>NC_063221.1:22700594-23003698 GCF_020740725.1 Corvus hawaiiensis
TGCTTTACTTCTGGGCCCAAGGGAAATGGGTTTGAGTGTAAATAAGCTCTTGAGTGAGATGTGTCTGTTCTAGGTTGTTATGGTGTATCCCCTGACAAAGCCACTGAAGACTGGATGTGCTCCCGGTGTGCAGAAAATGCCTTAGAAGAGGTAAAGTTTTTCACAGATGGAGTCTTGCACATCTGGGAACCCGGCTACAAAGTTAATTCACATAGTGTTGTGGGTGTTGGGTTTTTTAATTATCCTGTGAAAAGAACAAAATTTAGAGAATGTTTCAGAGCCAGTCTCTTGTATTTTGGTACTTTAAAACCATAATGATATTGTTTTAACTGATGCAAAGCTGCTGAGCTCATTTGAGTCAGAGGGAAGATGTTCTGTATGAATGTGGGAATAGCTCCATTGTCTGTCTGAATTTATGGTAGTTATTTCTAAGCCAGAAGTAACTTGTGTTAATAACTAGGCAGGTATGCACATGTGAGGAAAGCAAGAGGAATGGGATTCCCTCAAATAGCTATATAGACTCTAGGTCAGTAGAATGGGTCAGCCTTTTGATTATTATTTCCTCATAATTATTTGATTATTACTTCCTCATCTGTTTGTTCCAGATCCTTTTACATATCCCCAAAGGAAGGATATAGGGTATAGCAGGTGTAAAATGATCCCATAACAAACAAGTTGACCCTTCAGTGGTAGGTCTGCTTGCTTTCAACAGACTTGGGGTCTGTATTTGTTGCCCTAAGGGCAGCAGCTTTTGAGAGCTGAGGGTCTGATCTGTACAAAGTAGTTAGCTCTCTTCTGACAGCAAAATCATTTTCTTCTTCTGGATGTGCATTTTGAGGTGGAGGTTCTGCAGTAATTGTGGTGCTGAACTTCGCTCTTCCAGCTAATGCTTTCTTTACTCCAGGACTGCTGTTTGTGTTCATTACGAGGAGGAGCGCTGCAGAGAGCCAATGATGACAAGTGAGTGTTCCAGATTTTTTGGATTTTAAGGAGAGGCTCAGTTCCTAAGTATCTGAGGGTAAGCTGGTAAACTGTCTGCATTTGGTGTAACAGAGGGACCAACAACACCCTTCACACTTCGTGTGTTCATTGCCTTCTCATGGAGGAGTTCATATCTCTGTAGGTAATGCCTGGTTCTCATTCTGTTGGTAGCAGCTGTTCACCGCTTTTTGTTTGATAGTGCAGAGCTATAATGTGCAGAGGTATAACCTACCACATAAAAATAAGGTTCCAAATGAACTAACATCTCTCAGTACTTTCTCTACAGAGGATTTTGATTTTTCCGTCTCATTGTGGTTACAGTGATGACAAAGGGCAACCACAGTTTTAAGCAGCACAACGTTGAAATTCAGGGTACCTCTACAGCATAATGTGCATGCAATTGCCTGTTCTGTGTCCTTTGGGTGTGGTGCATCATCTAAAGTTATTTGATGCAAAGTAGCAGTGGGGCAGACTTGTAGCACCATGAAATAACTGAAACTTGGTCAGGCAGCCTTTTATCATGCAGGAGTCACTAAATTGCTCTCCTGTTAAGCCCCTTAGTAGCAGATTTTAAGTACGAAGAAGTCTTGTGTTTGCCCTACGTGTGACCTGTTAGTAGCAGTAGGAAGAAAGATCACACTGATCGTTCTCAGAGGTTATTTATTGTGGTTTTTATGGCAAACTTGAGTAGAACTGTATTTACTTAAACTCTGAAGCATCCTCTGTTGGCCTAATGCATAGTGATTTCTTTTTCCTCTCTTCTGTCCTGACAGGTGGGTTCATGTGATGTGTGCTGTGGCTGTACTGGAGGCAAAATTTGTGAACATCGCAGAGCGGAGTCCTATAGACGTTGGTAAAATCCCCCTGCAACGTTTCAGACTGGTGAGGATCACCTGTGCTGCATCGGTGGTGTCTCTAGTTCATTCAGAATCTGAGGGGCTTTGCTTAATCCTTCAAACCCAACTCATCTCCTCTCCAGACTGAACTGTATAGTCTGCTCAACTCTGTGTATGAGAGATGGCAGTTATCCCTGTTGCCATTTTTTTTTAATCTTTCCTTGTTCTAGTGTGTGTTCATTCACATGAAGAGCCAGCAAAAGGGGCACGGTTTTCAGTATGTGGCAAATTACATTTATACAGTGGTGTAATGGTGATAATTTGTTGTGCTTGTTTTTCTAGTTTCTAGTATTTAACTTGCTTTGTTGACTGCTCTCAAGCACTGAGATGCCTCAGGATATGTGAAGCATTCCTATAATGGGTGAAGGTCTTCAGCAGGAAAGCAACTGTACTTAGCTGTTTTAACAGCTCAGTGTTGAGGGGAAAATGACTCTGCTTTGCATATGCATTGCAGATAACATTCTTTTCCTACAACTGCCCAGCAGGCTTACTTGAGTCACTGGTAGTTGTGATAGAATTTTAACTGTTACTTTGTGGTCATTTCCCATTAATCTAGTCTTGTTTGTATTTATGTAACTTTTTAGTCAAGTGCTGAAAGGCCCTATTGAGATGGAACATTGCAGACTAATTAAGACCTGTTGCTGGCACCCTTGGGTTGCATGCTTTGTGCATGTTGAGCTGGTAGATATTTAACTGAAGTTTTTCCTCTATTACTTTACTTTACTTATATACATTATTGTCTTGTCGTAGACTAAAACTGCCTGGTTCTGTTTAGTTAGAAAGCAGCAGTGTTTTCCAAGAGGCTAAATGGCACAGCTGTTACATGATAAGCTATTATAGCTAGACCAGCTAGCCCTTGGTGTGGGGTAAAAGCTAGTGCCAACCAATAACCTCCAGCTTTCTGTCCACAGAAATGCATCTTCTGCAAGAAAAGGAGAAAGAGAATTGCAGGTTGCTGTGTACAGTGCTCACATGGTCGGTGCCCCACATCCTTTCATGTCAGCTGTGCCCAAGCCGCAGGAGTCATGATGCAGCCTGATGACTGGCCATTTGTTGTCTTCATTACCTGCTTCAGGCATAAGACTCCATCTCAGGCAGAGGTGAGTAGGTGTGTTATTCCCACGAGTTGAACTGCAGTGTCTTGGAGGCACTGAAAAGTTTTTAGATTGTGTGATTCTTTTGAAACTTCATTGAAGACTTGGCTGTCTCACAGTATTTAATGTAATCTAATGGTGTTGGTCTTGGATTCTAATACCAGCCTTGCTGCTACTCTGATCTTAGTCAGGTCCTCTACTGTACTTTGGTTTGTGGACCAGAAGGATTGAAAGCATCACATCCCTCCTGTGGCTGTTGTAATAAGGAACAGTGGTGGGGTTATGCTGTGATACTTAATATGCAGGAGTTAGTGCCAGTACTCCAGCAGTCTGCATGAATGGTCTCAGAATTTCACATTTAAGTGATTGATTAGTTTCTAAAGTTCCCATGCAGCCTTTTTAACCAAAACCACAACAATCTATTAGAGAATGTTTTCTATAAAGGCCTTCCATTGCTCTGAAGAATGAGAATCCAGTTTACTAAGTAAATTAAGGACAGTAGCACGTAACAGATTAGACTTTAGGCATTTAAAATTCTGGAGGTAGAACTTCTCTAAAATGCTGCAGGTGATGGCTTAAGTAGAGTAACTCACCTGAACTAAAATGTTTTACTTTGTTGTCTGCCAGCACTGGAGCCATGGTCTTCAACACATTCTTTATTTTGAGTGATTATATAAAAAGTGATTTTTCTCTTCTCAGCGAGCTAAGGCTGCACTCCAGGATCTGTCCCCTGGACAGATAGTCATCAGCAAGCACAAGAATGGTCGCTTCTATCAATGCGAAGTGGTCAGCCTTGCAAAGGAGACTTTCTACGAGGTCAACTTTGATGATGGCTCCTTCAGCGATAACCTGTACCCAGAGGACATTGTGGTATGTTTTGCAGTGGGGTTCTGGTACAGGTCACATGATATGAGTCAGTTCCTGCTGCTGTAGAGCAGACACATCAGGGATCTGGTAATTGTTCCCTGGGTCCTGTAGCAGCTCAGATGTGCTGCAGGATGGCCTTAGAGATGTTACCTGAGAACGACTTAACTGAGGCCATATAAGGACAGGTATAACAGGGAGTGCAGCTGATCTCTGGCTGCTTAGCAATGGTAGGTCTGAAGGAAAACTTGCTGATACTTGTATGCCATTCCCACATCAAGTACTTTGAAGTTGGTACCACTGTTGGGATTTAAATGCAGATGACATAAATGGATGCCTCTCAGCCTAGTTCTCCATCCCTAAAATGGAGAATTGTTGGGGTGGTGTGCAGTGTGCCTCCTTAGTGGTTTTCTGAATCTTCACATAAAGAACCTGCTTACCTTTCTTGTCTCTCCCATCTTCCCTCTTCATTCTAGAGTCGAGATTGTCTTCAGTTAGGTCCCCCTGCTGAAGGGGAAGTCGTGCAAGTGAGATGGACAGACGGACAAGTTTATGGAGCCAAGTTTGTTGCATCACACGCTATCCAGATGTACCAGGTACAAAACTGCTGTCTGAAAATGCATCACTCAGAACAAGCCAATCATGTTAACAGGGTTGCTATAGGGGAGTCATGCTTAAACACTCCAGAGTAAGTTACTCTCACTGTGTTAGCAGTGACAGATGCTGGCAGCAGTTGCTGGTAGTAATTGCTTGCAGTTCTATGTACATCTGGCTACCTACTTGAGCGTCCACTTCTGAAAACTGCTGGTCTGCAATTCTTCATCAGACTGTGTTCCTGTAGTTTAAAGTACTTAAAATAAGTTTATTTTGCTTTTTTCTAGTGAGAGTGCACTATACCTTTCACGCTTCCAAAGGGATGAATATTCAGACTGTATTAAAGTGAACAGCCACATTGTCTTGTCAGGTGTTAAAAGAATATCCCAAAAAAAGTTTTGATTAAAGTCTGTTCCAGCGTGCATAGCTGCATATGTATCTTACAAATTTCAAGTGGTAGAAGATTATTTCACAAGAGAACTCTGTGGGGAGAAGGCAAGTTCTGGGTAGCTGTGGGAGGGTTCTAACTTGTGAGACTTCTGACAGAACTTCTGGTTCTCTTCTAGGTGGAATTTGAAGATGGTTCACAGCTGATGGTGAAAAGGGATGATGTATATACTCTTGAAGAGGAGCTTCCTAAGAGAGTGAAGTCAAGGCTGGTAGGTAAATGGGGTGCAAATGCTACTAAAGAAGTTCGTTGAACTTTTATCTGTGCTTGAACAGCACTCTGAGCACGTGGCAGCAGCAAAATAACAATCTGTTGCTCTCTTTAATCATTGCAAAGCTCAGTAGTTGATCAGGCTACAAAAGCAAAGTTCTGTCTCGCTCTGGAGAGAATTTCCCCTTCTACAGGGGTGTGAGTTTGTATCATAGAGTCACAGATTGGGAGAGCACGTTAATGCCCTTTCATACCTGTATTCTTAAGTTCCATTGTTTACTTCCATTGCAAAGAATGGTCCAGTTCCTTCACTTACCCTTTGTTCTGAGAAGCTCTTAATAGGCTTGCATCAAAACAGCTGGCTGTTTCTTGAGACTGTAAAATAATTCAGGTGGGACAGGACCTCTGCAGGTCTCCAGACACCTGTTCCAAATAGGGGTAGTTTTCAGAAAGGGTTGCTCATGGGTGTCTCCAATTAAGTTTTGATTATCAATAAAGATGGAGATCCCACACCCCCTGGTTTTTTTGCTTTACACTTTTCCACTACAAAAGTGGTGGTTACAGACGGCACACTGGGGTGTTTTGCTGTACAGCACAAACATGCACACCCTGATGCAGATCTGTTGGCAGGCACACAGGATGTTAGAGGCTTAAGAATGTATTACAGCTGAATTCTGTGACCAGGAGTTTAAGCATGCCTGCTCCATAAAGCAGAGATTGTGCTAGACTGTTTCAAAATTGGAACAGCTGACTCTGTTTATTACTTTGAGAAAGTGATTGTGAATTTAAATTAGGTGCTCAATTACATTTGAAACTTGAGATTCTTTAGATCTCTGATTACAGTTCACTTAAACGTATCCCCAGACTTGTAAATCCAGTTTCTTAAATATTTTCTTTTTGTGTTTGGTCAGTTTTTGAAGAAGTCTGAATGTTCCCAAGTGTCTTGGCTTGGTTCTTTCTTACATGCAATAGGAGGATGTGAAGACAAGGGATTTGATCTGTGCTCTAGTGACTAATTCTGTCTTTTTCTCTTAGTCAATAGCTTCAGATATGCGCTTCACAGAGATCTTTGAAGAGAAGGAGGTCAGTCAAGAGAGGAAGAGACAAAGAGTGATCAATTCACGCTACCGTGAAGATTATATTGAACCTGCCTTGTACCGGGCCATCATGGAGTAAACGCTGCCTGTGGCAGAGGAAGAAGATGCCCACCTCCCCCAAGGATTTAAACGTTCCAGTACAACAGGCCATATTTGGATGCTTTGAATCCAGGGTTTCTTTTGGGGTTTTGTTCTTTTATATTTTAAGGAAGCTAAAAAGCTGATGCTCTGCAGTAGCTGTAAGGCAGCTGTTGGATAGTGAAAGAGATCCCATTTGCTGAAGCTGATGCCTGCAGACTGCTGGTCTGAAGTTGGGTCCTTACCAAATAAGCCAGCTTGGGGATGTTGCTTTCATCTTGTTGAGCAGTCTTGCTTTTTCTTTAGAGACAGTTTGGACAGGTGGCAAACTCTTTGGGGAGTTGTTGCCAGGAATCCTGGCAGCTTGCAGGATAGTATGGTCTATTGTTTTAATTGAATAATGTTCCTGAATTTTGGAGTCTCCCTGGTGATCACACCTGGACTTGGGCAGGCAGTATTACTGGTGCTGGAAATGGAACCTCTTTTATATTTATATCCCTTTTTTTTGTTGCAAGCAGCTTCAGTCTCTTGTTTCTCAGCACCTCCTTTCTGAGGTTGAGCTGTAGCCTGTTCAAATCTGAACAGACAGGAGGTGCTTGTGTGAACAGGTGAAATGTGAAATTGAAACCTGTAGGACAAATTATTTAACCTTCCATTTAATATTTTTGTTCTGATAGTGCTTTTGACTTACTTAATCATGAGTTTAACTGTTAATAGAATGTGCCTCAGAACCAATGAAATCTCTCTGGAGCCTTGTGAAGTGCAGCCTTCTAACAAGAATAGGTGTTCAGCTCCCAATAGACATTCAGCTCCCAAAGAGTTTCTTTTGAGTTTCTCTAAGGCAATATGACTAAAGGGACAGTCCTAACTCTCCCTTCTTGAAATCCAGGCATCACAATGTTGGGGATGACAGGGCAGCGGTATCTGAAGCAGTGCAGTCCCTCCTCTGGGGCAGCATTGTCTATCGTGTGTCCACAGGCTTTTGCTTACAGCAGCTAATACTGGGTCTGAGACAGAGAAGTATGCACTGAGCCGTGTGTATTACTGAAAGGCTGTGCAGTGCTCTTCTGAAGCAGGAGTGCTGCCATGTTGCTGTCTGGCAAAGGTTACCACAGCATTTTTGTAGAGTATTAGGACACATCTCAGTTGTGGTGGAGAGAATTTGCTACCCCAGCCATAGGAAGCTGAGTTGAGCTGGGTAGTAGGTGTACCTGGAAGATGTGCCAACTTGCTCCTAATAATTTAAGCATTAACATACCACAGTAGGAGCAGTGTAAATACATGTTCCTTTCCCGTTCTGTAGGAAGGGGATTTTGGGCTGTGGAGCAGATTGGCCACCTTCTTTTTGCATGGAATGATGGGGTGAATTTTCCTACTGGAGAGAATCATGACTGCGTGTTCTCCAGAAACTGTTCAAGAGGAGAATTTTCTAATGAAACAGACCTAATGCATCCCTGCTTCTATAGGGACATGGCAATGTGTCTGCAAAGTCTGGATTTGTAACTTTTTTCCTTTTATTACATAGGAGCGCTATAAACCAAACCCTTCTGAAACCCCGGTGCATCGATTTGTGATTAGCAATAAAATGTAGTATTGAGTAGTGATACAACTCTTGATCAGAAAAGAAATAAACTGCAACTTTTATACAGAAAATCTTTAGCCCTACATTTTTATAGGGTGAGGAGGATGATGTAAGTAGCAAAGATTTGCACAATCACTGTTTTGCATAGAGGTAATCTGTCCTATTTTTGTGGTGGAATACCTTGTTCATCAGTATTGGAAGGCTTAAACAGATTCTGAACCGAGATAATGGCTTTTTTTTGTGGTGTTTGGTTTGGTTTTTTTTTTCCTTTTAATATGTCCAAAACTCCTGGTCTCGGGGTGTTAAATGATTTTCTGATGGATGGGGTAGTTGGCTTGATAAAACCAGGATCTGTTAAGACTGGAATATGGTAGCTGCAGTTAATCTGGTCCAGGCAAGAGGAATGAAATTGCACTTAGACATCTGAGCTTGTATGTAAGCCTCTGAAGTGATGTGCTGTGAACAAACGTGGAGAAGAGCTGGTGGGGTCTTAACAAACTTGCCTCTGTTCTGTCAGAGTTAATTTGGTATTAACTTCTCATAGGATGAACACTACCTGTGTGTTACTGAAAAACATACTCCTTGTCTCAATCTGCCACTCTCCCTCCACAGAAAAGGTGCCTGCATTCAGGCGTTGTCCCCAGACTGCCCTAGAACTAAAATGCGCCTTTTAGGTGCCACATGCTATGCTGCAAACACCTTGCTCAACAGCTTCATCCTAAAATGATGACCTAGTAGGAAACAGCTGGATTTGTTTGGTGTTCTTGGAGTTGGTTCTTGGAGTTGCCCTGGGCAGGGCCAAGAGTTGGATTTTATTGATCCTTGTGTATCCTTTCCAACTCAGGATATTCTGTTGTTCACCTGCAGCAGATTTTGCCACTCACCTTTAACAGTACTAAGTGACTTTCAAGAGCTCCTGTGCATAGTATTTGTTCTGGAATAGGAGCTTTGCTACCTGTTTTTGGCATGTTTTCTGCAGGTGCCAGATTTGCTTTTGTCAGTTGACTGCATTGTGTTTGAAACCACTGCCATCCTGTACTCTGAGACAAAGGGCCTTCCCAATTTTCCTGTCAGTTCTTGTGTTGCATCATTCAAATGTGAGCATACTGTTACCTGCTGCAGGGACTAAACTGCAGTTTTGGCTTCTCTCTGTGAACTTAAAATCAGTGACCCTGATGTTTGAAGGGCCTTTATGACCTGACTTTGCAAAAGCAATTTGGTTTATGGCTTGAAGTATAACAGATAGCAATAAAAGCTCTATACAGAGCAGCTGTCTCAAAAGTACATAGGCTTTCCATTACCTAGACTTTTATCGTGTCTGATAATTTTCTCCAGTGGTTTTGGTTTTTTTGGAAGTGTGTTTATCCCTTTTACAGCATCATTCCAGTGAGGGTGAGATGCTGCCAGATGATCAGCTAGTCAGGCGTTTCTTGAATATGTTCAGTACAAAATCATGCTCAATATGCCCCACAGGAGCTCTGGTGGCCCTTTGTTTGGTTCATTGCATGTGGTGCTACAGGCAGTAGACCTTTTTACTTCACTTTTCATGAAGCTTCCATCTGTGACTGGTCCAGGTTGGACCCACAAAAAGTGTTTCTTGTATAAACAAATAGTGGATTGCCCTTAATTCAGGATGAGGTTCACAAGTCAATGATAACTATTCATAAGATTTTAAAAGGTGACTATGTTCTTTGTAAAGCAGTAATGTTTCTGCCTGTGGCTGGACTTCTAGGAGACCTATTTTCTATCAGCAGACCTCTCAGATGACCAGAGGGAGTACTGTCAGTAGTAGGACCCATTCTCCTTGCTCCTTCTCTCTCTTCCTGGTGTTTCAAGTTGGGTTGAATTGATTCTGCATTGTTTGAAGAGCACAGTCACTTATCCTAAGACTTCCAGTGCATCTCTGTTCTTACATTCTTTAACTGGGCTCCTGTTGTCTGACATGTCTGCAGTTGTGCTCATTTTTTAATGAAACATGGGGTGAAATCAAGACTCTGGTAGCCCGTATGTTGTTTTCAGTTTCCTCAAGAAATAAACCTAATTTTAAAAAAGACTATCTGTAAGCTAATTTAAAAACTAAAGCAATGGAACTTGGAAATCCTCATCATGCTTCTAATTTTTCCATTAGCATTATTCTTTTCTAATATTCATCTCTTTAATGCTTATCTAGTGAGTTCTTAGGTGTCTTTTAGAGACCTCAGTAGAGTTCTGTTATTCAAGGACTCAGTCCAGCTTGGCTGTCTAACTAGAACAGGGATGGAACCACAGAATCATCTCTCCTCACTGAAACACAGAGCTGAGACATCTGCAGCAAGAACTGAGTTGCCTTAGGTTCCCTCTGTGCCTGAGAGTGCCAGAAGAGGAGTCATCAGAAAATCTGCCCTGGGTGCAGTCTCAGACAACTCCGTTCTTTACTTTGGTGTTGACTCTTGAATTTCACAAGGCTCGTTAAGACCTGCTGAACTGGCAGTCAGGGAAAGGAGATTCCTCTACTTTAGCTCAGGGATTTTTGTTACTGATACACTAAGTGACCTTGAGGAATTTGCTTATTGTAGTGTTATTTCAGCTCATATCTTTAAAACCTAATGTGCCAGGTATTCCTGAAGCCAGCTTTTGTAGTTTGGGGAAAGTGATAATGGCTCCTTTTCCCTGACAAATTTGTAGATCCTGCACAAAACCTTTCAGTGTGGGCATTTAGATTAGTGTAAAGTGTGTAGTATTTTCAGTTCAACATGAACAACAATGTTGTTGTATTGCTAAAAGTCAAAACAAGCCTTTTTCCTCTTTTCCTATAATCAGTCTTCATTTTTCTGTGTTGCTGTTAGAGCTGTTGAACAGCTTTAGATTTCTCCCTTAGATGGATGAAGAGTACAACATTTCAGGTAGGGTTTGTTTGCTTGGTTCCAGTAATGAGCATAGCTGAGGATGTGTGTCTGCAGTTTCCTTTGACCTCACCAGAGGAATGGGAAACATTCACCTGATTGCTGTCTTTTGATGAAGCTGTGGCAGATCCATGCAGAAGCACTGCCACAGCCTCCTTGCTGCAGCATGAGTAATGTGACAATGGCAGCATCAAAACAGTTCTGACAGCACCTAGCAAATGAGGGAAAAGTGTGGGAGGCTACTGGAAAAAGATGGAAATGGTGTAGTATGTGTGTTAATTTCGAAACAAAACTGAGTGAGGTAGGAGAGCCTAAGAAGAGGTGTCTTTGGCCTGGAATTCTGCATTTAGGAAACATTCCCACTGTTACGAATGGTTCTAGTGGGCTGTGAACACCTTCAGTACATGATGCAGGAGAGAAATGAAACAGGCCTGCTGTCTGGGCTCTTCTACCTCCCGTGAGTTACTGCCTGGCAGCATGGGCCCCTCATCCTGCCCAACACCTCAGGAACTGGGATGCTCTCACCATTAACCCACACTGCTTGCTGAAGGAAGAGCTGCCTCCTCACAGGCTGTAGGCAAGGTGGGTGGCTGGTTTTCGTATCCAGGCTGAAGTCCTCTGTGTAGAGTTAGGAGCAAACCTGTCTTTACTGCCCAACAAGTATGCTGTAGACCAAAGCAAACTACTTCAAGAAGTATAGTGACTCAATCCCATAGCCTCACTGAATTTAGCCAGGCGTGGCAGCATCTTTTACCCATGGACCTCCAGAGACACTTCAGACATGGGGATCAGATGGTTGTGAATGTGAGCTAATACTAGTTAATATGCTTGGACTCTGATTTCCCCAAGTGCTGCTGCTTCTCTTGAATACAATATCTCTGCAACTTTTGGGCTAATTTTCTGGCCTGTCCTCCCAGAAGGAGCTTCATTCCTGATAGCCACAAGCCATTAAAAAGAAATTACGGTATCCTGGGTGCAGGGTATGGATGCTTTTCGTGTGGATGGTGGGTGCTGATGAACTGTAGGTGCAGAGGAGCAATTAACTTGCAGACAGTGCCATGGAAAACAGGAGTGGTGTGATACAGGAGAGCAAGGAAACTGGTGATGGGGAGCAGCCTGTGTGGTTAGAACTGTGGTTGCCTGTGGTGGATGGCTGCCCAGGCCACTTGGCTCTGCAGCAGGAACACAGCTTTGCTTGTCTAGGCCCAGCAGAGCCAGGGTAGGATGAAGGGAGCAGTTGTGTTGGCAGCCAGAGATGGGTCTGTCCTGACTCCTCTCTGGCTTTCCCAGTTCCAGCTGGATAGATGTTTCCAAACACCATTTAACAGCTGGTGTCCACAGGGACTGGAAGAAGTGTAAATGCTCATATTCTCCTGTTACCCCTTTCATATGCAGAGGTAGCACAGGGCATCCTGCTTGGACCCTCAGCCATCCACAGAGTGGGGCTGGGGCCAACCCTGCTCTTCCTCGCTGGTTGGAGGGTGACTCCTGTGGGAGCAGAGGTCTGCAGTGGTATCACCAGCAGGGAGACCCCCAGCTTGGGCCCTCAGCACTGTGCAGAGCCTGGCAAGGGGAAAGGACATAAAAAGACCTTGGCTCTTCTCTGTCCACAGTCAAAGCGGGTGAGGGGCTGCCAAGGGCTTTGCAGCGGGGAGAAGAAAGACAGCATTCATGGGAGCTGCGTGACTCCGAGCTGCTGGGCTGGGAGCCAGGCGCGTCAGCACCTGATGGGCCAGCACACGAAGAAGGGCTTCATGCTCCTCACCACCTCCAGAGGAGCCCTTTGAAGGGGTCCCAGCCCAGTGTAGTGAGGTCTCTCCTGCCCCACTGCCCCGCCTGTTCAGGGCTGCACTGTTGCCTGTTTGAGGCATTTCACTGGCACAGTGTGCTGGGGAGGTCTTTCCCCAGGAGCCTCATTCGTTCACTGCTGCCCTGGACCATGCTGGCTGAGACAGCTGCCCAGGATCCCTCCTGCCTGCCTGTGTCCTCCATTCTCTGTGTCATCTTGTGGGGGCAGATTTGAGGGACCTGGATCAGTCCTTTGCCCATCTGTGCAGACTGCAAAGAAGCAGCCTTTAGTCGTGTGCACTGGCTGTTTGGAGGCTGCACAGATCATTCCCAGCGAGAGTACAGGGCTGGGGCTGTGGGGGTGGATCCTGGGGGCTGGACAGTCATCATCTCTCACAGCAGATCCCCACCCCTTCTCCAGGCATGCTGGAGTCTGCCTCGAGAATCCTTCCTCCAGAAGCCACTGGACAGAAGAGCCCTTGTGCAACCTTTTTGGAGATGTGCCTGGTACCTGCTGAGGCAGACTTTCCACTTCCCAGTGAACAGATGCCTGGCTATGGCTGCGCCATATGGTATTTTGGTCTCACTCATCTCCCAGCACAACCTGTCCTCCAGCCCTACAAGCAGGTGAGATTGCTCAGGGCCCTGATCCCTGGGGACAGCTCCCTGCAGGCTGTGGGAGCTGCCTAGGGTCCAGTGCAGGGAGAGGTGCAAGAGGTCTGTGCTTGGAGTGTGTCCCTCTGGGAAGTGCTACCCAGTCAGTGTGGCCTTGATGCTGGATCACCGTTCCAGGAAAGGTTTGGCTGTGCAGGGGGCTTGCCCTGCTGGCCCGGGATCTGACGAAAGCACACCACGCAGTGGGGGTGAGTAAACAGCACTTCAGGTTTGCGGCCAAGGATGCTTGTGACATCCTGGGGACACTTGTGAGGATGAAATCTGGCTCTGCCTGCCAGCCAGGAGTCTGTATCAGAGCCAGAATCTCTGGTGCTGGATTCATGATCTTACCCTGTAAGCCGTTCCTACAAGAGCTGGTACATCCCTCCTGACTCCTCCAGCAGTGTCTGCTGTTTTTCCCACTCAGTCAGGTTTATTGGGCGAACAATTGCCCGAGGCTCAGCGTCAGCAGCTGTCAGGCCCTGTGGATTTGGAACATGCAAGGATGGCAAGGGAGGAGCTCGCAGCTTTGCCCTTTGGCAGTATGTTGCAGGGCACAAAGCCAGCCTGCCCTCTTCCTGGCCGAGCTGGAGATTTGGCCCCTTGCTTTTGTGCTCCTCTGGCATTTCCTGTGGGCTGAGGGCTTGTCCCACTCCTGCTGTGGCTGCTCTGCTGGCTTGCCCTCCAGCTCCCTGTGCCACTATGTTTGCACACACAGTGCTGTCAGTTCAGCTTCTTGGGTGCACTTCTGACTTATCATGCTGCCTGGGCAGCTCCGATTTCATCATTGTTAGGGGGTCATGGCAGTGTGCTGTAAAACTCTGTTCCCCTCTTCCCCACCCTGCTCAGTCCCATGCACCCAGGAAGGACAATGCCTATGGAGCTGTCTGCCCTGGCCAGGACATCCCCAGCAGTGATGCTGTGCCTGGCTGAGGTGCTCTGTGCCATGGTCTGACCCTGGCACCTCTCTGCTATGGAGATTTCTGCAGCACAGCACAGGATCCCAAGATCCTGTGCCAGCGCAGGGCAGAGGAGCTGGTGCTTCCCCAGGCACTCGGGCAGGGACCAGCCATTTCCATCTGCATAATGGAGACTGTAGCACAACCACCATCAACCCACTCAGGGATATTTTTAGGCCTGGCTGTGCTGATGAGGGAGAGATGACAGGCTCACTCCACATCCAGACAACGCAATGCCTCTCCCAGCTGCAGCCACCTGGTGCAATGGGAGAAGCGTGGGCTGTTCCCCTAGGGAAGGCAGCACTGACCAGGTGTTCTGGCTCTGGGCTTGCTGGGAGCAGCTATTGGTGCAGGATACCACCATCCTCCTCCCTCTGAACTCGTGCAGCTTCACTGCTTTTGAGAGAACAGGTTAATTAATTCCCCAGATCTCACTGGCTCTTGACCTTGAGGGTATTTCCTGGCTTGTAAAGGAAAAGGAGGGAGGAATCTGAAGCTGTGGGACTGAAGTATGGGCAGTGACATGCTTGCACATGGTCACCTGCTGTCACAGAAATGGGGATCCCCTTCAGCTGAGGAGTTTGGCTTTTCTGCAGGGCCTGAGGCTTGGAAAGTTCTGTGGAAGAAGGTATCAAAGCTTCCCCTTTTAATCAGAGCCCTGTGTGGGGCTGCAGCTGGTGGAGTGGAAGGAGCAGTGATTTGAGGGTGTCTGGGATGAGCTGATGGAGGACAGGAGATCTGGGACATGAGGCTGTCTCCTGTGGCCAGGCGTGTCTGAAGCTGGTCCCTCAGCACTGCTGGGCAGGCCTTGCATGAAATAGGTGCCTGATGCCCTGGACACACACAATGACACAGTGCTACTGGGAGGTGCCGTTGCCAAGCCATGATTGTGTCCTGGGTGCTGGATGAGGGGAGAACTGTCCAACACAGTGTCTGTAGCAGGATTGGAGGGAAACTGGGATGGGCTGGAGCAGGCTGCTCTACCCAGCTTCACACCAGGGCTCACATGCCAACCCAGGTAGCTTGTAGGTGCTGGACTCTCAACACGGGGCTTGTCTGGGTGGCTGCACAAAGCAGTGGCACTAATCTACCCCATCCACCAGGAACCAATCTGTCAGGGAGGGTGCCACTGGTACCAACACCTCACTGTGTTTGGCTTTCCCTGTCCCTGCATTGGAAGGACCAATTCAGCTGCAGGTGCAAATCTCCCTCAGCTAGCTGCTGAGACCTGGAAAGTTCCAGCCCTGAGCAGCTGCTTCTGCCTGACCCCATGGATCTGCCAGCATCCGCCAGCATAGCGGTGGTTCAGGTGATGGCTGCAGAAAGTTCATACTCCCTTGGCTGTGGCACAGGGAGTTGGCTCCCATGGAGCAGGGTGGAGAGACTTCATTGGAGAGGCTGAGCTCTGTCCCTACCTTCCTGTGGCTGGGCAGGGTGGGCTGCAGCTGAAAACAAGGACCTGCTGGCCTGGCTGTTCCCCACGACTGCCAGGAAAGGGGCAGAGTCATCCACAGCTGGCAGCTCTGTACATTCACTGTTTAGGATCCCACTTACTATACAAGGATCCAATGTCCCCTTAGTCCTGTTCTCAGTCATACCTACCACTATAGATTTGTGTGACTTTGAGTGATGTACCTGGGGGCGTTGAGGTGTTTCAGCAGCACCTCTCTGTCTGTGTCCCCTGTCTGTGGCTGGCAGCTGCCTCTTCATGGCTGCTGTTATCCCACATCCTGCCAGCAAACAGAGCACCCAGAGGTACTTTCCCCTGGCTGCTCTAACTCCCTGTTATGAAAAGCGGCTTCAAGAATGCACAGGTTGCCACAAATGCTGAATCTCCAAAACCAAGCATGTTTGTGTCCCGCAGCAGAGTACAAACCCTTGGCCACATCCTGCAGCACAGGGGTCAGGGCAGGGCAAACTAAGCCCTCAGCCCCTGCAACCTCCCACACAGCCCCTTTGGCCCATGCCATGCTGCGTGGCTCCTCTCCTTTCTTCCTTTTCCCAAGAGGGAGCAGATAAGCCTCAGCACCCAGGAGTGGGGAAGGAAGGCACTGGGACGCGGCAGGGCTACCTCAGCTGGCAGCTACCCTGCCAGCCTGGTGCCCCATGCCAGGCAGCCATTCTCATGACCAACGGTGAAGCACCTCCACCAGCAGCACCAGCATCTCCTCCCACCACCTTCCAGTGACTGGCAACATTTGAGGTGCCTGGTGCTTTCCCTTCCTCCTGCCTCTCCTTGCCCCCTGCCCTTGTGCTCCTTCCCGTCTCCTTGATCCCTTTACTAAGCATCATGCTTGCCCTGGTCTCAGATGAGTAGGAGGTGGGATGCTGTCAAGAGCATCTCTCTGGGCACATGGCCCTGCACCCTGGGAGGTGTTGATGTCCCTTGGTGCATCACGGGGTATTGAGAGGGGAAATCACCCACACAGGAGTGCAGCCTGTGGCTCTGCAGACAATGCCCTGGGAGTTGCTTACCAGAGGCAGCAGTGCTGACCATTTCCTCTGGGCACAAGGGGAAGAGATCAGAGTGACACAAATGGGGAAGGTTTGTAAACCTGAACTCGGGCACTTGTGCTGCTGTGCTTATGCTGTGGGTTTTGGCATCGACTCACTTGGGCATGTAGGGGAGAGATAAGTATGACTTACGGAGCTGGTTGCTGTGTTGTATGAAGGTTGCTGCTGCGTTACTTGGGTTCAGAGGTTGCAGGCATCAGGCAGCAATGGAGAGAAGGTTGAGGTTGAACAGAATGAAAAGAGGAGCCCATGGCCAGTGGCCCCATCACCACAGCAGGCCAGCTGAAGGTGCACAAGGGATTGCTCCGGTGCAAGTAATTAAGTACTGAAGCTCCAGGCTGGAAATGAGCACTGCTGCAGGTAGTGTAATGCCACAGAGCCAGCTCAGGCTGTTGTACCTGTTTTTAGAAAGACGTGCATGAGCTGGAAGAGCAGGTGAACAAGACTGTCCTCAGGCAGAGCCTTCTGCACCTTCCCCACTGCCTTCTCTGGCGTGCAGGAATCAGTCCTGGCCTCTTTTTTGCTGCTGTAGCTGTTTGGACAGGAGATCAGGAGGGGTGCATACAGGTCAGGGCAAAACAGAAAGCACATCCATGCAGTATCTCCTCATGCCTGAGCCACAGATGTCAAAAAATTAAAGCTGAGACCTTAAACTTGTTGAGATCTAGTTGAGATCTAAACTTACTTTGCAAGCTGCTGCATGGTGAGGATGGCTGCCCCTGCAGCCGTTGGTGACCATGCTGTACTTAATTTCAGGCTTGAGTTTTTCCCATCTTCAGTGTCTCACCTTTGGCTCTTGCACTTCCTTCTGCCCATACCGGTGCTCCATTCCCTCTGGCATTGAGGAGACCACTCCTGGGGCAGTTAAGTAGCTTGCACTCCTCACATCCTACGCAGCCATATTTGCCACATTTCCAGCCCTTAGCTCCTTTTTTTGTGGTGGTGTTGCTGCTCCTCAGGATTTCTGTGCCTGTTCTGAAGTTTGGAGAGCTGGACCAGACATCAAGTTGGCTTTGCCAGAGCTGTAGCTCTGCTTGGAAATCGCCTCCGTGCCCCTCTGACTCATGGCTCTCACAGCCAAGGTGCTGTGCTGCAGGCTCATAGCAGCAGTCATGTGTGGGGACAGCTCTTTTTCAGCTTTTTTCCTTAATTCTACCTCCCAGCCCTGCTTTCAGGGAGATTGTCCACCCTGCGGTAAAGCCTGTCCTCTCCATTCCCAAGAGCCTTCCTTTACAGCCCACCACTGTGCTGTGGGCTGTGATCATTTTCCCAGGCCATTCAGCTCATGCTGTAGCAGCCAGCAGCCTGTTCAGTGTTTTATCAGCCCCAAATGTAAGCCTTCATCTTGTCATCTAGACAATTGATATTAAGACCTATTAAATGGCACTGGACCAGGGGTCACTGGGGTCTAGGTACGCTTCCTGTTGTTGATGTCTCCCCATTAAGTCTTAGCTCACTGACAGATCTCAGAATGTAGCTGTTAATACATGTAGTTGTTAATCTACTTGAGTCTTATTAATTCTTTATAATACATACTCTTAATTAAAATCCTACAGCATTATTGAGAGCAATGGAGAAGGCAAAGTGTTCTCTATAGATGCTCCTGCTCTCAACAGCCAGAAATTTCCTTTTGCCCAGGGAGGAGTTTCCCTGTGTAACAGCCTCAGGATGCCCTTAGCTGTGCTTTCACCTACCCAGTGGCAGTCTGAGGGTCTCTGCCATTTCTCTGCCCATTGCTTTGACCCTTTAGATTATACTGGCCTCCTAGCAGCTGACCATTCATTAAAAATTAACACATGTGTTTGGGAGAGTCTGTGATTAAGTCATCAAGTTGTTTGCAAATTACTTGGGCCTGTAGTATGAGTGTAGCTAGTTTGGGGAGCTGCAGCCTCTCCTTGTACCACTGCTTTGCCAAATTCCCTCCTCTCTGTGATAGCATGTGAGATGGAGTCACTCCTGCCATTCCCATTTGAGAGGAGGCAGTGGCTGGATGGTACTGCTTGCCTCGCCTGACTCTTCCAGCTATTTTTATGGCATGAAAGGGGATGGGGTAATGCCAGCCTGGAGAGCTCAGGATGAACCAATTGAGGTTCATAGCCATCACAGTTCTAACCATTTCTGAAATTCAGGTTTATTCAGCAATCATCTCAGAAAGACAAGGACAGCACCCCTGGCTTTGGGGAGGCAGCATGGCCACAGCTGGAGCTGGGCTCATTCAGGGTTCCTGCGGCACTGGCATGAAGAAATGCACTGTGATATCCAGTGATGGCATGTGGGCTGAGCAAGACTCCCTGTTTCACTCCCAGATCTCAGGTATGCTTCACTGGGGAGGCTGCTGGGGGGAGGTTATTTTAGCTGGTTTCTTAAGGAGTAGAATTAAAGATGGAACTTTCACCTAGCCTATTAAGAGGCTGTGTTCATGGTGTGCAGCCCAGTAACTAGTCAGTGCACAGATTCCACAGTGAGTGCTGTTACTCTAAACAGTTTTGGAAAAATATTAACAGGCTTTGCAAATTATTTCCAAGACTGTCAAACCAGCCTGGATGCCAGCAGCCACTGCTTGATTCTGTGCTCTCCTCTCTTTCATGGCACAGTAACCTACTGGGAGCAGGACATTTGCTTCTGGACGGCTCACCAGGGCTCAGCAAACCTTCCTAAGGCCAAGCTCAGCTCCCTAAGCCACCCCCCCCCCCCCCCAATGTGGCAACCATGACATCCATGATTCTAGGACAGTGAGCAAGTGAGGGAGGTGTGTGGAAGTGGAGGTGTCCCCAGCCACCAAACTCCATTCATCAGTTCCTGGATGTGCAGCTGAGATACAGGTGGTTCTAACCTGCCAGCAGGGGGTCTGGAAAAGATCTGGGACAATCTTGCCTGAATGCTTATCCTGATGCTATGGTAGAAGGGACTAATGCAGCCCTTTAAGAGAGAAAATAGGAAAAAGCAGATTAAATCCCTATGTCAAAGCATTAGGGAGGCTCATTGTGGGATTCTACATCTTGAAAAGGATTCAGGAAAATCAGAGAGCTTCTATACAGCAGGAACACAAAAAACGGCTTGAGGGTGGGAGGAAAAGCCTAGCAGAAAGAGAATTAAGCGACTCAGTATATTTAGCTTTTCAGAAAGACGGATGAGAGGGGGTTTGCCTGCAGCATATGTATAGTGTCACAAAGAGAAAATGCCAGGCTCTGAAAGGCTCTTTAATCAAGCAGAAGGCAGAACAAAATGGTATGTCTGCAAGCTGAAGCCAGACACAGGGAGGTGGGATGCTCTTCTAAACGTGAGGGTGAGGGACTTCTGAAACAGACCCAGAAAAGTGGGAGTCTTCAATGCTTGTCTTCAATTCAAGCCTACCTCCTCTCTTGGAAACTATGAGTGAACCAAACCTAGCGTATTGGAATTACTGCAAGGAGATGAACTGCTGAGCAGGGTGCTGGCCGGGGGCTTGCACTAGCACAGCCACCTGCCAGGAGGGACCATTGGGTCACTTCATCTGAGGAAGATCCTGGGAAACTGCTCCAGTCAGGCAGAGCACTTGGGGAGCTGATCGGGCAGGCTCCAGGTGTTAACCTGCGCCCAAAGTGGTAAGTGGGATTCTTTGCTGTTGAAAACATCTGGAGGGTGGCAGAATTTTTGAGCCAAGTTCAAATTGTTTAACTTGTTTTGTGTGGACCTGGTGCTGATGCTGTTTAACATTTCTGTTCTTAGAGTAGCCAAAGCACCAGAAATGTAAAGTGTTCTCCACAGTCTGTTCACGTTCAGAGTCTGCATTTAAGAATAATGCATAATGAGTGTGTGAGATGAAACAAGTTTGGTCAGAGAGATAAGACAAACTACAAGTGTCTTACAGCCCAGATTGTGTTCCTCGAGCCTGTGCATCAGCAGAGGTGATCTCTGTCTAGCCATTACTGGAAAAAGATGTTTGCTGTGGTATATAGTGGTATCTAATTAATCATAAAATATTGCATTAATTAGTATCAGGTCTGATTTGATGACATTTAATTTGGGGAGAAGGATTACAGTGTGAGTATCAGAATGGTAATTTTTATAGGGTAAAGAAACACAATGAGATTTGAAGTCTCTATGAAGGAAGCCTGGAGGCTGATGTGTGTATTTGGCATCTGATGCAGATAGCTACAGCATAACTTTATTTACTGGTGGGAAAAGAACCTGTAGCTGTTATTTATGAGGTCCCCCCATATAGTGTGTGGCTCAGCCACCATGAAATAAAAAAGCAGGCAAGTGTCAGTTCAGTAGGAATGCCTTGTGGTGCTCAGCATCATGCACATGAGGGAAATTTGCAGAGCAATTTTGGCATGCCCCAGGCAGGCTCCTTTCAAAAGAAGGGCAGAAGGAAGCTTTGCTTATGGTCACACTGGTATATCCAAGTCATGCTTAGTCCAACATGAGTGTCTCTGCAGCACGGATGCAGGGACACAGGGGTGGGACCCCTCACTGTCTGCTCCAAGCAGTGACCAGCCCTAACTGTCTTGTGCTACCTGCTAATGCAGCCGCCAGCTGCACCCTCTGCCAGAGCCTTTTTTCCCCAGATCATGGCCAGTGCTGCTGTAGGAAATGCTCTGCAGACACATGGGTAGCCACAGGCTCAGCAGGTTTGCTGTAAGTGGGTTTTGTTGAGCAGGATGGGCTGGACCATTTGCCTGATCATTTGGTCAGTTTGGCTTTGAAAGGCTCCAGAGCATTCTGGAAAGCAGCACAGCAATATGATAGGATTTAATCAGACTTAATTATTCCCCTGCTGTCTATCTCCTAGCAACATCCAGCCTGACATCTGCCTGCGAATGAAATGTGTAAGCTAAGTA
This sequence comes from Corvus hawaiiensis, assembly GCF_020740725.1. Lineage (NCBI taxonomy): Eukaryota > Metazoa > Chordata > Aves > Passeriformes > Corvidae > Corvus > Corvus hawaiiensis. The sequence goes on from NC_063221.1 coordinate 22,722,059, forward strand.
GGAACATGTTCAGACTAAAGTCCTGCTACTTGAACCAAATCACTCCACTAATCATTGCCTTAATTCATCTCATGGCCATCAGACAGCTGCCAGGTGCTGGTACCTGATTTTCCAAGACACAGAGCGCTCGCCTTTTGAGTTTTTTCCAGGCTGGCAAGAAGGGTGACTTCATCCTGGGCTCTTTCCAGCACACTGACACCTGATAACGGGGGTAGAGTTTCCTGAGTGACAAACACGGGCTCAGGAGCGAGCTCCAGACTTGTCACTATCTGGCTTCGTGCTGTAGGTCCCGGCTTATCTCATCACTGAAATCAGATCACCTGCGGTGCCCGCACACCGCGGGGTTCAAATGCGGTATGGTCGGGGGCAGTTTAGGTGAAGCTTGGGAACAGCTGGAGCAGATGTGGTGCAGTGGCAGCAGGCAGTGCAGCAGCTCTGTGTCACAGGGACAAGGCTGGTTGAGGCAGGGAGAAGAGACCCAGCTTACGCAGATGGAGGGATGAAGAGGGGAAGTGAGGAGCAGGCATAAAGCAAAGGTATGTAAAGTAAAACTGGGCTCCAGCCAGACATGATGTGGCACAGGAGTAGGTGCGGTTCCTGGAAGAAATGAGCCCAGCAGCAGAGCCGGCGCCATCGGAGGAGGCTGCCCAGGCCAGCCCTGGCAGCCAGCTCGCCATGAAGCTGGAGGGAAGGGAGCTGCCTCAGATGAGTGAGCGCAACGAGCATCCTAAGGAAGTCAGCCCTGCGAGCTGGGGGTTGGTGGGGCAGCAGCTGGGAAGGCAGACCTACAGATGGACAGGGCTGCATGGATGTGGTCGTGTCCCCTCTCCACATACCTCCTCAGGGGGATATTGGTGTCATGATACCTGGGTGCTTGCTTGAGTCTGTTGGTCTCCTGTGCTATATCTAGAAGTTGTTGGCATCCAAAAAACCTGATGTCGTATGAGTGTGACATGTGTCTCCCTTTTGTCTCTGCAGAGAAGCATGGCAGCTCTGGAAACCTGGCTGCGTGGGTGCCACACTTGCAACTAGCTCACACTGACTTCATTTGTGCAGAGCATGAAGTGGGGTTTCTGGCTGTGAAAGTGGGGCTGTATGAGCTCCCACCAGCGCTCCCTGTGACCAGCAGGCACTCTGCCTTTTGTCAGCTGCCAGGAAGCAGGCTCGGGCAGTGGCCAGCCAGCTCTGTGCTGTTCAAGTCAGTGTCTGCCATTCAGTATCGGCACCTGGGCTCACCTCAGTGGGAGCTGCCACCATGCTGGACATGATCCTACTTAGATTCTCTTAAAATCACCTTTTGTTTCCCTTCTGTTATTAGTGATTCATGGAGGGTCACTGGGCTGGTCACTGAAAATGCAGGTTTATTCCTTATGGTTTCTTTCCTTTCAGATTATTTTCCTCCTCGTGACTAGTAACTTCCCTTTATCATTCTATCCCTGAGAGGCCTTAAACTAGAGTTTGTCACTTGCCCTCTGCCTAAGGAGCATTAGAAGGCTGTGGGACCAGCAACAACAAGGGCAATGCTGTGGGAAGAGTGTGGTGCAGGCTGGCCCCAGTGCTGCTGTGCTCACAGGGCAGCTGTGCAGTGAGAAGGTGGAGACTTTAACATACCGGGAAGTGCGTGGAAGTTGCACTGTCTGCGTGGCGTGAGCTGTGCTGTGCGGTGGAAGGGCAGCTGGTGGGGTCCGTGCCGCCCGGCGTGGTCCGTGCAGTCTGGTGTGGTCCAGTGGTGGAGGCTGTGCCACACCGGGGAGGTGGTACAGAGCCGTGCAGGAGGTGGGCAGGACTTTTTGGGTGTGCAATGCTGTGAGGGTTTGCAGAAGCCGGAGGATGGTGTGAAGGCAGTGGCTGGACTGTGCAGCAGGCACAGGTGCTGCGTGGGGCAGTGACGGAAGCACCCTAGGGCTGCGTTGCCCTGAGAGGCCATCGGAGGAGTGCTCGGCGGTAGGGCAGTGCAGCACTTGAAGGGAGACGCAGAGCATTCAGTGCCGTGCCTGGAGGGGGGGCGATGCCGTGTCACTGCAGGGGCGCAGCGGCCGGGCAGGAGCTGAGATGCCTCAGCTGGCGGAAGGTGCAGTGATGTGGGATGACAATGCGGAGCCTCACAGAGGGTGCAGGGCTTGCAGGGGTCACCCAGTGCCATGCCTGGAGGAACCGCAGTGCTCTGGAGGTGCCACGGCGTGATTGGGGAGCGGCGCCTGTATTTGGAGAAGGAGCGATGCCCGGCAGGGGCCGTGAGGGGGGAGCGGGGCCGGGCCGCGTCCCGCGGCGCCACCGCCACGCGCTGATTCTGGGGGGCGCGGGGAGCCCTCCGCGCACGCGCACCGCCGCCCTGCCGCAGCGCTCCTCCGCTGGGGACCCGCCGCCCGCCCGCCATTGGCTGCGGACGCCTCCCGCGATTGGCCGGGGCGCCGCCCCCGCGCCGTCCTATTGGCCGGCGGCGGCCGCTATGCGGGCGGGCCCCGCCCCGCCCCAGCCCGCCATTGGCGGCCGCGGCGCCCCCCGGCGGCGGCGGGTCCCGCTGGGCGCGCCCGGCATGGCGGCGCCCGCAGCCCCGCGCCCGGGGGGCGCAGCCGGCGGCCGAACGCCCGGAGCCGGCGGCGGCCGGGTGAGGAGGGGCGGGGGTGGGCCGGGCAGGGCCGGTCACAGCGGCCGGCGCGGCGAGCGGGGCCCGGCGGGGCGCGGCGCGGCGTAGCCGGTAGCGGAGCGCGGCGAGGCGGGAGCAGCCCGGCGGTGGCGACGCCGCTGCCCGTTCAAACGCAAGCTCCAGCCGGCCGCTGTCAGCTGGCGGGGAGCTGCCGTCCTGCCCGAGCCCGGCGAGCCCCTCTCCCTGGGCGCCGGTACCGCCTCTAGGGCAGCGCGTCCCCGCAGCGCGGAGTGCCCGGGACTCCTCGGGGCTCCAGCCGGGACCGGCTCTGCCCCGGCCGCTCCCGCGGGCCCCGCTGTCCGCGGGCCACCCCCGGTGCTGTGGGTTTGCTCGGTGGCGTTTCGGGAGGACGCGGTGCTCGCCAGGCCTCGGCGGCCAGGGCCGTGCTGGACTCGGTTGTCTGAAGTGAGCAGGAGCGGGGCTGGCGCTCTGTCACAGCGTGGCGGTGACTCCCCGCCTCTCCGAAGCGGCACTGAGCCTTGTGACGGCCAGAACAGGCAGCTGTCTGGGGTGGGAGTTCTTGTTTCAGTGGTGTGCTTTGGGGAACGTGTGTGTTTTACCTTGTGGAGAGCATGGTTTGGCATCTGTGTCCAGTTATGGTGGGTATGGGATTGCATGTTTTGGAGAGGATGCCCGTTGGATAAGGTGGGTCCAATCTCAACCTGTTTTTCTTTCTCAGGTCATGTAGAAGAGCAGATTTAATGTGAAGATGGGACTCTTGGTGTTTATGCGTAACCTGCTGCTAGCCCTCTGCCTCTTTCTGGTACTGGGATTTCTGTACTATTCTGCCTGGAAGTTGCACCTTCTCAGATGGGAGGATTCAAGTAAGTAGGAGCACGGTGCAACTGTTTCTGGGCTCCCGAAACTGTCTGTTAAATAGTTGCAATAGTGGTGAGGTGGTTCTGATTTAGTAGTATTAGAGGGATGTGATTAAGCCCACTCAAATGCTAGAGCTTTTAGCATGCTTAAGGGGTCGAATTTGTGACTACCTAATGCTCTTTATGGCTTTACTTTTATTACTGGGTACAAGAGCAGGTTCATGCTTTATAAATCTAGTGTTAGATATTCGGTTCTTGGAATATTCTGTTAGTTTATGATTCCTAATTGTCAAAATAAAGAGTTTATATTTTGAGGCTTTTGCTTCCTGAATCTTCTGTATATTTTAAAATATCGGAGACAAGTTTGGGTTTTTTCCTCTGGTGAATTTTGATTTCTTTCTGCATGTGCTGGTTATCTCATCATCTTACTTTGTCCTTCAGAAATCCTCATTTTCCACTTATCTTCCATGTTGTTATCTGCCAACTCTCTGTCATCTAAAGGATGTCTCTCAACCTTTTTAAGTCCAAAGAGACATCTGACCACACTGAATACAATCTGAGGATTGTACTGTGCAGTGAGGCCGTAGAAGGTTACAGTTGCAGTGACAGAAATTAGGCTGAGGTTTGATTGCTCAGTTGCTGCTCTTATTTTAGTTTGTGTTGATTTTGCCTGCATGCAAGAACTATTTATTGAAAATATAAAAACAAGAAAACAATTCCCTCCTCTACCCCCTTGCCTAAAACACAAGCCAGCCTTCCTTGCAGCTGTTCACAGGCTGTTTCAGATGTTTCAGAGCTGACTGTTGCTCCCTGGATCAGCAGCTGAGAAACACTGATCTAGAACTGACAAGAAGCTGCTGGTCAAATTTCTTCTTCACTGTATTGCGTTTCTCTCCATGCTGATAGAGGTTTCTGCTGCAATATTTCTTAAACTTAGCATTTTTCTACCTCTACATGCTCCAAATCTGCTGTTATGTGCTCTTAAGGAGTTTTGCATGATGACAGATGATGACTTGGATATGACACTTGTGTTGATGCACTGATTTTGACAGGAGAAAAGGTGCTTTGGACTAGAACAGGTATTGTAAGATTAAATTTGTAAAGGGAGATGCATAGTGTCTTTCTGAGCAGGGATTTTTTTTCTTCAGGTTTGTGCTTCAGAGAGGGAGTTAAAAATCTTGATTATGACTTTCTGAAAAGTAGCACTTTTGTTGACAAGGTGTAGAAAATCCTTCCTGCATGAAAATAAGTACAGTTGTGATTAAAAGAACAGTTTTGCCACATCTGCTACTTACTTGATGATATGTTATGAAGTTATACCATCTGCCATCCTTTACTTCCTTCATGCCACCAGGAAATCATGTTGGACTTCCCAAAGCCTGCAAAAAACCCTTCATGCCACAACTTGTGTGTGATCTTTGTTACAAATGAAGAAGCAGCTGTGTGTTTGTGTGTTATACACCAAGGTGCTGGGGAGGGTTCTAACTTTATCGAATCCTCTTTGGATTTTGTGCCTTTAGCTTTGTGTGCCATTTGTTATTTTACATCATGTCAGTCCCTGGGGAGTTTTGTGGTAACTTCGGGTTGCAATGCAGTGTTGCAAATCTGTGTGCAGATGCTGTGGATCTCTATAAATGGAACACTTTTACCTAGAAAGATCTCTTAAGTTGCAGCCTAGTTAGAGTGATTTCTGTTCAGTGCATTGTCTGTTTTTGGATACTCAGGATGTTCTGATAGGGAGCACTGTGTGGTAACACAGCAGACCTTTGGTTTTGTATGTGTCTCTCTTTTTCTAATCTTTCGTGTAAAATGTGTTGTCCATTTATTGTTCTAAGTTGCAGTGCTTGCATTAAGCTTCTTCAGCATGTACAAAGCAATGATGCTGGCTTGAAGATTTAGCTTACTGTTCTTTATCAAATGTCACAATTGATGCAGGATATACTGTTGTTCCTTCTAGACACTTTTGTAGATTGTGTCTTAAATATCGGATGAAGTTCCTTGAAATATTAGCATAAGCAGCAGTCTAGTGTAAAGGGGCAAATGTTACTTTTGAAACAGTAAAGATAGTACCTGTTTTCAGTTGGTCTTCAGAGTTTTGTATGTATCAAAACCCTTTTTATTTATTGTGTAATTTAACACAGGAGGAACTTATGCAAATTTAAAGTAGAAATTTAAAAGCCCATATTGGGAAACTTGATATGAAGAGTTAACATTAAGCTTCTATAAATTAGCATTTGGAAGCTAACAAATGACGGATTTGAATTGACTTGTTTAACTATGATTAGGCTTCCTGGAGAATGTGTAATATGATACAATGTATAATGGGGCAGTTATACTTTGTATTTACTGAAGGGGAGCCTTGCCAGGTTAAGTGCATGAGAGAGGTGGTGCGAGGTAACTGTTGTGGTTTTATTTCCTGAATTACAGCACAGTGCATGACCTTGTAAATTTCCTTCCTTAAGACTGATATGATAATGCTGATGTCTCCAAAAGCAAAACTAGGTCAGATGTGTTAATTTTTGGGTCCTTAATAATCAAAGATTATTGATTTTGTGTGAGTTATCTTCTATTACAGCATTTTTGCTTTTTTTGTGACCAGTGTCTTTCATCTGTTTAATAGTGACTCCCTAGCTTCAGCAGTGACATTCATCTTTGTTCTGTTCTTTGTGCTAGAGGAGGCATGAAACTAAGCTGATCCTGACACCTGACACCCTTGCAATCTCTTCAGAGACTGGTTTTAGTAAACTTGACACCTGTGTTTAATAATGGAAACAAACAAATTTGTTGTAGAGTATGGTGGAAAACACTTGATCTGCTTATTTGCTGCTTATGTAGTTTGTTCACTTAATGTTTTAGAAGATGCCTGTGTATATCCAATTGCATGTATTGGATGAATTTGAATAGTCTCCCTGACATTTGGATGTTTGTGTGTTTAGCTGCTAAAGTAAATGAATAGCTAAATTATTTTGTTTATATGTACATCTGACCTCTACAAGAAAGGAGGCTAAACTGGAAATAGACCGAAAGATACACATCAATGTTTCTCTTAGTGTTCCCTTAACATTAAATGTTCTCCACTTAATGTTAAATCTGCCCTCCTTGAGTGATGCCTTAGTGAGTACTGTGAGATTATTCTCCTTGCTGTGTGACTCTACACCTTGCCAAAATACAAAGGAGAATAGGAACTAGTTAATTCTCTAAGGCTTATCTCTACTGTGACAAGAATAGATTGAATTTGGCTAATATGAACTAATTAACATTGAATTAAGTTCAACTGTTTCTTCCATTCAAGAGAAACCTTCAGTGATTGCTACCCCTCTCTCATCCTTTTAGTGAGTATCATGACTGGCTACTCTTCCCCCAAGCCTTGTTTCATGTCGGTGGCAGTATATTGTTAGTTCTCAGAGCAGCAGCAAAGTACAAAAATAAGGAGTGTAACACTGAATGCAGGAGGGCCCTTGAGTTCTGGTGACTGTTGGGGGTATATGAGCAGGATTTAGGACAGAGGTAAGATTTCCTTTTTCTCTTTCCTGATGTTTGTAATGCAGCTTCAGTCTCTGACAGTAGTGGTAAGAGATGTGCACCGTCCCCGCATGTTCTTCCCAGACAGGAAGTAACGGTGGATTCCACAGCCCTCTGATGAAGTGTCAAGTTGCACGGAGGTGTGTTGAGCACGTAGAACTGACAATGTGATGTGGGAGACAAACAAGGAAATGAATAGTTTGTAATCAGGTTTAGCTGTCCTGAAAATTCCAGAAGGAACTTAGAGGAGCAAATAATGGTACCGCTGTTCTTTGTGTTTCTGGACACTTGGTTGTCAGAGAATTCTTGCATAGTAATGGTAGTGATAGGAGCAGGCTTTGAAGGTCTGAGACATGCAATGCAGCCTCCTTCCTAGTAACTTCCCATCCTATTCCTTCCCCTTCCCTGATACGTTTGGCTCTGAGGAGGAAGGAAGATGTTCTCTGCCAGTGAAAAGATCCAGCTCATGGGATGGTGCACTGTTCTTTGAAAAATGTGGTGGGAGATGGAATCTTGCTGACAGGCCCTCCTAGGTTTGCTTTATCAGCTTGGAGAAATGCATTTTTATGCATAGCAAATTTAATACTGATGTGTGTTACTTAACCTGATACCTGTATAGCTGATTTTGCAACTTCAAAATGAATGTGTTGTAAGGAAGAAGTGATTCCATTTAAAAGCATCCTGGCAATGGAAATATTGGACTCGTTCCCCCAAGGCAGCTTTTTCTTTTTCCCTCTCTCTCAAAGTATTGAAATATACTTGGGACTAAGACAGCGTGATGCTATTTTCTTGTTCTCTATTGTATTTTTCCCTACATTAGCATTGAACTAATTTTAAGAAATATATACTCTACATGAAGTACTTTTGCCAAAACCCACGTTAATACAATTTGAGCTTGTCAGTTTGAATGTGGTTTTTGAAACATCTCCAGGTATGTTCTGTTGATGTCTCCTTAAAAAAATAAAGTCACTATTCTGTCATCTGTTGCTTTATGTTATTTTCAACTCTAATTCTGGAAAGGCAGCTGGAGAGATAAAGCTTTGGGAAGAGATTTTCCAAAGGTATTTCAGGACCCTTATCCTTTTTACTCCTTTTTTTTTTTTTTTTTTTTTTTTTAAAATGTCTGTTTCCAAGGGAACTGAGGAGACATAAACAGGCAAAACTGACTCAGTTCTGGTTGCAGGTTTTTAGTCTGCTTGCATTTCCATGGAAACCGGTCACACACCAAAAATGCTAAATTAATCAAAAGCAATCAAACCATTATTAATAATATAAATACTGGTTTATCTCTTTCAAAGTGAAATGGTACTTTAGTCAATTCTTGTATTAGGGTCTAACAATGTTCTGAAGAAATGGATCTTCTTGCAAGGAACTTGCATGCTGTTTCTCAGGTGGCTAAGGCCTCATGGGTGTGTGGTGGTATCCAGGGTGGGTACGGCTGTTTTGTCTTGGGTTACTGGGGGTGTCATTTGTTCTGCGTCAAGGGAGTGGATCTTATGTACACTGACATCTGACTTCCTTCTCTTCTTTGTTTAATGAAGAACCAATGTAAGGACATTTAGTCGGTGTATGAGCAACTAGGCCATGGAGACAAACTTGTCCTCTGTGGAGAGAGTCACGTAATGGTTTTGTGTTCTGCTGTGACTGTCCTACTTGCCTTTGCCAGAAGATGGGAATGCAGGAGTGCTCCTATAAAAAATAACAACTGTGGGCCAGCTCATCTTGGCACTGGGAATATAAATCTGATGAAAGGGGGTTGAGCTGGGATGGCTGAATTAATGGTTAGGTGGCTGAGGGAGCATATTTTTTTACAAGGCACTCACAGTGCTTTTGTGAGGGGTGGCAATCAAATGGTGATGGTAACCATTTTAATTTTTCTCTCTCTATGGCGTTAACTTTAGCGGGATATGTGTATGTGTATTCTTTAAAGTAGACTTTATTGCTGTTGCCTCTGCTTCCCAGGCTGGAAAGCCTGAGAGCCTAACCTTGTGGGCATTACTTTTTTAGAAAAGACTGCTTTGGACAGTATTGTGCAGCACTCTAAGCTTCCTGAAACAGTTGCTTTTTTTGTTTGTTTTTTTTTGGCTTTGAAGGAAGAGACTGGGTATGGCACTGAGATGGATTATTGTGGATTATGTAATGTTTGAGTTATTAGTAACTTCAAGGTTTGTTTCATCTACTCAGCTGTAGTATGTGTTAGTGCTGTACTTTCTGCACCAAAATTGAGAACAAATGTTTAGAAAGTTCTCATAACATGGATCCAGCTATAGTTTTAAGGGTGTCTTTGCTAGTTTTCAGATGCTTTAGGGATTTGAGGATCACAGTGATGCTTTTCTGAAATGCTAAAAATAGCAAGTTATGAATCTTATTGAGGCAGCAGTGAATACTAGAAAGAAAGATGTAAAAATAGAAGTTAAAATGAGTTGTAGCATAACTTTTCTAAGACTTCTCATGTTGGGCTGTAGTATTCCACTTGTGTTCAGCTTGAAACTTAAAGCTATAGTGTACTAACTATGGTGGATAATCCTCTTATCTGTGCAGAACACAGGAAAAATGGGTTTGGTGCCCAGAAATTGTCACTGCTCAAGTTACTTCGTGCTCCCTCTTAGCCTGCCAGAATAAGGAGCATGGCTAAACCTGCAGCAACTCCAGGACACTCAGTTGTGGTAGTATCTTTCACAGCTGTGTTAGTGCCAGCCATTTCTCTCTTGGCTGGAAGCTGGTGTGTGTGTGTGTTCCTGATTGCTCTTGCTCTGGCTGCTGGATGTAACCGCACAGGACTGCCTGCCCGGCTCACCCGAGGCAGCTGCCTGTGTGCCACCAGGACAGAAGACACAGTCTGCTCAGTGAATGTGAATCAGAACTTATGAGAGTTAAAATAAAAATTAAAAAATTCATGAGTGCCTCTCTGTCTTTTAGAAGGCAGCACGACACAGGACAGACAAGGAGCACAGGGGAATGAAAGTGCCTCATCTTTTTCTGATCTGTTACTGTCAATTTAGTGAAATACCCAGCGTTACTTTGTGACCCTGCTGTGTCTCCAGGAGTTCTGAGTGCTGCTATAATGTTAACAGTGCAGGACAAAACTCTGCAGGGGCAACGGGAAATGCTGCATGACAGAGCTGTTGAGAGAGGGACCAAGTATGATGTGCCTTGTGCTTGGGATTTCTCCTGAGGAGGAAACTCCCTGAACACTCTTCTGGTTTTAGGAACATATAAGGAGCATTTTAGTGAAGGGCATTAAGGGCATAGCACTGTAAGCATGTTGTGGAGGGGTGGCTATAATACTGTACTTGTACTATCTTCATTTTGGCTGTTTTGGGTTACTGTTTTAGTTCTGGGCCAGTGCTGACTTTTTAGCAAGATTGAAAAGTAAGGTGCAAGAATACTTCTCCATCTCCTCACACATGGCTGGGCCTCAGTTTTGCATTTTGAAACGGTAAGTTGCTCTTGCTTCTCTTGACAGCAACTGTCCTGATGCTATTTGAGTCCCTTTCTATTTACCCCTCCTTCCATTTGTGTCATTAGCCGATGGGTACAATGGTTTAAAACAGAGTGTGGTTTTTGTTTGTTTCACTTAGTTGACCTCAACCTTAGTGTTTCACTTGCTTCACTTGCTCAACTCGTGCATTTTCTCCGTGGCCTCCCCACAAATTTTTGGGAAGGGTGTGTTCCTGTAACTTTGGATGGCTGAATTGGGAGAGTGTTCACAAGGAACAGTGTTCAGTGTCTTGCATGCAGCCAAAGCTGTGTCCTCTGATACAGTTTTCCAGAGGTCAAAGTCAGCAGTTTTCCATATTCTGGAAAGGTACATTGCAGTGAAAGCACTTTACCTCTGGTAGCAATTGCTCTGCAGCTGATTGCTTTCAGAGGCAAAAGGATTTATTCATCTCAGCTGACTGTGAACTCCTTTGCAATGCGTTCAGCTGGAAACAATACTTCCTTGTGAGGCCTGTCTCATCCATGTTAGTGAGTGGTTCTCTGCCTCTCCTTCTCCTTACCGTGCATCCCCTGGTGCACAAAGCACTCATCTCTGACCTGCAGCATTGCAGCACTGGATGTAGTGATTCAGGTATTGCCAGCCTTGATGGGAGCTCCCCCCCACCACTCATTTGATAAAATAGATCACACTTTTTCCATTGCGTTTGATGCAGTCAGGCTGGCTTTGGGTACCTTCTGTGACTGTTTCAATTCTGCTTCACATCAGTTCTACTGATGTTGGGACAAAGGAGGTAATTTGTGATCTGTCTCAAGTTGGACAGCTTCTGCTGCTGTGATCTGAGCATGCCCTTGGTACTGATTCTGACCGTGCCTGTCACAGTCAGGGATGTTTTTCAGAGGAGATTTTTCCTACTTTATCTTCTGTCAATATTGTCACTATAACATCTCGTATTTTGTCATTGCAGTCTGGGTTTACATCACAGTGTCAGGCTGAGGCAATAAAGCAGCCAAACAACCTGGGTATGACTTGCAAGGACAAGTACACTTGGGTCATGAGGTATAGATCTCTATGAATTATGTATCTCTTCTGCACTTCAGAAGGAATGTAATTGTGCATCCAGGCAAAAATTAATTTGTTCTGTGCATGCATATCCTGAATAGATGTTTGAACCTGAGGTAGCTGATTTCAAGTGGTTACTCCTTCATGGCAGTAGGTGAGTATATTGCTCTTGTATGCAATGCTTTCCTGAGGAAGTAACAGTGTATGGGGATAGTGCCAAAATTCTAGTCAGGTACAGAAACTACAGGATGTTTCTCAACCAGTTCTTGGTATTTTGCATAACCAAAGGCCTCAACAATTCGAGAAATGTATATCTCTGAAGGTCAGAATTTAGCATTTCTTGCTAAGTTCCAAAAAAAAAAAAAAAAAAAACCAAAAAAACCCACAAAAAACGAAAAAAACCCAACAAAAAAAACAGAACAGAATGCATTAAAATCAGCGATTTCCATTTTTAAGTGCTTATAAACATACATGTTTCTTGTCTTTCACTTTTTAAATATCACACTAGGATCCCTCCTACTTTACTCAGTCCCTGTTGCAGCATGTCACTTTTCCACAGTTGTTACCTTGTGGGTCTCAGTGCTTGGATGTGTGAGTCATCAGAGCTGCAGCAGTGCAGGAAGTGTACCCCTTAATCACTCACAGAACAAAACCAGTTAATAACTACAGAAAAATTTAACCGATATCTTTTATAACTACAATGAGTGTGCATGTTCCAAGGACTATCTTCTTTCAAAGCACTATGGACAGGTGCATGTATGCTTTAAAAAAAATAGTGGTACAAGATGGCACAGAAATTAATAAAAGCTGAGTTTTCCCAACAGATGGCTTCCTACTTCTGAAGGCTTACCTTTACTGTTGCAAAGTTAATAAATTACAAGTTCAATTGCATCTTTCTATCTCTGTTACAAATGAATCAATCTCAGAGTAGCTATAAAATACTATGTTAATATTGTTTCTCAACAGTAATTGTGCCCAGAGACCCTAATAAAAAAAATGTACTGAGACACATTTCTTAAGATGAAGGATGATGAATAGACTTGACTCAGGAAGGCAGAAGAAGCTGAGGCACAGGAAAGTCAAATTTTTCTATGTCACGCAGCAGCTCAAGGGCAGAGCTATGAATAGAATAAAGGGCTCAAGGTTTGTCATCTCAGTCCAGTTGGCCAAATGAGACTCACTGTCCTATAATTACATGTTCTACGTCTGTAGTTCGGGAGGGCAGCAATATGTTGAAATCGCTTGCTTGGGGCAGAGGTCATCTGCTGATGCTTGTAAAAACACAGGCAGTATTTCAGAGTCCTGTTTTAATAATAAAGTGGTTTGCATGGGCAGTGCTGGTGGAGTGACGTAGGTACTGTAATTAGGGTATGATGTGGCTACTGTGAACTGCTGCCAGAAGCTGCCTCAGATGCATCTGTGCAAGTGCCTCCAGAACTAAGTGTACAACCTGAACTGTTGTGAATGCTGGTCTGGGGCTTTTCAGCCTTCAGATTTGCCTCATCAAAGGCTCTGTGCTTCATGCTTTCTAGCTGCTTCAATACAGGGAGTATTTTTTTTTATAGTGGAAAAGTTTAATTTTGCTCTCCATACGTAAGCACAGGACTCTGTTCTTCTGTTTAAACTTTAAAAAAATATATGTTCGGGCACAGACTAAACTTCTAGAATTTCTGCTCAAACAATGAATGACTGAGCTTTCAGAAAGAGAGGAATAACGAAACAGTTCGGGCTGTTTTAACCATAGTAATCACTAATGCTCTGGGTATAATTAGGAACCTAATTACTGTGAATTTACTTGCAAAGACTTTTCAGCCTTTTGAGACTTGCCCCACACAATTCTATCAGGTTCCAAGTGGAGCATGGGCGGTTCTCCATTAAACTGCTAGGAAATTAGTAATGCTGCTTTTTTCTGTTAGCACTGCTGCTATAATCTCTGTTTAAAAGTGCCTTATCTGAACAATGGAAAGGCTTTTATTATTTTTCATTATGATTCATTTTAATAGTATTTTCTATATCTTTGATTCCAGAGCCTTTGTGTTCGGGTCAGGTACTTCATTAGAAGCAAAAGCCTGAGTTAATGCAATGTAAAGATTGCAGATTGAATTACAGTGGAAAAATGTGTTTATTTTGACTGAATTTTCTAATTTTGTCTCACATTTAACAATGCTTCAAATATAGTTTGAATATTTCTAAACTTTTGAAAGATAGGTTTATGCATTGGTTTAGATTAGATTAGGTATGAGGAAGCAAATCTTCACTGTGAGGGTGGTGAGATGCTGGAACAGGTTGCCTGGAGAAGCTGTGGATCCCCCATCCCTGGAAGTGTTCAAGGCCAGGCTGGGGCATGGAGCGACCTGGTTTAGTGGAAGGTGTCCGCTGCCCACAGTGGAGGAATTGGAACTAGACGATCTTGTAAGGTTCTTTCTAATCCAAACCATTCTGTGATTGAAAAAGAGGCCTTATTCACATTAGAAAAACATTAAAGCTTCAGTACTGTATAATAATATATTACTTCTGCTTGCTGTGTATTTTATTTCCCACCAGGTTGGCTTTACAATTACAGCATATTGTATTATAAAACAGTCCTATGACTAGAAACTGTGCCATAATCTGAAGGGATTTTAGGCTGGTGTTTTTTGACCTTTGAACATCTTGTTTCTTGATGTAGTTACTAAAACTCTTTTTTTCCCCCAAGACGAATTAAAAATAGCTCATAAACTAAAGCTAAGTACTCTTCATGCTGTACTCTCCTATGCAAATTACACTTCCTGTGTAAAAGGATGGGGAGATGGATGAAGGACTACAGAAATCTGATGTTGTGTAGGGGATTTGCCACTCTTCTGATACAGTCTTGACGCAGATGCAGAATTCCTTCTTAATGATTTAATGATTAACTCTGACTTGAGGAAATGGCAATTGAGCAGCGAGAAAAACCATTAGGGTAAGGGCAAAAAAGTTGGTATTAGGAAGTTCACTCGTTTCCAGAAAACTTTATAATTGTAGCATAAAAAAGAGCTAAGATAAGAATTTTTTACTGCAGACTTTAATGTCATTTCAGGAATTTAGGGCTACTTTGATTGTGTTTATTAATATGCAAATATGTGGTCAAAAGGTTTGAAAAAACCCCCACACCATCTTGGCCGTTGTGTATTAATTGCTGATTTTGACATAATTTTGTAGTAGTGTAAGTATATTTTGCTCAGCAGTCGTGTGTTTGTTTGTGCCTTTGCAGGAATGGAATTACCCCATAAGTAGCTTTACTTATCCTTGTCCCCATTCTGTGTTAACTAATCTTGGGATGGTTTCTTTCTTCAAGGACCTGTTTATAAAAATGTCTGAGATGGCTACATGAAAAATTTGTACTTCTTCCTGTGTGAGCGGTTTTTTTTGTTGTTTTATACTTGTCTGTTTCTATAAGCAGTGATTTTAATTTTTTTATATTTTTAAGGCACATCATGCGTCATACTTAAAGTAAAAGTTGCATGGAATTTTTTGTGAGGAATTAAGTTTTTTTGCCTGATTCTGTACTCCTATTTTTTTTTCCCCCAGTTAAATACTTCTGTCTTTGTAAAGACTAAATAACATGACAGAGTAGGTAATGTGAAATGGAATTGCCGTGCTGGAAAGTTTCTGCTGAGCTCCTGGCTAAGCAGTTTCTGCTCCTTTGGCTTGCGTTCAAACATTCTAAAAAACTCGTTTGTGTAGTGAATTGGTCCAGGGAACTGATATAGTGTGAAAATACAGAGGCCTTCTCTTCCCTCTCCCTCCAGCTCTTTAGGAAATGTTATTTTTAATCCATCCCGGCCAGAGCGACGTGCCTAGCTCAGGATTTTTGCTGGAACATCGCGGAACCCCCCCGGTGAGGAAGGAAGGGGAGGCTGCAGAGGCGCCCGGGCACCGCGCGGGGGCAGCAGAGCCCCGGCGCTCCCGCCCGTCACGGCCGCGGCAAAGATGCTGGGGAAATAAAGCACGAAAACCCCACAAACAAAAACTCAGAGCTTCCTTATTTCCTTCGCGGTTACAGACTGCCATCTGCCATCCCCCAGGTGAACATTAAGAAAACCTTCCATGGAGTAATTTGGTTTTACAGTAACTTAATTAGGAGAAACCTTGCTATTTATATCTACTTGTATTTAACAGTCCACTGCTGTTGCCCATAGCTATTTTCATAATCTGATTAAGTCCCATCTTGTGACAAATTTCTGGTTTTGTCTCCTAACACTCCTGTTCAGAAGGTCTTTCCTAATCAATGGAGTATTTTTCTTTTACATTTAGATGAAATTCTGTATTTGCCCAAAGAATCTGGAGAGATTACAGAGGAATGTAAGGTTTCAAGTATCATGTTTGTATTATTGCAGGGATAAGAAAATACAGAAAAATCTAAAATTCTTAGGAAGTCAGACTTTGTTACTTCATTTATTTACAAACAGCTTGTTCTATTTAAAGAACTTCTGCCAGCTGAGGAGAGGGAAGAAAAGTTCTTACTATTTAATTTTATCTAATGGGTTGGTGCTGTGGAGAAAATCTGGATGCTTCTAATCCTGAAAAATTGGAAGATCCAGAAAATCTGCAGATCCTTCTGCAGAGGTTGAAGCGGAGGAGGAGATTATGGACACATTTGAAAATTTGAATTGCTTTTCATCAGGTAGAATTTATATGGGAACTGAAGAAGAAAATTTGCTGGAGTCCTCTGACAAGTGATGATGGCACGTTTATAATTTTTGAAACAGCTACTGCTCATAGTTTCATGTACTTTAAAGAAAGAAGTAAAATAAAAATGCTGGGAGACAAGTTTGTGTTGAGAAGCACATCTGTTGTATATGTCTCATGTTTCATGGCAAAATCTGTATAGGTAAATCCTGCCCCTGATCAGCCCAGAGGCACAAGCAGCAGGATGTCTCAGAAAACTCAGTGGGGTTAGTAGGTACTGTTGTTTCTCCCATCCCATTCTCCTATCTTCCTGCAATGTGTGACCTTTGGTTTCCTGAGACAGGTAGGTTATCTTTTCACATAATAGTGCCTGTTAAGACTTCATGACATAAACTTGTCTGGCTACTTTGCAAACCTGTATAAGAACCTCTGTTACCGTCTTCACATGGTATTGAGCTTCCCAGACTAATGATCTTGTGTGAAAAATCACCCCTAAAGCCTAGTTAAAACATAAATGAGTTAAGAAGATGGAGAAATAATTAATTTTTCTAGAAATGTTTGATAAAATTGCCCTAAGTGAATGGCAAAGTATTCTATGTGTTTTTTAAAAAGGTGATTAAGAAGACAGGGTAGTGAATGTTTAACTCTGGATAGAAATTACAATGAGACTCTTAAGATCTTACCTGGGTTCAGAAAATAATTTAGTATCTTCACGGAAGTTGGAAAGACTAAGAATGTGTGACTAACCAAGATTTTAGAAAGCCAGATTAGGAAGGAGAATGAATAGTATTTCAAAATATTAAACAGATTTATGTGAACTTACTCAGAAAGAAATATATTGTAATTGAAGCTGTGCTCTTCCAAATGTTTCCTATGTTGTAAGCACCTGAAAGATTAAGTGCACATACTGCATTATTTCTTTGAAAGCAACTAATCTTAGTACTTCTTAGATTTGCACATGGTAACTGTTGACATGAGATCAGCTTGAAGATGAAAGTAGATTTATTCTAGCAAAGCAGGGTGAGATTGCGAATTAGTCTTGGGAAATATTCAGAATTAGCCATATTCATAAACAGAAATATTCAGAATCTCCATCTCTATTCTGTTGTTTAAAGCAGAATTTTTTTTGCTTCTCTCACCTGAGTTATTTGTGTATTTCTCTCTGATTCCATTTAACCATTATCATTGCAGGCTTAGTAGTAAAAAGAGCTCTTTTACTAAAGGTAACTGCATTACACTCTTACATTTGTGTGCCTACGTGTGTAATGTGTAAAGAGTGGGGAAAAGAACCCTTTCCATCTTATATTATGTGTCCAGATATGGTAAGTTAGAGGAAAATAAATCTACATGGATTAGTTTTAATGTCCAATTCTTTCAGGTTTAAAATACCTTTAAAAAATCTGAAGGGTTTTTAAGAATAGAGCAAGACTTTGCAAAATTAGAGGATAGCACTAGTTGGAAGGAATGTAACAAAACTTCCAGTCCAACCTCCTGGTCAAAGCAGCATCAATTGTTAGCTGAGACCAAGTCTTTATCCAGTCAGGTTTTGAAAACTTCCAAGAATGGGGACTGCACAACCTTTCTGTACAGTC
Organism: Corvus hawaiiensis; assembly: GCF_020740725.1. NCBI lineage: Eukaryota > Metazoa > Chordata > Aves > Passeriformes > Corvidae > Corvus > Corvus hawaiiensis. The sequence continues at coordinate 22,739,789 of NC_063221.1, forward strand.
TTTTCCAATGCTTCACTGTCTTCATGGTGAATAGACTTTTCTTTACATCCAACAGTCCAAACCTCTCATTTCAACTTCTGCCCACTGCCTCTCATTATCCCACCACGCAGCACTTTGGGAACCAGGCTCCACTTTCTCAGGAGCTTCCTGCAGGTGCCGGAGGGCTGCCTTTTGGCCTCCAGGTGCTGTCCTCTGCATGCTAAACAAGCTCATTGCCTCAGTCTCTCCTCACAGGCATTGTGTAAGTGCCCTGGTGTTTGATCGTCTGCACAATCCCTTGTTTGTCTGTAGCCCTCACTAGAGACCAGGCATGATGTAGTAGAACAGAGGGTTCATTGTCATTTGGAGTGGTTTGGAGTTTTTTTATATTTGGGTATCCCTCTACCCCTTGTTCTAAACCTTTTTGCTGTTTTATGTCAGTTAAATCATTCTGTATACTTTTGGGTATTGTGAAAAACGAGGTTCACTCTCCTGTTAGAATTTAAAGAGTTTAATATAAAGACAATAAGAGACACATAAAATAAAGCAAAGGGATAATGGCCGGGTGCCTTGGCGCTCTGCCAAGAGCACACCTGATGCTAGAGGTGAGTCCTTTTTATACCATTTTTACTGTCTGTTCTCTATTCATATTAAAACTTTTCCAGGAACTGTTCTGCATGGCCACTCCTTGGTTCCGCCTTTTTAGAGCATGCGTAGTCTTCTGCCTTGCGGTTTTATTTCTTTTGATTCTTGGGGTTGGGCCCGCTAGGTAAGAGTCGATGGTAGGGTGGATCTCTTAATTCTCCAGACAGTCAGGGCTGATTGCAGCTTTGGGCCTCTTTGCCCCCCGGGCAGAGCGGTGATAGCGGCTCTCGGACCCTCCTGGCCGCCCGTTCTCCGGGCGGAGCAGCCTTTGGGCCCTTTTGTTCTCTGGACAAAGTGTTGATTAGCAGCTCCTCGGGCCTCATCCTCTGCTCGCTTGGAGGTTATCTTACTTGCTCACACTTGCTAACATTCTTGCTAAAACGAGAGAGAACCACATCCACACGGCAAAAAGCATTTCTAACATTATATAATATCTACCTTAATACTTTGCGAGAAGCCAATACTGTAATACATGTTTATAACAGTATGTCACCTTCTGTTTCAGACACCTCTTTATTGTGCATTTGTTGCACTGGAGGTGCTCATATTGGAGTTTGTTGAAGAAATGCAAGATCAATGAAGGGACAATTAATATGGAATGTACAGTATTGAATGTATTGAATATGCAATAACAATTCAGGTATTGATGTTGCTGCTTCAAAGGCCTTTTGCTTCTCAAGAGCATCAGTCCAAAAGCAGTCACTTTTAAGGGAGAATAGAACAGAGTGATGAGTAGAAAAACAGATTTAAGGCACCAGGCACCCTCTCTGGGCAACCTGTTCCATTGTGCTCTGGTAGAGACATTTTTCCTAATGTCCAGTCAGAACATCCTAATCTGTAACTTAGGGCCATTGTCACTTCCTTCCCCTGAAGGACTCACAGGAGGGAGTGGGAATTGAGTATATGTTCCATATGCCCACACTTTGTTTTTTGGTTTATAATTGTAGATTTAAAGGGAAGACCAGAAGACAGTGTGAGAAGTAATTACCAAACTAATCATGGCTGTCTCTTGAAATTTCAGAACTCAACAGATGAGAAGGTCATTGAGGAAAGGCAGTGGCTGTTTGTGCAATACTACTGATTTGGGCTCTGAGTGCTTGACACACAGCTGTTTAGTAAGCTTGGGATAACAAAGAACTGTTTGAAAGAGGATGGCTGTTACTGACTGCTGTGTAATCAGAAGCTGAAGACTCATGTGAAGATGATGGTTGCAAGGGGGGCCATGTGTGTTGTAATTGGTTCCCTCTGGGGAAGGCAGTGCTGCTGAAAATAGCTGGATTGGGTGTGAACACTGCTGCATTTTAATGACTTGTGCTGCTGCCAGCTATTAATGATAGGCACGTCTGGATTGTGACTAAAAATGTGGAAATATTTGGAGTGTTGAACATGGGTTTGATCATTATTGAAGTGACTATAAATTTGGTTCGCAGCCCGTTTTAGAAGGAGTTGGGCACTGCAATGTGTTGCATCCAAAAGCAGTAGTATCCTTAAAATCTCCCTTGTGTACTTGAGTTTGGTTTTACTAATCCTTTTGAGCATTTGTATTGCTTATTCGATCCTGTATCAACTTTCTACACATTTCTTCAATTCAATATTCTTCAAGTTCTGCGGTTCCTGGTGTAGCACAGATGTTGTTTTCCAAACTGTTTTTGAGGTAGTTTATTTTTTCAGTCCGGCATCCACACTAAGCTGTTTAAATTTCTCCCATGAATTGCTTCATTGATTCAAAACTCTGTGGTATAGGAACACTGGAGCTATTTCATTAGTTGTGCAGTAAGATATGTGCTGGTGGCAACCACAGTGTTGTATGTTGTTGATTCATCTCCTTTTTGAGTCCTTTTAGCCATTGCACACAGTTGTCTGTCTGCCTGCAGTGACTGCACCAACAGCAGTGGTTGTCTCTTCCTCATAGCAGCTCCACTTACTGTCCTTGAAAGGTGAGATTTCCAGTGCTACTAATCCGTAACAACTGCCATAATTTCTTTTCTTTTAGTACGAGTTGAGACGTAAGTGTACTCCTCTTCTAGGATATTTTGTCTTACAGTATTTTTTATAAGTTCCTCCTAGTGTGTGCCTGTGTACACTTTATAGCACATTTTAATTAAAAAACGTTATTTGTGGTATTTCCTTTGTCCGTGCCCAGTGGGAGTTAGTGGGATGGATATTTCCAGAAGGCTTCATTTTGCATTGATTGCTGGGTGGTTCCCTTCCTGCATCCTGTACAGTGTGAAACCTCATCTCTGGAATGTCTATCTGGTCCAATAAAATGTTTGGGGACTGCAGTTACATGGAGTCATGTGGGGTATAAATCCCCTGCAATTGCACGTTGAATGTTTGGCTCTGACAAGATTATAAACATGTGGAGATGCTTGCATATTGCAAGATTCATCTTGAAGTTAGGAGCAAATCCATGTTAATAATTTTTAATTTCTCTTTTCTTCCATGTATTTCTCCATCAAGGCATATGTTTTTTGGCTTCTCTTAAAGGGCAAGCTTGAACAAGTCTCAAATTTCTAGATGGATGTTGGGCAACTGTACTGAGAAAGAAGTTACATTGTTGTGATTGTAACCTTCTTAGGACTTGGGTTGTATCGAAGAATAACGTTTCTTTGGCCATAAAGCAGAAGCCTCCTTATTGCTGTCCTAATGCTAAAAATAGTTGAACATTAATTTTCTTTTTTTTTTAAAGCACAGACAGCAGCAAGATATGAGAATAGCAGTCCTGAACAGTCAGTCTGTAGGTAAGAAAGGGATGGTGCTAAGTTCCAAAAGAATTATTTAAGTTTTGAAAAAAAAAAAATTAGTATTTATTTTTAACTTATTTTCATATTTTTATGTTAGGTACCTCAGTGCTGTTATCTTGCATTTTTGTAGTCCTGGCACTCTGTCATTTAGTTCAGCTACCTCACTGGCATTAAGAAACAATGGGGAGCGAGCCGGAAGTACAAGGCAGTTTCCTTTCCTTCTGTATAAAATTTAGATACTTTCTAAGATACTTGAGTAAATATGTAATTTGTAAACTGATTGTCTTATGCTTTTATAAAGTGTAGATTAATATACTTGATTTCTAGTACTGTGTGTTTTCTTGATTATCTGATCTTAAATATTACTACTTGTTTTAGAAGTTGTATATTTTAATAATGGCTATTCAAAATGTTTTCCTTCATGGGAAATTGTAGCAAATAGCACTGGAAAGAACTACAGGAGGTCTTTCTCTAGGCCTTTAGAAACAATATTTTTAACATCATTTTATGCCAACATATGTCATAAGTACTCTATAAAATCTAATCATGGAAACTGGGACAATCTGTCCTAGTGCTTAATTGTTCTTCCCTCTAGACAAATTTTTCCTCATGTCTACTCATAATCACTTTGGCCACAATGCAGTCAATTGCAAGCTTTTCTTACTTTCACCCTCTCTTGTTTTAATTTTCCTTCTCCCCGCAACATGTATTTATGAATTTTAAATTAGTTGACAAGCTTCTTGCAGTCTTATTTTCTTCAAATTTGGGCTTTATAATCTTTCTATTGTAGTATTTAAAAAAAAATATGATCATTGTTACTTCTAAATATCCTATAACTTGTGTGTGTGTTTCTTGGAGTGTGGTACTCCATCATGTATTTCTTTGGAGGCTCTGTCTTTATGAGTGGAATAGAAAAATGCGGTTTGCAGTTGTGCTCTAGTTCATGCTTTTCAGTGCAAAGACTTTGGGGTTTCAGTATTGTGGTGCCAATTCAGATCAGCCTGCTGCTCACTATAACTCATTACAACACCACTGAGTCCCCTCGGAAGTACTTTGCTCCCTTGCCAAGATCAAATATTTGTATACTTGCCACACACTTGGAAGTCATGTTGCTGTGAAATGTATGAAAATGTGGTTCTAAGTCTGCTCTGATGGAAAGACATGAAACCATCTTTGAAGCTTCAAAGTTGTGTCCTTTGGTCAAAGGTTGTCTCCCATTGCTTCAGAAGAAGACACTGAACTGTGTGGAAGTGTCGTGTTGACAATATAGTTAAGAACAACATGTTTTGTTGGGTTTCTTTTGGTTTCAAGCTCTGTAGACATTTTCTGTTGTGTCACCCTGCCCTGAAAGCTTTTGAGATCAGGCAGTACAGGTTTCTTTTCCATTGCAAGTTGTACAAGTTTGTTTCTTCTCTGTACTGAAGGAGTTCTATTTTATTTATTTTTTTTTCTATAGTTCTGGATTATACTTCAGTGTATTCATTCACAGTTCAATTCTGGCACAGTCATCTTAACCGTGTAATCTAGTTAGAGCATTCCTTGCTCTTGTATGTCTCTTCCTCCTTGTGCTTGTTCATTCAGGCTGCCTGTGGTGAGATGCCTGTGCTTCAAATCACACTTGTGGGCATTTTTTCCCCTTTAGTGCTCATACAATCTGTGCTTATCCTCCCTCACCTTGCCTTCCACATGAAGGGAGAAGAACAGTAGCACGCCCAGTTTCTGAATTTCTCTGCCAGTGAAGATCATCAGCTGGACACTGTGAGGGTGGTGTCTCCTCGTGTTCAGGGCTTTTGCTGAAGCTTCACAGTGACCCTGCGTGGATGGGTCTGGAATCTTCACCACAGGAGAAGCCTTCAGGACTCTCTGCTTCACCTCTCTGTTTCTGCTTTTTCTGTGCTGATCTGCAGTGTGATGGTCCTTTTTCCAGCATGGGGATGGGTGGTGGGTTATCATAGGATATCAGAAATACAGGAGTCTTCCTGTGTTGTTACCCCTGAGGCCATTTGCCAGGTGGGATGTAGCCTTCAAGTTGTGTCATGGGTTAGCAAGCATAGTCCGGGAAGTGATGTTCTTGCAAAGGGGTGCTTACAGCTTCCTCTGTGACTTGACAGAACCTATCAGCTGGCCAGTTTGAATATGGACAATTCTTTAAGCCACTTAAAATTGTGACCGCCTCTGTGATCCACACTTAAGAATAGGAAACCCTGGGCAGAGCTCTGTCTTGTTTTTCCAGTGCTGGGACAGGTGGCTGCGGGCCCTGTGCGGGGGCCAGCGGGCCTGGCCCAGGCCCTGCTCGGGCCAGGCCGGGCCAGGCCACGGCCATCCTGGAGCCGACGGGCCCTGTTCCACCTGCGGAATCCCCCCCCCAGCAGGGCTGTGGGCAGCCAGAGCAGCCCGGCTCCCCCTCTCCAGTGCGGCCAAGATTCAGCTGAAGCTGCCCTGCTGTCCGGCAGAGATCATGTGACCAACAGCGATAAGCGAAATTCCAGCTGCAAGGCCTAGGTGAGATTAACCCTTTTAGTGCTGTGAAGAGCTGAAAACCTGAGGGAGAAGAAAGAGGAGATGCTTAAAGCTGAAATTCTGTTGTAAAGCTATGATATATCAGAGTATCCCATTGTAATTTCATGAATGCATGGAGGGTGGAGCATTCAATTTGTACTTGTGAGCAAAAGCACCTGCGCTGAGATAGGCAGATGCTGAAGCAGCTGTAATTTAATGAGAAATTTGAACAGGGAGAGATGGAAACGATGAGGAGTTTTGCTCCAAATGGGAAAGGAGAAGACCTCAGTTCCTAGAGATGCTCCCAGAGATAGTCCTAGAGATGAAGATGAGGAGGGCCCTTTGCTCCCAGGGAAGGAGAAGGGCCTCTGTTCTTAGAGATGAAATGCTCCCAGAGATGGGTGAAGAGAACTTTTGTTTCTGAACGGCTCAAACTTAAATTTATACCCCAGTAATTCAAGAGTGGACCCTCGAAAGCAGTTGTGGGAAAAGCTGCAAGTCATGGGAAGGGACTCACATGTGAGCAGAGAACCAACCCGGGCAGCTGGCTCATTGTGATAATGTTTTCATAGCATGGACAAGAGAGACTCCTCTTCCTAAATGGACTGAACAAGGTTATTATGGAAGTGATAAACAGACAGAACATCTCAAGGGTTGTCTTTTTACATTGTCAGTGGGAGAAGGGAGGAAGGGGGGGGGGGAGGAGAAGTGTTCTGAAGGTGTGGTCTGATTTTTTTCTTCTTCTTTTAGGTCTGTTAATAAACTTCTTTATATTCTTTCAAGTTTGGTGCCCGCTTTGCGTTTCTCCTAATTCTTATCTCACAGATGGTAAACAGTAATTGAGTATTTTAGACCAAACCACTACACTAAATTGGTGTTTCTGCTTGGTTACAAACCAAACCCGCTACAAGTTGCTTTTTGAGAAACGTTGTGGTAGAATATTTGGATTTCTCTGATGTGTGGCTGTTGAATGATACACTGAATTTAAAATCTAAAATCCCCTTTTGGCTTTATAGAAATGATCCAGAAAATATTACTGTGGTGTTGACTTGGTCTTGTCTTCCTTAGAGGATAGTCTTCAATTTGTTTTCGTTTTGTTAATTTTAAAATTATTTTTAAGGCTAAAACTGTCTTTTTCTAATCACAGAAGGTGGTCTTGGGACAATAAATAGATTAATATCATAATCAACCCAGAACCTGGCTCCCTAGTAGGAAGAAACCAATACCTCTGGAACATCTTTACAGGAAATGAGATAATTAATGAATAAAGCTAGGTAGGTGCTTTTGATGAATTGAGTGTTCCCGACGGTCAGGGCTGGATGTCGTCTTATGCAGTGCAACTTTGGAACAGCAGAGGGTACTGTTGGTGCAAGATAAAAAATGAGGTTTTTCACACCGAGCTTGGAAATTTTTTTTGCTCCTAGTATGTTGTTCATTGGAACTGTTGACACGTTATTAGTCGTTGTTGGATCACCGCCTCGTCTTCATAGGATCCATTTATGGATTTACTAAGTAGTTTTGTGGACAATCCTCCAATTAAGTATGAATGTTTTCTCATTAGTTTTGCTGTCATAAAAAGTGCTTCAAAGATGTATATCCTGATACAGCTTGTTTGTCCTTCAGTGTTGTGGAAGGACTGTTCTTTCTTTGTTCTAGATTGAGGAGCTGATTATGCTGGAACTTTCCAGAGAGTTTTTCTACTGGAGATAAAGTACAAAAAAAACCAGTAAAGGTTTGAGGATAAGGTTGCAATTATTCCATCTCTTGTTGGGCAGTCCTCCTCTCTCCTCCTGTGTTTTATTTACCACATTCTTGCTCAGTCTCTGGCTGCTGTTCACCAGAGTTGTGTTTTATGCGAATGTCAACAGGTGGGCCGTTATTTAAGACTCGCTTTTAAGGAATGTTACTGTTTTGCCAGGGATCATTTCAGTTCTGTGGAAAGGACCTGAGCTTTCCAAATCTAAGTTTCTGAGAGTACAGCTACATAGTATGTTGATTTTTGTGGTAAATCTGCTCTAAGTGACTACATAGTAGCATTTTTAAGGACTATTTTTGGTGACTTTTGTCCCATACTTTTTCAGTGATCCAATTTACCACCTCCCCTCACCCTGTGAGCAGCTGTCATGGCACAGCTGTGCTGGGGGCAGTTGCAGTGATGTGCTGGGCCACACAGCGTGTAAAAATTTCCTAAATTTTACTTTGCTACCAAAGTATCCTATGTGGCCTTGAGGTTGGTTTTAATTTGGGGTTGGAATTGATAATCCTGATGGAACTGAGACACCTTCAGTCTGGTTGCTGCCAATTCTGACTCTACTGTAACATACTTATGCTTATGGAAATGGTTTCAAACTGAAAGAGTGTAGGTTTAGACTGAATAGTAGGAAGAAATTATTTACTGTGAAGGTGGTGAGGCACTGAAACAGATTGCCCAGAGAAGTTGTGGCTGCCTTCTTCCTGGAAGTTTTCAAGGCCAGGTTGGACAGGGGTTTGAGCACTGGTCTAGTGGAAGATGTCCCTGCCCATGGCAGGGGGTTGGAACTAGATGGTTTTTAAGATGCCTTTCAACCCAAAACATTCTGTGATTCCATGGGATTCTGATACGGGCTTATTTGATGTTAAGTTGGCAAAAAGAACTGCTTTGTGAGTGAAGTTTTCTGCTTTGCAAAGTGATCTAAGCCGTGGTGTCAGAAGATACCCCTTGTAGGTACAAGATATAGTAGGTATAGTAGCAAACTCACTGAAGCACTTCACGTGCTGAGTCTACATCTCATCATGGTTTGTCCTTGTGGATAATTTTACAGGTACCACAGTGTGATTTCATTGAGAGAAGACCTTATATAGACAGGCTTGAAAAAGAAAAATTATTCATTGGCCCCAATAACTGTTTCCCCAGTCTGTCTTCATTCTTCTGCATGTTTCTGGGATGACAGGGTAGCTTTTAGTGATGGAATCTGTTGGGAGCAGAAGATGAGATATCTGATAGGTGTAGAGCTACAGTGGAGGAGGAGTGGGTAGAAAGGTATTAATGTGCTTTTGGGCTTTGGCTACAGGAAACATTGCTAGCCAAACTAGCTATAACTGGCTGTAACTGTGTTTTGAAATGTGCATTCTTTGTGCTTCAACCCTAACCCTTATTTCTACAGCTCATCTTCAGCCAGCTGTTTCTGTTTGACTGATGGTGTGGCAAACAATGCCAGCCTAGTCCAAAACAGCAGAAGACCGAAGTCGAAAGGCATTTTGCCAGTTTGACCTTTCAGCCAGGGGAGTCCTTGCGATGGCTCAAAGGAAGGGACATAGGGAAATGGACTTTTTGGGGCTGTGCTGGAAAGCTTCTGTGCCTTCTGTAGCATCACTATGTGAATTTTCACCTGCTTGAAATCTTCTGATGGGTGAAATTTGATGGGGGAATTTGTCAGTGCAGGACACTTCAGTCATGTTGAGCATGTTGAACAACTGTAGAGAAACTGCCCAGATCCTGGGAGCTAACTCAATTCCTGGCCAGAACACTCCAGTTTGCACATTGAATTTAACTGGCTGCTCCTCTTGTGAAAGCCAGTAGTAAAAACCAGTTTATTAAGGGTAATAATCACAACCTCTGTAGGATCATTGGATTTTCACTCCTGCACTCAAATAGGAGCCATTAACAATGTATTTCGTTATGCTCGGAAGGAAATTCTTTGTAAGTGAACCCTAACCTTGTAGTTATTGGATTTACCCTGTGCTCTATCTGGGAGAAATTCAATTATCACTTTTTTAATGCATTGTTAAGACTTTTTGCCTGGCATAGTGTTACCAGCAGACTGGAAGGTTTGTCTTTTTTTCAGTTGATTCCTCTGCATTTAATTTGTTCTGAAGCAGTCTCAACTGACGGGCAATACTTGCACTAAAATCCTAAGAGCAATACTTATTTAGAACAACGGTGTTTCACAGAGTCCCAAAATAGTTGTAACTAGGAGGCACCCTCATAGTAGAGATGTTGTTTTTTTCTTAGGTTTAAACAGAATTTCCTGCTTTTCAGTTTGTTCCCATTGCCTTATTGTCCTTTCACTGGGCACTTCACCTCTGAGCCCATCTCTGCCTTCTTTAATCCTTCCCATCAGGTTACTTTACTAAGATCCTCCTGAGCCTTCACTACTCAAGGCTGAACAATCCCATCTCTCTCAGCCTCCCCTCGCGGCAGATGCTTCAATCCTTTAATCATCTTAGCTCTCTGGACTTGTTCCAATGTGTCTCTCTGTAAGGGGAGCCCTGCAGCAGTGCCCCAGCCCTGCAGCAGTGCCCCCCTGGTGCTGAGCCAGGGGAAGGGTCCCCCCACCCTGGGGGCTGTTGGCCAACTTTGTGACCAGGGCATGTTGCTGGCTTGGATCAGCTGCTCCACCCAGATTCCCAGGTCCTTCTCTGCAAAGCTGTTTTCCAGTAGCTTGGCACCCAGCCCATAGGGCATAGTTATTCCTCTCTAGGAGCGGGGCGTTGCATTTTTCTTTGCTGAACTTCATGAGATCTGCCTGCCTGTTTCTTCAGGCCTTTTCCGTATTTTTTCTCAGCAGGAGGCCCACATTTTCCCTAGTCTTCTTTTTACTGCTCAATGACTTGTAGAAGTGATTCTTGTCCCTGACTGTTTTCAGCTCCAGGCTGGATTTGACTTTCCCAAGTCTGTCTTTGCACACTAGGGCAGTGTCTCTACATTTGTCCCCGCTCCCACCTCTTGTGTGCATTCTTTTAATATTTAAGTATGGTCAAAACTCCTTGTTGATCCATGTGGGGCTCCTGGTACCATTGCTTGATTTTCAGCACATTGGCTCTAGGATTCTTGAGCATGGTGGAGTTCATTCTTCAAAATGAGCAAACTCTCCTGCACCAGTCTTCTCCCAAGGCCCATATCCTGTGGGTTTTTCCTGAAGCTGGTCCCTGAATTCTGCTCTTGTGAAGCCCAGACTTATGATCCTGCAACTTTCGTTGTTTCCTTTGCCTTGGTTGAGACATAAAGCTTGGTTCCTGGCAACTTCCCTGGCTTTAATGTCAGCAATCAGCATTTACTGGGGTTGGCCAGGTCGGTGTTTTAATCTGAACTAGTGTTTGTATCAGATATTCATATCTTGAGTGAACCAGACAGACCAGGTCTGGGTATGTGCTAAGTGTTCCTGCAGAAGGCTATACTTTCTTCTGGCATGTTCTTAGCTTACATTTACTGATCCATCTGTTCCTTATGTATGTTGGTCTCGTGTACCACTGCTGGCACTGATGCCATTAGTGTCTGCCACTCCAATTGCTGGTCACAGATTTACCTTAGAAAAAGATTTCCTTCTTGTTATATGTCATTAAGATTATCATTAACATTAATCTCCCTTGCTAGACCCCTTCCCATTGCCTTAATGGGGCTTCAGGTTGCACAGTCTGGCCATACCCTGGATTGTTCTGAGGTTATGGTGTAACCCAAAGCATTTCTTCCTGGTAAACCTGCCCTATATCCTGCATGTATCCACAAAAGAAAAACTGGACAACTACCCTAGAAATTATATAGGCTGTTCTGTTTGTTACAGCTCCAAAATCTCCTCAATACCCATGTGGTCATTTTTAAGTTTCATGTACCATGGGTATGGCCAAGGTATGACGGGATTCTGGCAAGTGATCTGTCTGCTTTTTCAGGAGTGGTTTTCTCAGTGGAATTTATCCAATACCTCTCCTCAAATTGTGCATCTTCTCCCAACACCTCATTATCTGCAAGCAGTGGCTCCAGTTACCTGTAAGCAGTGGCTGTACCAGAAGATTTTAAAGGAGTGGATGCACGGCTCTAAAATGCTGTACCTCAGACAGATCCTAGTTAGTATCAAGTATTCCTGGTTATCACAGATGGTGAAATGCTGGCAAAAATGCTTGCAAAGTGATTTGGGAAGGCTCTGCTTGCTGTCAGTCACTACTGCCAAATTAGCTTAATTAAAACCAGCTGTGGGAAAGTGCTCTGCTTCAACTGATAACTTTATTTCCTTTTCTGAAGTGTTGTGGGCCTGGGGCTGGTGATAACGAGCTGCTTGGATGCAGTGAGGATCCTAAGGTGGTTGCAGTTCTCTTCCATATGTGCAATTTTGAAGTTGGCCCTAAATCCTGCTTTTGGATTGTGTTTCTCCATATGGAGTCCTTGGCCTTGAGATGCTGAGGTTTGTGTATCGCCTTGAATAGCATCTACCATGGTTAGTGTTGCCATTTCTTGATTTGGTTTGGGAGAATTGATGGGCATGTTTGTTTTAGTATGGTTTAAAAGGAACGTCAAGGTTATCCAGCCTGGGAAAGATGCTCTTTTATTACAGTTTTAAAACCTCATAAAACCAAAGAATCTCTTCCCCTACAACCAAACCCTGACTTCAAAACCCAACAGCTTAAGCCATTTAGAAACACAGTTTGCCTTTTCTGAGTGACCAGCAGGCCTTTGTGTTTTGTGAGCTGCTGTCTCAGGCTTCTGCAATATTCTTTATTTGTAGAATGCCCTACTCATTCCTGTCTCCCTTCACTTAATCCTCTCCTCTCTTTTCTTATCATCTGCTCAGTTGTGCAGGCAATTTCATAGTCAAACTTAGGGCCAAAAAGTTGCCAACATTGATGACTTGTCACAAACCAAGAAAAGGCCTTTTTCCATTTCTGAATTGATCCCAGACCTGCCAACATCAAGCTGTTGGGTTTTTTTGCCAGTCAAATGAAGTCGTATTGGATGAGGCAGCTGTTTTAGAATAAAGTTAATAAAATGACTGTTGCCTTTTATAAGGAGTTCTGCTAGTGGAGTAATCCAGAACTGGTGAAACTCTAAAATTCGTGAATCCCAGTGAGCCTGTGAAATCCTGGCTGGAAGCACACTTCAGCAGGTGGCTGGAAATGCTAATAAGGAATGGAGTCTGTTGTGGAGTGCTGTGGAAGTTTTGTCTTCCTGAGATTACAGTGGATTTTCTTTGTGGAAGTTGACTTAGGGAGTTGTTCTTGGCATCTCTCAGTTTCTAAGTTTCAGCTTTTGGTGAAGTAGAGTTGGCAGTTTCACAGGATCTTCAACAACAACAAAAAAATCAATGCTTCAGTGATGCTGCTACTGCTAGATGCTGGATTACTGTTCTTAAGCAAGATTATCCCTTGTCTCAATATTTTCATTAAAGTAGTCCATTGATGTGGATTGGTTTTCCTTTCTGGTTTTGGGGTGGGTTTTCTTATTTAGTTTTGTTTTCCAGAGGCATTTTGATTGCTTGTTGCAAAGATGCAAGAGACTTTGTGGCTTTCCCAAAGAGGGTCACCCAATAGGCTTGGATGCTGTGTAGTTCTCTGCCGTTCTCCAGTAATTTACTGCCTGTTGCAGTTTAACACACAAGCTTTGTGTCACTGTAAGCTTCAGTCTGACTGACAAGGATCTTCTTGATACAATTTATCCATGGACAGTAAAAGTTCTTGTAGCTGGAGGTGAGACTGGCATCTTTTTTTTTTTTTTTTTGTCCTTTTCCCACTTAGAGGAGTGGCAGCTTGATTGTGCTTTTAGCTGCTGCTGACTTGGAAACTACACTATGAGTTATTTTTTTTAAAAAGGCTTGCTTGCTTTGTGAAACACTTCAGGGAAGTACTCAGCAGTTTAATTCCATTGATCCTAGACTAGAACCAATGTTTCTTCTTATTTAACCATCTGTGTGCCTTGGAATTATTCTAATGCTTTTTTTGGTTGGTTGTTTTTTTTGGGTTTTTTTCCCCTCACTGGCTTGTTTCTCTGCCAAGTGCTAATTTAAAGGGATTCATTGTATTTTTGTATGTGGTGTGATAGGAGGAACACTTTTCCTTTAGATTGTCTCCAGCTGTATTTGTCCAGGGACTGGGTGGTGTGTGTGGTGATCAACTTCCACTCCTGCAGCTGCTATTTCAATAAGTTTTTCATTGTCCTGCAATTTCTGCACATGGAAATGAGGCACTACTGACAGTATTTAGTCCATCTCTGGGTTATTTTTCTTATGTTTTGATGAACCTTTTTTTTTTTTTTTAATTCAAATCAAACACTTCTGTAAAAGAAAATAATAGGAAATGAGAATATATGCACTGTTCAGTTACTGTGGTTTTTGTTTTGGGGGCTTTTTTTAGTTTGTTTTTTTTCTCTGAGTATGGGTGCTTTCATAGTCAGATACTCTGGGAACACCTTTATTTCAGATTTGCTTGTGTCGGTGTTTAGGACATGGAGGCTTTTGTGTAGACATAATGCCCTTTGTAGACCAGTTAGTGTGTCAGTAAGGTAAGGACAAGCTGCTCCTCAAGCCAGTCTGCTTGGGAAGAACTTATGCTCCATATCTCTCTGTGTATGTCCGCTGCTTATAAAATCACATTCTGTGTAGGACCTCTCAAATCAAAATTTTAGATTAGAAGTTTTAGCATGTTTTGGAAACTTAATAAGTTTTAGGATTTGATGGGCCAGAAATCTCTTCAAATTTTGGAATCAGTTGTGGTGATGCTGTTGAAAGTTAAACAAATTCCCACAAACTTCCCCCTGGCCCCAAACTGCAAAACATGTGAGTGAAAAACGGATCCGGCAGACTTTCTGTTCAGCATCACCTCTCATGTTAATAAATGATCTAGGTCCTTGTAATGCAAAAGAAATTCAAGCATGGTCATTTTCTAGACAAGATGCCTCTAAAATACTTATATTCAGGGGACGTTTTATGCTCATGCCTCGTACCTTACTCCTTCCTGTGATTTGTTTGTGCTCCAGGCAGAGCCAGGAGAGATGACAAATCTCACTGTAAAACTCTACATATGACTTTGTTGGCAGTTATTGTGGTAGTTGGCCAGATGTTGTGTGCTTTAAGGTTTTGGGAAGCTTTTGACCACTGGCTAAATATCGTAAGTTGTAGATAATTTTCAAACAAACTCAAGAATATGAATTTCCTGATTGAAATATTTGTATTTCTGCTTTTGAGAAAGGAGGGGTTCCTGAGAGCTAGCTCGGAAAAGGAAAAGGTTTTTCCATGTGAGGGAAAGGGAGGAAAAAGTAGTTGAGTGGCTCCAGTGGGCATAAAACCAAGACCAGGCTATTAAAATAGTTGTTGTCCTGATTGTGATTCATTGCATGTAGATGTCTTCATTTATGTAAAACAGAAAATAATGTGCATCTGCCTTCCAGAGTTCTCTGACAGTTGTGTGAGTATATGTAAGTTTGAGACACAGCTCTTAAATTGTGTTTTGTTAAGGTAAAAGCCCATGTCCATATTTAGAAAAAAGTGCTACAAGAGTAAAGCAATTTATTTCTAATTATAAATGCTTTGTGTTTTATAGTATCTAAGCTAACAGTATATACTTTTTTTGCAATATGAAAATACAGAATTAATTTTCTCTGTGCTGTGTAATTCCCCAACTGCCAGTACCCATTTTATGTCTTGCCACATAGATTGTTATCTTCAAAGACAGAAATTGCACTGTTTTGTAATTCATTGCATGTTCCTCTATGGAATTTGGGAGTATGACTGACTTTGTCCTACAGTAATAATTGAAACCAAAATATGAGGCTTTGCTTAGGAGATAATGAGCTCCTTAAAATACTTAGAGTCTATTTGGGATTAGTGAAAGGATTTCTCATTGTCAAGAACCTCTTGGATACCAGCTTTATTGGTAGTTTGGCCTGGGTGTTTTTGTGACTTTATGGTAGTTCTGTACCTTCTCTACAGTTGTGTTCCTCAAAGCCAAGTATATTTTCATTGAATGCCTGCAGCACCTTGATCTCCCCTTCTCCTTTGTCTCTGGGAACTGTCCATCTCCCTTCTGGAAGGAGCAAGGTAAGAAGCTGATGTTGTTGGCCTTCTCCTGGAATAGGGAGCTGTGGTGGACACAGAGGAGCTGCACATCCCTGATGCCCAAAGTGAAGCACCATGTTGGTCATGGCTCTGCAAAGTTATGTAGTCGATCCAAATAAATACTGATCTTATGAGCAAAACATACCAGCCCTTCCTGCCACCAAACAGTTATTTGGGCGCTGCTGAAGACAATAGCAATGTAATATCCTTCTGAAGCATTTGCCAGCTGGCGCAGGACACCACATCTTTTCATTCCATTCATTCATTGCAGAATAAAGAAAATTTTCACGCTCAGACCATTTTAAAAATACATCTGTTTGGAACATGAGTGTTGTTTCTTGTTCAGTTCATTTACCACTTCATAACAAATGTCCTGATGAAAAAGGAGCAATGCACAAAACAGCAAGTGTAGAAAGGTTGGTGAGGTTCCATGAAATTAATAAAAATTGCCTAAAGAAATATTACTATATCTCTTAAGTTCAGTATCACTAAGAGAGCTGTATTTTCAATTAAGTGACAGGAAATTGAGAGGTGATAGAGAATGATTTTTCTGTTTACAGTGTAACCAGTAGACCTTGATGCCACATTAAATTCTCCAGACAAGTGACAATACTTTGCTATATCCATTCTTAGTTCTCAAGCCTTTTATCCATGGGTCTTTGGAAAAAATCAGATTGTTTATTTTTATAGATGAGAAACAGTTTAATCAAAGGACTTGTTCAGGGCTGCATGGGTTATAGCAAAATTACCCCTGTTGGCTGTGGTTTAGTTTGCAGAGACTCACTCTGAGCCAGCTGTGCCTGCCTTCCCTGCAGCAGAGCTTGTGCTGAGCCTCAGCACTCTGTGCCAAGTTTCCCGGTGTGGAAGCTGGCTGGCTCCAGGCTGAAGCACAAAACGGACCTGATGTCTGGGCAGAGTAGATGGCCAAGGAATCTGGGTTCAGCTTGGCTGTGAAGTCAGCTGTCAAAATGGGTGTTTTGGGTCAGCCACAGAAATGGAGAGAGAACCTATGGGTCTTGTTTAGTTCTGTGTGCTTTGATAAATGGGGGTGGTGTTTAAAGAGATACCGGCTAGAGCAAAAATGCAGAAACTTTTTAATTTGTACAGTGCATAAGTGAATTATTGTTTAGTTAAGAATTAAATATTTCCATTCTTATGGTATCTTCCAATGATGTGTGTTCTCAAATGAGGGTGTACTAGTTTGAAAACAAACCAGTGGGAGGCACCAAGTCAGAATAACAATTTAATGGAAATTAAAGAAAAGAAAAAAAAAGTAAAAGAAAACACTGGTTCAAACTGACAGAGTCAAGGTACAACCGGACACCCTGTTAGGCAGGGTGGTGGTAGCAGTCTGGTAGAATGGTGGCTACAGTCCTCTGAAGCAGTGATCCTGTAGTAAAAGAGTCTGCTCTTCCTCAGGAAGTCCAGTGGTGGCTGTGTAGCTCCTGTCCTCTGGAAATCCAGTGGGAAGGGTTGTCTCTGGTGTTCAGAGTCCCAGATTATATCCACGATGGGATGCTTGGTTCCTCCCTCTGGGTGGAGCATCTCACAATGGGGTAATGAGTCATGAGACAAAGTGTTGATTAGGCTCATTAACAGAAGATAGTCCGGAGGGAGTTACCTCTGAGTCAGGTGGCAGGACAATGATGGGCCATTAACAGAAAGATAGTCTGGGGGGAGGAGGCAAGGAAACACTGCCTCACCTGGTTTCAACAACTCATGAGGATGGTGATAGAATACACTGCAACCCAGGACAAAGAGTGAGTCTTCGCTCACACGTATGTTATGTGAAACAAGCATCCTCCTATTCCCACATCTCCGTATCGAAATAGGTATAGCCAGGTGGCACACAGGACGGGCATTCAAATTTAGTGCAGCCTTGTTTTAAGACAATTTATTAAATCCAGAGTTTATTGGAAATGTTCTTTATAATCAGATGTTTCCTGTTGCCGAAGATGTGTCTTGTTGCCAAGTGACTTTTCCCTTCCCATAAAGGGACTAAGTTTTAAACTTGAACCTGGGTCTCCTATCAGCTGCAGATAGCACTGGACTGAATCTCTGCATGTGTTTTGCTTGCCAAAACTTGCAGTCCCTTTATTTGCTGCTATTAGCTCTCACATCTGTGATTAGGAAGTGTGCCTGTGCTCTGTATGTGTCATCTTTATAAGTAATTTCTCATCTTAGATATTGAAAATGTTAGAGTTATGCTGCTCAAACAATCTACTTGAGATCATAACTCCTTGTGGTGTCTAAAGATGGGAGCACTGCTGATTGTTTTTGACAGAGTAAGTGTGTAGGAGCTGAGATTACCAGTAAGAGTGGTATTATATGTGTTTCCTTTGACCTTCACTGATGCTGTGTGAAGTGGAGCTTAGGCAATGTCTTAATTGGTGCCTTGAGTTTTAAATGATAAATCTGAGTAACTTGGAACATCCTTGAACTGTGGTACAAAAGATGTTATTGTAGTGACCAGTGCCCTTAACACAGAGCTATCTCACTGTGCTCAGAAAAAGGTGTCAAGTAGGAAAGTCCTTGGCACTATAGAAGAAAGAGCTTAGTAAAGCAAAATAGACCAAGCTGGGGGAACGGGGAGCCCAAAATTAATGCAAAAGTAGGATACTTGGTAAGTTAGTAGGATGGTGTTTGTCATTAAACGGAGTAAACTACTTAGCCCTTCCCTAAATCCATCTTCAGCATGCAAAACCATGTGTTAGGAAGTGGTGGTTGCCCTGTCAAGTAATTTTAAAGTGCATGCAGTTGTGCTTTACTGAACCTGAGGAAGGATATTCATGCTTTAGATATCTAAGCAAGATCTCTGTAAGACAGAACTGAAATGATTAAGTTCCCTTCAGCTCTTTGGATATAAGAACTATCCAGTATATTGCATAGTCATGATAAGAGTGGGTCTTACTCAAAATATTTTTTCTTTGGGGCAGGAGATCATCTTGCCAAATGAATCCTGACAGTAGCATGTTTTTTGAGAGTGCACTGCTTTTGTGAGCTTCATTTCCTGACTGGTGAAACATAAGAATAGTTTTTGTTACTGATCTCTTTGTCAGCAAGTTATGAAGAGTTTCACACATTAAATGTTCCTTCTCTGGTATGTCATGTTCCAGAATATTGATCCCAAAGAGGAAATAAATTTTGATGGCTATTGGAATGTTTGATCCTATACTTTTCAGTACTCAGCAGAAAAAGGGAGACAGATGAATGACAGACCCTTATGGATGTTGTTCTAATTCTGTAATAAAAATAAAGCACCTCATTTTTTTCTTATCATTCTGACTCTGAATCAAAATTTTATTAGTTAATATTACTGCAGTTGCCATCCCCAGTTCAGCTGATGGAGCTCTGCAGGATATCTGGTCTCTGATCAAGCTCTGGAGGTATAAATTACATTAAATGTTATTCAATACAGCTTGCAGTTCTGTAGGAATCCATCGGAGTATCTGGAGAGCAGGGGTGTGGAATGAGAGACATTGATTATGCATACAAGAAAGCAATGCAGACCTCAGAGCTTGAGTGTCTGAATGAGGATGTGCCAAATCACAGCCTTATGTTGTGATGTATTCTCATATTCCCTGTTTGGCTTGGCCTGTGGAGTGTATTGCTGCAATGGTATGTGGTATTGAGGCTGTGTTAAGCCTTTATTATTAAACTCTTATAACTCCAGTGGGACTGACGGTTTGTGGTTTCTCAGGACCACTTCCAAAGCAGCACACAATCATGTTGTTTTTCTTGGGGAAGTTACTTTATTGCTGAGGTCTGGTTTTGCATTTTTTTTCCTTAAAAAAACCCCAAAACATTCCCCCCCCCCCCCCCCCCCCCCAGCAAAAACACAGATAAGAAAAGTTATTGATTCTGCTTCTTTGGTTTCCAATGGGTTAAGACAAATATCTACAAATCCTTCCAGGGAGAAGCTGTAAAAAGCAATAAAGAGTTAGTGGCTTCTCAGAGGGACTTACTATAAAAATCTTAACTGAAATTTTGAAACAGCACTTAGGTAAACATACAGTTTATATACAGTTCTTGTTTGAATGTGGATTATATTTACTGTTCTCATTATGTGTTGCTACTGCTTGTTTTTTGGTTTGTGTATTGCATTTTCTTCAATGATGGAATCAAAGTAATTGTATTTTGTATTGGAAATGAGTCCATGTATTTGCTCCTACATGATTTTAAGACATTGACACAATTGGGCTTTTAAGAGCTGTTTCCATACATCTCTTCAGTGCAGTACACATGTTAAATGTTTATCTAGTGGTGTGCATGGAGTATGAAACTTCAGATGTTTTTCAGCATGGCTTTGTTTGTCTCCTACAAATCTGCAGTCTGTCAGTCAGGATCATCACTCATTTGTGAAGATCCAAATCTTCATTTATTTTTCTGTTCGGAAACTATAGTACTGGAAAAGATACAGCAATCTGTTATGAGTAGCAGTAAAATACTTGTCTGGTGTACAGAAATGCCCAGAGCTAAGGCGCACAATATATGCAGCAAGATGGATAATTTAATTTGCCTGCCTTGGGGACAGGGGAGTGTGGTGCATAGTTATCCAGGCCCTGAGAAAGGTAAGGGGTCAGCAACACTTGATAGGCCTCCCTTGCCTTGAAATGCAATCAGTCCATATACCTGGATGGCTTAGCTGGACTGTGGTGTAAGTGCAGCAATAAATGTAGTCACCTCAGATTTCCAGGTGGGTTTTTTTAAGGTTTGGTTTTGGTGGGTTCTTTTTTTACTACAGAACTGTGCAAATCCAGTTGTGTTCCTTCAAAGGTAGATTCATCTCTGGGTCCTGTATGGAGCATTGTTGAAACTGAGTTTAAATTTGTTCCCAGAGCAGTACTGAGGGTCTCTGCAGAGTCTGTCTTCGAGCTCCTGGTTCCTGAATGAAATGGGATCCTTCTGTTGGATTCACAGCAGTGGAGCAGGGTCTCATACAGCGTTCGTCCACACTCCCAAGGGGCTGTGATGGACTGCATTCAGGTAGCCCTGCCTGTTTTGTGGGGGATGATGGAGCAGATTCATGTATTGTTCCAATTTGTGATGCTCTAACCAGATGGTGGGAGTGAGGGGAAAGTGACCCAGAGCATAGGTCCCAATGTAACGTTAGGTTAAAGTTGACACAAAGTGACCCAAAGCAGCTTTGCAGTCTGGCTGGTGGGGTCTCAGCCATCATTATTCCTGGCACTGAGTGCCTTCTAAATTGAGTGAGTGCTTGTGCTGTCTTTGCTTCTTCTGATGGATTGGATGAGATCCAGAATTACATTTGGATTTTGCTGTATCTTGTTGTTCTGTTTTTTTTTTCCTTTTCTTTTTTAAGCTGCTACTGAAAAAAAGATTGTAGTTAACATGAAAAACAGATGTAAAAGACTGGCAGTGTGGTGTGTGTGCAGCCTTAAGCTGTACATATTGGCAAGTTACTGTGTGTCAGATTTAATGATTTGGGCATAAAAGCTGCCCTTCAGTTAAGGCAGGAGGAAAAATATTTAAGCTTGTTTATGAAAGTAGGTATCTGAAAGGTTGGGGACTGCTCCTTCAGGCATGAACAATTCCTGGCACCTAAAGCAAGGGCGCATGTAAGTGGGTATGTTTTACATTGTGTCTTTAAAAGTTTTGAAAGATAAAGCCTTTGAAGATTGCCTTAGAAAGGTAGAGCAGACTCCAGGGCTTGGGGAAAGGCGCTGGGCACAGACTGAGCTGACTAAACTTTGTCTCAGCAAAAAGTCTCCTAGAAAGTCAGGAGGGTTTTGAACTGAGCGATGACTGGAAGAGATTTGAAACTAGAAGCAAAGGAACTCCTTATGTTTGTGGAAGCAGAACTCAGTGTATCTGCAAATAAATCTGCCTTGCTTCAAAAAATGCTTATCTCCATCAACTTCTGACAGAAATAACCTGTAGCTCTGAAATTGGCTGGATGTGAGTAGCTGTTTGGGTAGAAGAAAGATGACACATTATCTTCTCAGCTTTCTTCAGGTTTATAGTTTCTTCACTTTTGGAGTGCTAATACCAGAAATAAACTCACTGTTTTAACAAAGATCCATGTTTTGTGAAATTACTTGTGGAGGTCAAGGGGGGGCTGACTATAATACAGGTTATTCACAGTTAATTTGGTGTTGAAACTAAGAGTAGCATGAAGGACTGGATTGGAAAAGGGAGCTTTTACTCCACTTGTAAATTGTTTTTTTTCTATGAGGAAGATAACGTTCTCAGTTAAAGGAATGAAACATTATACTTTTTTTGTGGGTTGTGATAATGTTATTAATTTGGTGCTTGCTGTGCTTTTCAGCCATTCTTAGATAAGTCCTAATATTTCATGTGCAGTGTTTGAACACAAAATATATTTCAGGAAAATTAACAGCATTTAAATTTGACATTAACTACAAAGCAGTACTTTATGTTGATAAAAATCTCAACAGTTTTTTTAAAAGTAGAACCCCACAGAGAGATACTTTGGAATTGATGGCAAATGAAGTTAATGCACTTAAAATGAATTAAACTCCTTGCTATTTAGAATAATATAATGATGTCTGAATTTTATTCCCAAAAGAGGAAATACAGTTGTTAAGTCCAGATGGATTTTTATTTTTGTTGGAGTAAGTTTTGAGACTAGTAATATCTTCTTTTAAATTTTTTTAGTTTTACTACCATAATGCTGGATCCTAGACAGCACAGACCTTCTTTTTCAAAATTCTTTCAACCCAGTCAAATTAATAGTCCTTTATTAAAACAACAGTGTTTATTTTGAAAATCCGCACTTTCTTATTGCATTTTTAAGAGTTGGAAAATAAGCACGAGGATAATGTAAGGTATAGAGAAGCCAAGGGCTCAGTCCTATGTCATGTTATTTTCAGTTCTAACATGGTAACTGCTAGTGCCTGTGATTGTAACCTGCCCAAATTTCAAGTGATGCAGTGGCAGCTTAAACTCTTTTAAGCAGGCTAAACTCTTTTCTTCTTGTGCTTGGGCTTTTTGCTTTGCACTGAGAGCTTAGACCTTCGCAGCCTTTGTGGTGCTGCAAAGGATGTGTGATGAGTTGATCACATCTGAAACCTTACAAAGAGAAATGTCAAAGGATTCAGTCTATTCCTTTAGGTGAGGATGAAAGGCAGTTCAGCTATTGCTGTGTCAGTTTAAAGCTTCCAGGGCCATAAAATTATTAATCCTATTGTGGTGTTTTGCCCACTGGCAATTTGTCTCTTAAGTTCTGGGCCCAATTCTACTCCACTAGTAGGGGAACAGAATTTGGTAGGCTTCCTCCTTCAATTAGGATTTCCATGAAAACAATTGGCAAATTAGGAGGCTTACTACCAAAATAAATGTTGGTCTGTCTCAAATAAACATGAAGGTGGGGGGAAATCCCATTATTGAGCATGATACCAAATTGCAACTCCACTTGGAACAGAATATCAAATCATTACTGATATTTTTGCAAACAGATTCTAGGCTGGAAGGGTGGTAGATGAGGAAAATGAATTACTAATACAGGGGTCTGAATCATGGGATGAGCTGAGTGCAAGCAGGCAGTAAGGGTTTCTACATGGCCAAATGTCAAGTTGCATGTATGAAAACTAGGATCTTTAAACCACAGTTGAAGTAAAGGGTGCCCCATCGTATGAAACAGTGACTAAAAGTGTTGGGCATTAACTGGTGAGCAAGAGTTGTCACTGCAATCATGGATAAAAGCATTGTTGTGATCCCCAGATGGATAAATAAATATCAAGTAGAGAGGTTATATTTTCTTGATGCTTGGCGCATGTGCTGCATATAGTGCAAAGGTGAAAGGATGTTGATGAATTGAAATGCATTGAGTTGGGAAGCCACTACTGTGAGTAAAGATGTGGGAAACATGGTGAGAAGTGCAAGGAGCACAAAGTGCTTGGCTTAGCAAACAGTGTCAGGGAAAAACTGATCATAACAGGTGAGGCCCCTAAGTGGGGACAAAGTAATGGTAACACATTTGATAAGAAATAACTCTCTAGTCCAGCAGTCAAAGCATGTTATGATTCAGTTGACCAAGCTTATTAGACATAAAATGAAATTCTTTTCAATGAATTGTATCTACTTCATTTCTTAATGGCACTGTGATTTATTGCATACTCCGTTGTTTTGCATTTGCTAGATGCCTGTTGTTTTGCCTGATTGGTGAAGAAATTGTTCTGCTTCCTGGAAGAAGGAAGCCTAAGGAATTGCTTAAGCAAAATAACAAAAAATGTTACAGCAAGAAATGGTGCTGAAAAAAGGGGAAAATGAACTTGTACTCTTGTGTTACAGATTCAGTGGTTCTTTCCTTTGACTCCGTTGGACATACAATAGGCTCAGGTACAACATTGCCTTCTTCTCTATCTCCCACCTCATGACAAGGCTTCTACTTAACTGGACATGGTAGCCATGTTGGGAGGCAGGACACTGAGTCAGACTTCTGTGGGAATCAACCATCTAGCCAAAGGGTAAATAGGTTCTTTCCTAAGTGCAGTGGGAGTATTAAGAGCCTTAGTGCGACACGAGGATTAACCTGTGGGACTGTTCCTTTACCCAGAGAGGAAATGACCTGGACACGTGTTGATGATGCAGTTTGTGCTTCTCTTCTCATGTGAAAGGCATTAAGATGATGTCACCCACGAGCTGAAGAAAAACTGTTTCATGCTACTAGGATAGTTTCCCAGCTAAACAAACAGTTGAGTTATTTGGGGAGAGACATTAGGAATGCTTCCAGGAAGGAGAAGGCGAAAGAGTCGTAACTAAACCAACAGGGCTGGAAATCTTTTTTTTTGGATGGAGATTGACCAGCATTATCGAACCCCAGGGCAAATCCTTCCCAATCTAATTTCCTTTGGAACCTAAGCATGACCTACAATTAAGCTGAACCAGAAATCAAAAATTCTATTGTGTTGGGGGTACTTCACTAGATCGGTAACTCTCCATTTGGCTGTGTGTAATGTGCAAGCTGCAGCCAAGGCACGCCATAGTGAGCATAATACTTGATGAAATAATGGTATATGAAGTGCAAGGGAAAGGCTAAGAATTGTTCTTCTAACTTTAAACCCCTCAACACTTAAAAGATGGGGATATTTATCATCTTTCACAGAAGACAAAGTCTTCACTTGGATTTTTTTTATTTTATCTTGCTTGCCAGCCTTTCCTCTTAGGTTGATAGGGGGAACATGCTGCCTTCCAACATAGCACCTGTCTTCTGCCTGCACAGTTTGAAAGAGAGTCTGCTTCCTGACACTAACATCAAAGCTTGGACACATTTCTGATTTACTAACCCCTGAGCTAGTGGTAGTAACTTACTTTGTTTAAAACACCTCAAACTTCTTTTACTCTCCCTGTATCTCCTCTAAAACTTATATCTGGAAAGAGATACACACTCAGTGCATGATCTGATGTGGGAGTATCTCTAGGGTGCCAAATGGATATGTTATTGTTTGTATGGGGGGAAGAAACCCTCTCTTAATTCTCTGTTACTAATTAATATGTCATAACTGAACTGTGTTGTTGCCTGCCTCCTGTATTGGGTGGTGGTCTCTTTAGTCGGCCAATGCAGGGGGGAAGTTGCATAGATTTGAGATACCCTTCCCTGAATTATAATCACAGATTTTGTATCTATGGAGTTAACCATAAATGTTACTACCAATAGGGAAGTAACGGTTCAACTGCTCTGTGCCTTTTGGAGTTCTGTTAATATGGAGGATGGCAGACAGGCACATGTGAGCCATCAGACTGCCTGGATCTGTTTTAAAAGCACTGGTCTTTGTTCTGCTTGCGTTTTACAACTCAAGTTTGGGTTGGTTAGGAATTGAGACAGTAAGACTTGATCTTTTGTAAACCCTTTCACTGCAATGAGACTGAATTTCTTCATTGAAGAAATGTGAAGATAATGCTTTTATTTGAGAAGGGAGGCTCAGAAATGTCTGAGAAAGCTGTATATTTATTGCTCTTATGTTTAGTACTTTGCACTTACTGTGCTGCAAACTTCACCTTGCTCTGAACTGGTGTGTGTAATAAGATGTCAAGATGTGTGATGTTTGTCCAACTGAGGGATAGCTTTCCTTGTTGAACAGGAAGGAGAGAGAGAAAAACTGTGGCTATTGTGCTTCCGCTGTCCATCCCATCTCACCTTGCTGCAGACCCAGGAAAAGACAGAGCCCAGAAAGAACCCACAGAAACCATGGCAGCTCCAGGCCCAGCCATTCCCAGTAGGTGATGTTTCAGCTAAAGTTATATGCTTTGAAACATAAAATTACATATACCTTTTTCTTTGTTAGTCAAAACCAGCTGAGAATAATAGTCTCCCTGTTAAGATTTCATGCTGCTTAAAACTGGTACTTGTACTTGCATATTAAACAGCTTATAAGTGCTCTTTAGTACCTGTTAATCACGCCATGTGAAAGACAATGTCTTGTTGCAGCTTTTGTATCTTACTTGAATTGACTGTTTGTCCTTATCTTGGCTTTCCCCTTAATTTTGTCCCACATGCAAGTCTTAGTTTTCAGAATGCTGGAAATCTGTCCTTATGCAACTCATATTAATGACACTGTCTAGGTTTTTCTGGATAAACTTTCTGAACTGAGTGTTCAGAAGTTCATCTGGGTATGGAGCTTTAATGTAATGCTTCAGAGGAGATTATTGGGTAGAGGACATGCAAGCCAAATGTGCTTTGAGTGAGGCTGAACTGTGAGATTCATGCTGTGGTCTAGCCTTCACAAGTCCAGATGTTTTTGTAATTCTCTTCATGGCTGTCCATTCCATTGAAAGATAAAGCTTGAGCAGCTGAGATAAGTGTTTGATGTGATGTCTAGGCCAGTGTTTCAGTTGAAACCATTTCAGAAAGAGGGGTGTCATGCTCTGAACTTGGGGAAACAATCAGGACACAGAGTGTTTGAGGAGACCTAGATTTCATTCACTTGCCATAGACAGCTAGTGTTCCTTTCATTTTTTTCTTTCCTCTCTAGTTGCTTTGTTTTACTTTGTTGCTACCAAGTCAAACATTGGACCTTGAAAGTCAGATTTATACCCCTGCTATTTTTGTTCAAGACTTTTTCCTACCTCCTATGTCTGACAGCAAGCTAAATTTTTCTTCTCTAAGGCTTGGGTAGGAATGCATTGAATGTTCAACTTTCCCAGATGCTACCGTGCTTGCTGAAAGTACTGAATACCTTTGGGCTGTAGGCTTATGCTCTTGTTAGACGTGTTTGATTGCAGTACTGACCACTGATTCACAGCAGATGTTCTCACTGCAGATTTAAAAGGTGATAGTTCCAACATTACAAGCAACCAAGTGTTATCTAGGTCTTGCTCAAATTGTTTGCATGTATTAACTCTTTTGGATTTCTAAACTTTGGTTTAGAGTAGCATATCTGCTGCAGTTCATGTGCTTGTGAAAGCCCACATGTAAGACCATGGTTCCACATGCTGAGTTCACACTGATGGAGGAATAATCATCTGAGAATTTAAATCTGTGCTTATTTAGAAGTTTGCTGTTAGTGATTCATTAAGTCAAAGTCCATAACCATTTGGGGAGAAGCTGTGAGAACTATGAAGGAAACTTTCTGTTTCATTCAGCTGCTGGGTGCTCAGATAACCATTTTGTGAAGGATGAGAATAACCCTGTCTGTCCTGCTGAATACAACTCCAGAGTGAATTTGGTGACTGCTTGCCTGTGTTTTGGATGGAGAGTGGTATGGATGGAGACCAGGCATAGAAATGCAATTGAATGAGGTATCAAATGGGTAGAATAGCGATAGATTCCTAGCATAGGAGAAAAATATTGTGACTTGCAGAAGATTCCTTGATGTTTATTTGATTTCTTAATGATACTCTGATAGTACTGATGGCTACAGTTGCAAGCTCTCATATTTCCTGGATTTCCATGTCAGTGGTAATTAACTGTAAATATTCTTGGTTTGAGAAAAGCAACTTCAGTTTATGTTTGGAGCCGATGTTGTTCTAGTGTATTGGGTTTTTTCACCCAAATTGCATTTCTGTCTTAGCACTGTGGTAATGATGGGAAAGGAGAGATGAACTTACTGTGCTGTATATTTCTGCATTCCTGGAAGGCAGGGAAAAAAAAAAGGGGGAAATATATTTTTTTCTCGGCTGGTTTTAGTGGGGCTTTATTTGACAAAAATGCTTTTCCATTTTCATTTTTGGCTAATGAAGTTCTACTTCATTCTATATTTTTCTGAGTGTAGACTGTGGGAGCTGCTTGAATCTTTGCCAGTGACTGTCATGAAGCAGTTTCATAGTCCTTATGTGACTTTGCCAGCGTGTTCAGTATCATCATCTGTCTTCTTATTAATGCTCTATTCCTCCAGTTGGAAATACAGCTGTGAATGAATTGAGGTGCAGATGTCAAGAAGTGGCTTAATGAGTACCTCAAATTAAAAGTATTTCAATGTGACTTTTCTCTATCATGTGACATCCCTCTGCATCAAATCAGCACATCTTTTAAGTCATTAAAAGCCAATATAAATTACTGTTTTGTTAATATTGTTCTTGACTTTTATTAGGAAATACGATACAATTTATAGAATAAAGAGTATGTTGGGAGACTCAGTAGGGCAGCATTAATTCCATTTGCCAAGTGGATTCATGGCAGTAAATGAAACAACTTTTAGCAAAGGCTGTAGTCTGCCTTGAAAGAGATTACTTCCTGGGAAAAGCAAAAGGGTATATGCAGATCATAGGAGGAAAATTTTTCATCTTTCTATCGGAGTCTTTCCTAAATTCAGCTGAAAGCAGTCAGTTGCTCTTCTACCATTGGAGGTTGCTATAGTTTTATTAGGATGTGTAGATGTAGATTGGTGAGGTAATCTTCTGGTGCTGGGCTGCAAGGGCTGAGCACTTAGCTTTACAGGTCCACTTCTCCTTCTTCTGTGTACAGAGCAGGGAAAGGCACCGGGGACTGCGCTTTGTCTTACCAGTTTTCTTGGTGTTTTCCTTGGTGTCACTTGGCAGCCTGGAGAAAAAGGTGGGTAAATGTGTATGCAAAAGCATAAGTGGGGGTGAGGAGGAAACTGAAACACAGACCTGTGTGCAGTCCATGCAGGACTGTGCTGAGAAGCTCGGGTGGCCTCAGCTCTACCACTTCTGAACTTGACTTTGCAGTCTTCTTTATTCCCTGGTTGTTTAAATAGAAGATAATGCTTTCATTAGTAAATTCAATCACTGAAGAGGTTAAAGTGAAAATCCTAAGGAAAGGATGCAACATGAAGTCTTTGTTTATCCAGTACTTTGATTGTTGCTCAGTAATCCTGACTGGTATTTTTTTAACCCTGGAATAAAAGCTTTCTTTTGTCCTTTTCAGTTGATCCATTTAACATGACTTTTTTTCATTAATTCTTTCTTGTCTCTTGAGTTCTAGCAGAATTACTTTACATCGGCTGAACTTTTATAACTGTCCATATGTGTTTTCTTAGTCCAAGGTGAACGTGATGTGTTTGGCCTTTTTCATTGCAGAGTAAGTCATTTTACCTGTGGCCTTTCCCACAGATGTAGAACTTGCATGTGAATAGTGACCAAGGCTTGGCTCAATTGGAGCCTCAGTTCTGCAGAGACCAAACTGCACTGGACAGGATGAAATGTATCAGGGTGGTCTGAGCATTCCTGTTAGGACTTCTGTCTCCTGAGAATCATACTGATTTCTTTGACAAACACAAACATTTTGAATAAAATAGCGAAATTGGATCTTCTACCTTCCCTCCTGTACTTGGAATTACCAGTTAAACACAGAACTAGAACTGCATATAGCCTGTCTTTAAAAAAAAGTTGAATTTTCTATTTTTGCGGGCAAAGTTATTTGTACTGTATTTCTAAGTAGCTGGCTGCTAAAAAGGTTAGTACTCAAGTATCAGTGAAATTTGTTACGGGTAGTTTGAAAGGATAAAACCACTATGCCAAGTTAATTCCTGGATTGTTGATTTCAGATTATAAGCATAAGGGGGAAATTTTGCCCATTTTACTTCTATATAGCTATATTAGCTGCAGATGCAAAAGACAACTTGAATACTTGCTAGATACTGTGCACTGGGCTTTATGGCTTCCTGGGTGGTCTGCATGGAGTTTACAGACATGAGACAATGCATCTCTCACTTGCAGCCTGGTAGCTGGATCTCTGTTGGATTCTTCGGAGAAATTTCCATGCTAATGCCAACGTTGAATTTGGCACAGGATTTGCATAATTTATAGAAATTGCTATGCTTGGCTCTATTTCTGTTCATGTAATCCCAATTACATGCTTTATTATGAAATTGTTGTCAGTTCTTAGATTCTTATTCAGTTCTGATCTTCCTGGAAGTGTAGAACTGCATTTTGTTTTTGACCTAAGATGACCTCTTGTTCTTATGGGGCACAATGAAACTTCATTTCCCATGTTTGTTCATTTCTGTGCACTGCTGTACCACATTGTCATCTGAGATCTGTAGCTCCTTAGCACAGGTGAATGTGATCTTTAGATTGCCTTGTGCCCTTTTAATAATGGCCCTTTTATCTTTCATGGGCCTTTCAGTCTTTTGTGGGCTGATAACATAAAGCCTTGTTCAGATTATTCCATTATGTTCTTCCAGTGGATGCAAACTAAATTCTTTATTACCTTTACTCATTTTTTGCTTTAAAAATAGATCCTGTGCCACACAGCCATAGATGTGTCTTGTCTGGAAATTGGTGGGTTGGACATGGCCTGGGCTGGATCAGACCTACCAACATGCTTAAATGTGAAGGGAGTTCTCCAGGACTGTACCTGTTGGTGGCTCTGCATTGTCCTTCAGTGCAGAGACACCCTAATGATTGGGGTGTTGGGGGAGTGTCATCATGATGATGTTTGTGGAAGCCAGCATCAAACCACAGTTAACATGGCCAGCTGGTCCAAGCTAGTTTTTGGTGGAGAAACTGGAGTCTTTTTACGTTGTTCTCTCTAACTATTTTGTTCTGTTTTCTCTAATGTTCTAGCACTTGTTTATCTCACAGAATGAAAAAGAGGAGAAATATTTCTGTATATCAAGTGGTTAACTTGGTAAGGCTTCAAACTAAGATGATGGGAGGAGAAAGCAAACTGTAAGGGCACAGAGAGGTGTCGTGAGTGCCAAGGCAGGCTATTGACACCTCTATTTTCAATGTAGGAAAGGGTAGGAATGGGTTTGCCCCTTTCTTGAGCTGTGTGATCATCTCGGTCCCTCTCCTGTAATCCTCACACCCTGACCAAACAGTGTTTTAGATTCATTCAGTTGTACTTTGATTCAGTGGGTCTGTTTTTCATCTTGTTTTAATATAAATATGTAACTCTGGACAAGGATTACTTTTTACTGCAGCTTGGCTCTGTGTGTTTGGCTTTCTTCAGGTATTTGGGGCTTTATCTGTCTTTTGTGAATCCAGGCTGCTTCCAGCCAGCATGTGAGCTGACTTTTGGCCCCTGTATTCATCGTGATACAGCTAAATGACACTGGAAGACTGTAACAAGACTCTGATTTTAACAAAAAAGGAAGGTAACTTTGAATCTGTTATTTTAGAGACTCCTAGTGTCTTTCCTGGGGGAGCAGCATGTGATAGAGACTCATTTCCAAGCTAAAAGTAATGCTGACTTCCAAAAGTGCCAGTGAGTGTGAGATGGCCCATGGTGAGAGCAGCATTTCTCTGCCTGGCAGTACCTGCCAGCGAGAGGAAGGGGTGTAGATGCTTCTGGTCTGATGTTACAGCCTGAAACCGTAGTTACACCCTACTGAAAATCAAGAACTCACCTGTGCTTCTGGTTTGAAACCAGAAATGGTTTTTTGTTTTGTAATACTTTTTTTTTTTTTGAAAGCTCCTGTTGCAAGGTAGTTGACATATAATTTCACAAAATTACTTTATGTCTCTGTCAGTAATGATCAGTGAACATCAAAACTTTAAACCTGGGGGAGGTGAAACACTTGTGACAAAGAGAAGGTAAATCTTGTGAAATGTTGCAATGGAGGTCTGTCCTTAGAGTTTAGCTCATGTCTGTGTTCTGATGCTTTGGCTGTAAAGTGCTGAGTTAGTAGAAAGTCCAGGATGTTGTTGTAGTTATGAGGTGATACATCTCTTATTGCATTTCCTCTTTTTGTATCTCCTGTTGGGAAGAAGGGAATGTTGGTTTGAATGAAATAAGACTGATGACAGATGGGTCTTAACAAAAAGAATGATTTTAAAAAACAATAATCTTCGTTGCTGTTTGCTCAGTACAGATGTTGGTTTTGGGAATCAGAAGGGTTAATAAAAATTGAAGGCATGTTTCTTTTTCCAGAATGGATACTTTCCTATGCACAATCCTACAGGCAGAGGAGGTGAGGTTGTACAGGACATAATTCATTGTAGGAGGAATAAACTGGGAACAAATTGTGAGGAAAGCAGCACATGGGGGAAACAGAACTGTCAGTATGTGGAAAGTGGAGGAGAGATGCACAGGTGGAATGGGGATGGTGGGTGGCACTCGGGTGCTGGCAGGGAACAGACAGTATGTGCCAATACTTGTGTGCACGTGTTCTGCAGCTTCTGTTACCTAAGTGATGTCAAATAGAATACTTCCCTTAGCCCAGGAATTAAATCTTAATGGGATTGAAACCAATGGCACAGTTTACATTGACCTATCTGGTGCAATCATTGTGTCTGAGGTACGTGTTTAGGCTTTCCTGTTCTGCCGGTAAATGAGAGTGTGAAAAGCTTGTGATCTTCTGAGGTAAACTACTGCACCAGAAATTCTAGGAGTGTCTCATGAGTAAAGTAATCTTGTATTTCCAATGAGCTCTTTCTAAAAGCTTATGAGAATTTTTTTCTTCTTTTTCATTTTTGTTTTTAATTTTTCTTTTAATCTCTGATTGGGTTATCTTCTACTTCTCTGTTGTATTATTTTATTTTTTTATTGTATAGCAGTGAGACCCAGGGATCCTCAGTGTGAGGAGGCCCCTGAGCTTAACCCAGCTCAAGATGGACACTACACCTTTTTCTTGTATATCTCATATGAATTCTAGCTTTCTTTTTTTGTATCAAGTGTTTGATTTACAAGATCATAACATATTCAGAGAGGCTGAATAAAAAGCTTACTTTATACAGGAGTTACAGATGTTCTGAGTGATAGCTTTGTTTCTGTAGCTCTCCCTTGTTTGTCACATAAACTGACTTTGCAGTTTCCTATTGAACAACAGCACCTGAACTTGAAGCATTTTTGCCACCGTGAGTCAATTTCTCTTGAAGAAGAGCTGCTTGATTATGAAGTTGTGGGTTGGAATAGACAAGGAGTGAAGAAAAATTTCAGAGCTCTACACATCAGAACTTAGGAGGAATGTTTGTCATACAGTTTAGTGGCAAAATTATTTGTACAGCAAGCAGGAAAGCTTTGTTTATCACTGCATAAGTGGTTTCAGTAATGCTTCCTTTTTATGGCTCTGAATAGCTTGATTAATTCTAGTGATTTCTAAATTAATGATTACCTATGTGTTCTCTTGCTCTGGTATTTCCTGGAGATTGAGAAATGTTAATTTAGAAATACCTTGAAATAACAATAATCTGTATTTACAGCTGCTATAAGGAGTTGCTGCTGTTTGGTTTTGGTGCCTTTTGCAGAGGAGACACTTGCAGTTTTTATGATACTGTGTCCTTTGCTTTTGTTTTCCAGAATATGACAAACTGGGCTTTCTCCTGAACCTGGACTCAAAATTGTAAGTAGAACAGTAGGATTCTTCTTAATTTCTGTAGTTACAGCTTTCTGTTGTAAGCAACTTTTATGTCACCTAGGCAGCTGGCACACTGGACTCTACACTTCTACCTGGGACAGCCAAGTCCTGCAGCAGCCTGGCAATTACAACTCCTTTCCTTGCACTAGGCTTTGCAGGCCAGCTTGGATTGTGGTTCCCTGTCATTAATTCCTTAATAACTGATCAAGAGACTATAAATACCCACTTGAAGCCATGACTGTCAGTCTGCTCTAGATATCCTTCTCTTAATCTTTCAAATGAAAAATGAATTAAAGGTGTGAAAGCAGAAGGAATGTGAATCTACAATTTGCTGGGATGCTTAGGAGTTTATATTTCCTTTCTACTTGTTTCTTTAAAAATTGATAGTACTATTTTTATTGATAAAATAGAGTGGAAAGAAGCTCAGCACAAGGGGACCACTTGCTGTGTCAGAAGGATGATGTAGAGTTGAAGGATGAAGATGCTCCTCGTGCTTTTTGCCTTAAGTCAGTCGAATTGAGCCTGAATTGCTGAACACTAGGGGTCAGTAGCGACCCTGCTTCTGGGGTCAGCAACCTGACGGAATTTTGGTGTTGGGAGAAAAAACACTATCAAAAGCCTTCTACTTAAAAGGGCACAATCTCGTGGCTTTGAGAATACCTCCCCTGCACAATATGTCATGTCAATATAAACCCCATTCTTAATGTTTTGAAAATTTCATTGTACCTATCGGGTGAAACAATTCACTTTAGTGATGATGAGCAACCTGTGAGCTTCCATAATGGAATAAAATCCTCCCAGGTGTGCTGGGAACTGCTGCTTGCAGGAGATGAGAAAGTCTTTAGGTACGAGCTTCTTTTGCAGAAGCAGCTGGGTACATAAACTCAGTTATAGTAACATATGGCAAAAAGTAGTAGAATGTGTATGAGAAAGAAGGAATGTTGATTATTTATTTGTTTACTTTCCTCCAAAGGCTCTGTATCTTTTTCTGTGGTCAGGAAGGATAGCGTTGACTGCGTGAATAACTCAAGGTTTCTTTCTGGTCTCATTCAATGTAGTGTTCTATGCAGTTTTTGTTGCATGCTGTCTGGAACCCATGCTGGTGGCAGAGTTACCCATTTTCTTTGTTGAATTTTTTGTGTTGGGACATTGTAGTGAATTAGAGACAATAGTGTGTGTACCCATACAACACTGTGGGATGAGATTCACATGATACATTACCTTCAATTTATGCATGCAGAAGTCAAAGCAAAGAGATTTAATCCAAAATTTTGAAGTGGGTAAGTAACGGTTGAGTGAATGTCTGGGTGTTGGAGAGGGAAAAAATTTTTTAACATTTTTAACCAGACTGATTGTTTTTTTCCAGGCTATTTTTGTGTATTTTGTAATGTCCAATTTATTGAACACGCCTGATGACTGTCCACACACAGTTGGCATCCCAGTTCATGCTGTGTCCAAACCACTGCTTCAGTCTTGCTCTTCCTTCTCCTTCTGCATGCAGTGTCCTTTTCATTTTGCTTTTAGCAAATCCCATTGAGTCTTCCTTCCCCTCAAGC
This sequence comes from Corvus hawaiiensis, assembly GCF_020740725.1. Lineage (NCBI taxonomy): Eukaryota > Metazoa > Chordata > Aves > Passeriformes > Corvidae > Corvus > Corvus hawaiiensis. The sequence continues at coordinate 22,774,693 of NC_063221.1, forward strand.
CTCTGTTCCATTCTTTTTTCTTTGCTGACTTACCTATTTGATTACAGCTCTCCAAAGCATGGTCTGTTTTTTCTTATTCTTCAGTATGAGGCGAAGTGAGGTTTTTACTTGCTGGAGGGCTTCCAGAACACGGATTTATTTTCTTAAAACCTCCCCATGATAAAAACTCTTCATTAGTTTGATTAAAGAAAGATTTTGTTAACTACTTAAAAAAATATATTTATATAGTTCTCTAAATATGCATGTTTATTTTCCAAAGTCCTAAAGTTAGCTTCTAGAAAGACTTGTAACAAAATCAGCATGCTTAAAATAAGTACTGTAAGTTAACTTAAGGAAAAAAGAAAGTAAGTACAGTATGTAGGTGAAATAATTTTTTTTTTAACTGCAGCTTTTTTAGGTTTTATTTGGTTGTTTTTTAGTTTTTGTTGTTGTTTATTTGTTTCTTCTGTAGAATTAAAGCTGATCCTGCTTTGAGAATAGAACTGATGACCTGCAGAGCTCACTTCGGGTCCAAATTATTCTGGCTTGGGGTTTGTTTGTTTTTTTTTTTGTTTGGTTTTTTTTGGTGTGTGTTTTTGTTGGTTTTGTTTTGTTTTTTGTTTTTTTTTTTTGTTGTTTGTTTGGTGTTGGTTGGTTTGTTTTTGTTTGGTTTGGGTTTTTTTTTTTGATAGCAAGGAAGACAGAAAATGGCTGAAAATACCATAAAATATATGAAATAAATTTTGAAAGAAAAATGGCTGATAGTCTAGAGGACTTTGCTACCATTCTACAAGTTCACCTTTTGTGGTCAGGGTACCAAATTTCTAAGTACAGACTGAATTCAATGGAACTTAGTGGTTAAAAATACTGTCTGTGACTCAGTCAAGATGGTGCCATCATAGAAGCACTTTCTGGTTTAAAAAAAATTGCTTAGAGTTGAAAGCACTAATATGTTCTGCACTGATGACTTTATTGGCAGGAATAATTGAATTATGTCTGTCGTTGTGATATAATCGTTCTGGTGGAATCTTGCCATAGATCATAACTTTATAGGGTTCACTTAATTGACAGCATGTGAGAATCTTGTGTGACTTGAAGCACTTAGGGCAACAATTAGTTTTCTTCAGATTTTTTTTCTTAATCTTTCGTTTGGTCAAAACCTGTTGCTGGCTGTGTCAGTTGATGTCATTGAAACTAATGGCCCGGAAGACTCAACATTTTCAACAAAGGTAGATCTGCATTAAAACTTAACTGCCCTGACTTGCATTTTAAATGTCATACAAAGGAAAGCATTTGACGTAAATAAGTAGTAATGTGTCCATTTGCCTTTGCATCTTTAGTTTTTTCATGCATTGCTACTTTAATGTCCTCTACCCTGCAGATGTCCAGGGCATGTTGTTCAGATATAGTACAGTCTGCTGTGGTTACAGGAATGTAATGGTTTTGTTCTCTCTGAATTCATGGAAATGGTAATGAAATCAGATTTGTTCACTTTGGAAGGAATTGTGTCAGAAGCACGTGAATAGTGTTTTCTGTGGGAGCTGTATGTCTGATAAATGCCTTTCTGTAATTAGGGAGGCTGATACAGACAAGAATCTCAGCTGTAAGGGGATGGCCACTTAAAGATACTGTATGGATTCTTCATGGAAATGACAGGTCTTGACTAGTCTTGCTGGAAAGGAGAATATTAAGATGGAAGATGCTTCCTTTTTGGTGCCTGTGACTAGGATAGCTCTTCTTTTGAAAATCTAACAGCTTTTAAAGGGCAAGATGGTATCCAGGTGGAGATTGTTAATGACATACGGGGTGAATGGAAAGCTGAGGATGTCCGTAGGCCATGCAGTTTATGAATGAGTTGTTCCCTTAGTCAAAACAAGACATAAGTCTCCTCAGGACCAGGTTAGTGAAAAAGATCTGTTCCAAGAGGAGTTTATCTTTTAGTTATGTTTGCACCAACCATAACATCATTACCAGAATTAGAATATCCAAACAAAATACGCCCTAAATATAGAAACAGGCCAGTTGCATCTCCCTGCTAAAGAGTTTTCCCAAGCAGCAGGAGCCTTTTAAAAACCTCTAAGGATAATATCCGACATTTGCTGGTTGTGTAGAGAAAAGCACTTATACAAAAAATATGATACAATTCACAGATTTTAATTCTTGGGGGGCAAAAGTTCCTGAACAACTTAAGGCTATCAATCACATTAGTGACTCAGCCAGTGGATTACTAGGTGCCACCAAATGCCAAGATTTGCAGTCACTTTATAACATCTGTGCTTGGCAACAAGTTGCATGCTTTTGTTATTATTAAATATTTATACTGTAGTAGTTCTTTGAGGCTAGCCAGGTCTTAGAAACAAGAGTCTCATTCACTACAAATTCTGAATCATTCCCTGAGCAGAATCTATGTTTGCATTGAATTAAATGAGATTTCCAAAGAAGGATCAGCATATGAACGTGGAATTAGTTATAGACTGTATTTAATGCTTATTAAGTGGGCCAAGCTGAAGGTTGCATGGTCATGCTTCTGTCACTTAGTACTCTCTGAATGCTTGGTTTAGTCACCTAAGTGATTGCTTTGAGTCTGCCTTGGCAGTTTACAAGTGTAGATTCACTTGTGTTGAGCATATGGAAAGTTCCTTTTTTGTAATAATCCAAATGATTTGGGGGCTTCTCGGTTGCACAATGCTGCTTCTGTGCCAGCTTTCCTTCCTGCTCTGCTGGTGTGCCATTTCCTCAGTGAGAAGGAAGCTAATGACTGCTTCTGCCCCTGTTTCAAACTCATCCTTCAGAATCTACTTTCAAAGGGACTTTAGCATAACTTCAGTTATATTGGGGATTTGATGCTTCTAAACAACAGCCAGAGAAAAGCTCCTCGTAGGAACTTGGTAGATCTTTTCACCTTCTGCCATAGTCAGTTGAAAACCTTGGATGTCAAAATCTCAGCTGATGAATGATGGGAAAAGCTTCCCAGGGTTTGACTTTGGGGAAGAACCACTCCCTCATAAAGTTTAACAAATGTTAGAAGATACACTTGAGTTTCATGGAATCTTTCTGCACTTAAACAAAACAGTGGGTCTTACAATTTTCTTTCAAGGTAGAAATAGGAAAACAAAAAATTGTTGCCCCTCTCAATTACAAAAATGGCTGTAAGATCACTATGGTTGATCACAATAACATGATACTAACATATTGTACAAGTACACTCTGTTAACTATATGGTACATATTTTATATTGGTATATATTTTATATCATGTACTTTAGGAATCTTTAGGCAGGACTTAACTAAAAGGAGGAATATTTTTTTCCAGTGGGCTTTGCATTTTGCTAGACATCTTGTGATGTTGTGTATTTACGTATTTCTTCATTATTATAAAATAGATTTGGGAGGTGCAACAAAGTTTTTGTGAATATTCATGATGATTTCAACTTTGTGTTAAAAAGAAAAGACAAAGAAATTGAGTCTTGGGGGGGGTGGGAAAGCCAGAAATAACAACCTTCACCCTGCAAACTCAAATGAAACTTGATCTAGACTTTGAAAAGACCATAAAAATGGAGGGAGTTTGGGCTAGAGAAACACACAGATTGGGTTACTTATGTTTGTTGAAACGTCTTTACTTCAGAGCTTTAATAATGAAGAACTGAAACAGAGCCCCTTCCCCTCATTTTCTTTCTAGGCTGGGAGGTTGCTTTGAAACTGTTTGTGTCTTTGTGTGGTACTTTGCCATTGAACACTGAAAAAATAAGCAGTAAACGTGTTGGAATGCTGGAGTTTCCCCATGCCTGGTGCTGTGGGATTTCTTTCTGCACTGGGTTTTTTTTTCAATTTGTCTTTTTGTATTCCTGCAATCCTGAACAAGGGACAAAAGAAAAGAAGTGAGAAGTCCCAATGATGTCCTGTCCTGCATAGCCGAGACTAAGAGTGTCTCTCATGTGCTACATTAAAGGATTCTGGCTATCGCATGCAAGAGTGCCCTGATGCTTTTTCTGAAACATTATTTCAAGGCTTACCATACTGGTATTTTCCTGGCAATTGGTTATTTACTTCTCTTTCATTTCAGACTTTTAATTCTTCTCCTTCTACCCAATCTCTTCCATTCTGTACTGATTGAGCACTTGAAATATTTAAGAAAATTAACCTGAGCTATTTATAGCAATTCAGTTACCTGGCTGTTTGTTGTTCATCCATCAAACCTCTCCCACATTTGGGTGGGATGTAACTGCCATCCCTGTTTTTGTTTTGCTCTTCATAGTTCATTTCAGTTTGTTTTCAATTTTGGTCTTTTGGCATTCTGGTAAGGATTTCTCATGGGAGTCTTTATTATGTAACTTTGGGATTTCTGTGTTAGACACAGTTTCAGTTGATGAAGAAGAAGATAAAAGACCGTAGCATTCAGAATCGCTGGCAGCTTAGATAGAATTGATTCATTGCTTGATTTGTTAAGTGCAAACAAAGTCAAAAACTTATGTTTGGTGCCTCTAAAAGGGCGAGTTTCCTGAAGCTGGAAGTAATTATGAACCAAACCATGTGGGAAAAGCACGTAAAGCAAGAAATATGAATGGCTGGGCATTGTTTAGAGCAGATTTATACTGTTTGCCCCAAAAGTTCCATTTCATAAGAAAGAAATGTTCATGGAAAAATAGTTCTGTCAAGAATGTAAGGGGAGGCAGTGATAAGGTATTTATAGAAAGGTAGAAGTGTGCAGTAAATGCGGAGTTTTGTTCTGGTTGGATGATAGAAAAAAATTCTCTCCTTAATATCAACAACAAAATATCAAGGAGTAGATACCTAAGTTTATGTGCTTTAGAATTGGTATGTCTGGACAAGATTCTTAAAAGAATTTCTGAAGAAGTAGCAAAGGGCTTTTTGGGCTACTAGACATTATTAATAAATCTTCACACACTAGGGGTTCTCCATATCCTTGGCAGAAAGTTGAAGTATAAGTATTTTAAAAGCAAAAGGGAATGACTCATAAGCTTTTCAACCCATTTTTGATTCTGAGAACAGTCACATATTTGCCAATATGAGTTTTCACAGAGAAAAAATAAGTAATACCTATAGTTCCAGTTACTGTGCTTATTAAAAAAAGAATCCTTTTTTGAGATGGGCTTGCTCTTCATGTGGATATCCATGAAGGTGCCTGCTATGTGTGAGATTGATTTCTTTTTTGATGTGTTCATTTTAGGACTAAGTTTTTACATTTTGTGCTCTTCTAATCAGCCAGACTAGTTGCACAAAACCGGGAAATCTCAGTTCTTTTTCCTCCTCTGTAGGTGTAAGGTGGAATGCTTACTTTGCCTGTAGTTCTTCACCACAGTAGCATTAACCTAATTAAATGTTTATTTATTTGTTTTCCGGGAGTGGATATGGTTACAACTAGTAACAATTTCCACTATTGTTGTTCTACTGCTGTTGTTTGAGCAAAACTTTTACAGTTGTTGCATTCACAGAAGGCTGAATTGGCTTTAGTAGCAAGACCCCCATTCAGGGAATCTCTAATAGCTCATAAATGGCATGGGGGTCCTTGTGTTGCTTTGTCCTCTTGAGAGAAGGGCACATTAAAAGCCACACTTCATATTCTTCCTTCAGAAATCTGTTCTAAAACTCAGAGACAAATTACTTCAGTTTTGGCCAGCTTCTGCACTGGTGAGGTTGTAATGCTTCTCGTTACTGAATATCCTCCTACAAAGACCTTCCTGCTCCCTGAATAACTTATAAAAATTGAATGAATTGGGCTAACTAAGCATTGATTATTCCCAAAACTTCAGTTAAAGAGATTAGAAATACTGCTAGATGTTCTATGGAATCATGGGTTTTGATAGAAGTTTATGTTAAAACGCTGGTGTTCATCATTTTATTCTTGATCTTGGTCATAAAAAACAAAGCACCAGCACACATTGGAAGCAGGTGATTTGTTATTGCCTGCATTGAATCAAAGCTGTTGTGAGCTTATCCTTAAACTGATGCAAGAGCTTTCTCTCTTGAAAATCCTGAAGGTGTGTGTGTGACCACCAAGCATCAACTCTTCTGTGCCTGCCTGGTCCTTCTTGCAGTAATGTTCCACCTCCAAAGAGAAACCTACTTCCTCTTTGTGTGCTCTTGAAAATGTTGTATGGAACCCCCATCAGAAGACTGAATGGAAATCAAGTGTATTCCAGCAGGTGAACATTATACTGTTTATCAAGCCTGCCTCTGAACCTTGTCACTTACTCTGAAGAACACACTTGCTATGGTATTGTCTTGGTTTTGAAAGACAGGTGTCTGCTAAGGAAGGCAGAAGCCTCCCTTGAAGCGGCAGATAAAACCCCTTTCCCTCTGAGTTATTATAATTTTGAAATCAAGGGCCTTTAGGCAAAGATGTGGGAAATAGGAATAACAGTTCTTTACTATTATATATATAACCAGTCAAACAAACAGCAATAACTATGGCAGTAACAGCGAACAATCACAAACCCAGTGCCAGCCTTCTCGGCTGTCAGGCCCTTTCCCCTCGGGTGCGGTTCCGCTCGCAGCCGGCAGGGGCGCTGGCGGCTCCCGGTGAGCAGGGCAGGTGCGATGGTTCCCCCGCGGCTGCAGGGGGCGCTCCGGAGCGAGCTCGGGAAACCCGCGGCTCTGGTGCCCTGGGATCCCGGGAAGGGATGGAACAAAGGCTTCACAAACCCCTGGGCAGCCGATCCCGGGCTCTCGGGAACGGCAGGCTGGAACGGCAGGCACAAACACCAATCCCGGGTGGCAGACGAGATGTATCCAAAAGGGGAACCCCCCGGAGGTCCAGGCCGGCAGGACGAGCACGGCTACAACGCAGCGAAAGCTCGAAGCAGCAGCGGGGCAGGGCGGCCACAGCCCGGTCTCCAGCAGGGCAGGGAAAGCGGTTTTTGGGATCCCGGCGTTGTTTCCAGCAGAAAGAAAAACGGCCGAAAAAAAGGAACCAGCAGCTCTTTTCTTTGCAGCTTCTCTCTCCAGACGCTGAGAGCGAACTGACCCCACACCCAGGTGTAAACAAAAGAGTAGCTAGGCCCGCCCCACCCCCCTTTTTGTCTTTCTTAAGTACAGCTATTTGTCCCCTAGCAACATGCATATGGGAGAAAATTCCTTTAACAGGAAAAAAACTAAGACTAAACTAAAACCCCAACAGGTATCCAGACACAGCTCAGTTGTCAGCCCTTAGTTTATAAGCTGGCTCTGAGGAGGTTTTGTAAATGGAGCATATGGGAAGAGACAACTTAGTCTACTCAGTCTGCCTCTAATTTTGTCTGCTGCATTGCTATAATGTGACCAGAGACATCAAAGCTTTGCTGTCTGCCTCATTCTGCTAAGATTGCCACACATAAATTTTAAGAATATGTAGTAAGTCATCAAGGCAGGAAAGAGTTTAGTAGAACAAACACATACAGTCTTCTTGCGTGCTGAGGAAGGGCAATAAAACCAAGGCATACTTTTAACAGCTGTGATTAGCATCTGTTATGTAAGAAAACAATATTTCATTTTGCTGCAAGAATGGAAGAAACCTTGTTGCTGTGCTTGAGAACTATCTAGCAGAGGAGAGGAATGAAGGAGACTGAAGGAACCCTGTTAAATATAATCCAAGGGGTATCTTATTTTACTTGTTCCATTCCCAGTCTTAAGACTGAAAACCTGGTAGTAAGTTTTGATGAGTAAAGACCTCTTTATTTTAGTTGTTCTGGGACTGAAGGACAAGGTAAGTTTTGATTAGGTTGATAAATTTAGGATATGCTGTTTCCTTCAGGAATCTGCACTGGAGAAGTACTCCAAAGGACCCCAGACCTGACTAGGACTGGTGGGACAGGTGATGGTGTGTGATGCCCATTGCAATAAACAAAACATGATGAAGGCTACTTTGCAGCAGGAAGGTTAATGTCAGCTCTGTCTGATGTGACATGTTGACGAAGGAGTCATGTAGCAGTTGTTGCTGTAAGATGTTTTTGAGGTTTTGGATGTTTGAACTAAATTATGAGGCTGAGATGAGATTTTCTCTATTTGCTTTTGAGAAAACCAAGCAGTTAAATTAATTTTAATTAAATACTCTTTACTCTAACATTACACAGAAGCTGATGTGATTCTCTCCCTGTTCACAGCAGAAATGAAAACAGGCAGAAATGCTACTGCTAACACTAGCTTGCAGCCCCACTCCTGCTCTAAGAAATGAGAATCAGGACCACAAAGGGAGGGACAGAAAACTGAGATCATATATGTGCTGTTTCTGCCTTGTCTGCCGTGCAATCTGTTCCAGCTCATCAAAGAATAAACTGAAAAGCCAACAAACAGTGTTTTAAATTTCCATATTGAATGTGTTTGTATAATTCTGGTTGTTTTCAGACCTTTTGATTCCTACTTAGAAATATCTTCCCCTGGTTCCTTAAAGGAGTTAACCTTGAAGACCTCAAAACTGTGAGCTGTGTCCTGTACAGCTGCAAAATGTTTGGTGCCTTCCTCCTGTCCCCTTTCATCCTCTTTTTTAGTGACCCTTTTTTTACATCATTGAAGGCAGAAATTCCCAAAGGTGGTTGTGTCACTGGACTGTTTGAGTCAGGGACTCTGATCTGTATAGGAGTCAAAGCTGTGTTTTAACATCATGGAGCTTTGCTCAGGTGATTTTGTGAAGTGTTGCTATTTTGATGAATTAACAAGGAGGAGAGGATAGGATTTGTCCTGTTGAAAAGGGAAACCTATTTTATGGTTCAGCCTTGGAGCTCTCCTTTAGCTTGTTCACCAAACAATTTGGAAAAAAACACTGCTCTCTCAGAGCCATGAATAACCTGATCTAGGGCTGGTGTTCAGTTAAATTATGGTGATACAAGATGAAGGACAGTCCTATTAATTGGGACTTTGTCTTTGAGACAAACTTTATTGAGTTCTCTGACTCATGGTGCTTACCTGTGGCAGTTTGAATGTTGGTTGGGCAGCCTTTTCAGACAAACAGCTGCTCTTTGAAGCAAAGGAAGAAAAAAAAAAAGCATTTATCTTAGCAGAAGAGCATTCACTAGAACAATGTATGGAGTAAACAGGAAGGCTTTTTTGATCTCGGTGATTCTGCAGCTGTTCTTCCTGTTAAAGGTTCCATCTATTCTCTATTTTCCCTAAAGCAGTTTGGATTTTTGTTAGTTTTGTGAGGGCACTTTTAGTCACAGTAACTGCAAGGGTTCGTTCAGGTCAGGATTGTGTTCTGTATTTACAGCAAAATTTCTGGAGGAAACATTTTCCTGCCAATATGTAGCGTCCCTCTTCTTAAGGCTTCGGTGTGCTACTTACTAGATTAATTGATATCTGCTTGAATTCATGGCATCTGTCTCTAATACAGGTCACTAGAGACAGCCTTTTTTGGACTACTGCTTCAGAAAGAGGAGTGAGAAAAACTCAAAACCTCATGACTATATACAGCATTTTGTAAAACTACTGTTAAACCACATTCCCCAATTGTGAGGTCACCTCTGCATACCATCTAGAGCACTTTATTCACTGACCAGTGGTTTTTTCCTCTGAATTTCAGTCCAGCCTGGAGGGGGGGGGAAGCACCCTTGCCATATCAAGTTGGCTTTTTCTTTTGTTTAGAGGAATTAAGTTGTTATTTTTTCCCAGGCTGTCCAGACCTTCCAAAGAAAAGTTTAAAGGGTGGCCTTTATCACCCTTACTGAAGAAACTGAAAAGGGAGGGTGTTGTGAAGTGTTTGTGTTAGATTTCCATCTCTCTCAGTAGCTGAGAGAGATCTTTCCAAGTGGAGTTTATTCCCCTAAGGTTTAGTGTCTTCCAGTTGCCTGTGCAATAGATCTGCTACTGCAACAGAAAAGGTTGAACTTTTGTTGTAGGAAAATAAAAATGGCCAGACCAAAGACTCACCTGCTCCAATACCTTGTCTCAAAATGCTCCGTAGAATTGTGTAGGGAAGGAGAAAAATACACAACTGTGAGGCTGTCCTTGCTCCAGTGTCGCTCTACAGCTTCCGAGGGGGAGGAAGCTTTGCTCTTCCCAAACTGGGGATGCTCTTAGACCTCTTAATAGCTTTTGATCCCATCTGTACATACTGATGTAAAGAAATCTGCCTATTAACTGCCTGTTATATAACAAAGTGCTTCCTTTTGTCTGTTTTACTGTCTTCAGGATAGTTTTGCTTGATGTTCCAATGATATGGGAAATAGCGAATAATAAATCACAGTTGATATTTTCCATAATATTCCGCTGTGCTCTAGTGTGCTCTCACACCTAGCAAAACACTGAATCCATAGCTTGGTGCATTCTACAATGAAATGAGCTACATTTTTCTGAAGAAAGATTTCGTGATTAAAACCTTAGTGTGAGAGATTTTCTCATTTGGCATTTGGAACTGCTAAGCACTGGATTTTGACACTCAAATCCACAGGCATAAAACTGTAATTTTGTCTATGCTGCTCCAGGAATTCTTAGTTGAACTTTTTTTTTCCTCACAGCTGTGGGTTTTGGGGAAGTATCTTTGTTTTCAGATGTACTGATTCCTGTTGGTCTGAATAGAGGATTCCTGGATTCTAATTGGATTGAATTATTTATTTCCATCTCTTTAGCACTTGTTTGTCTCTCCTGGACCTACACTGCTGGGTTTATTACACTGCAAGTAGAAAAACTGTTCCCTGTCCAAAGAAAGCATTGCCCATTTGTAGATGTAACAAATGAGGGTTGGTGATAAAGAATTACAGGTTACAGCAACAAAATTATGGCATTGCAATTTGTCTTCCTCCATCCCTTTGGCCAAAAATGGGTGTGATAGCTGAGCATTTTATTTCCTATTAGACTTTTAATTGCCTCACTTCTTATGGCAATTGCACTAGCAGTGGTTTTTGAGAGGTGTTTAAATAGAGAATCACAGCATTTAGTTTTTGCAGGTTTTGAGAATCACATGGCCTAATATCAGGGAGCACTATAATTTCTGGCTTTGGGGAAACAAGAGTTCATTTATACATTTTTTAGAAAGTTCTTGAGAAAGGAGTTCAGCTAGGAATTGGAGTTGACTGCTGAGAGAGTTTTTATTGACTACTGAGTCCTAACATGCCCCATCTCCAAACAGCGTGGTTATCTTCCATTACGTTATCCTTGTCTCCTGTCTGTAAAGCCAGAATGCTGATACTTATCACTGAGAATGGAAACCCAGTAATTTTGGACTATGGAAACTAGAATAGATAAAAGTCCAGCAATATACATTGAGGAATTGTGTTGATTGTCAGCAAGTTACTTCATCATTAAGTTATAAGTTTTTTGTCCAAAGATTAGTAAATTATCAAAAACTCAGGGAGCAGTCATCTTCATGTTTTTTTTCTTTGTTTGGTAAGCAGCTGCCTTCTGTGAAAATAAAATTTCTGTATTTCATGCTTTTTGTTTAGTCTAACAATTGGTATTCTATCCAGTTGTTTTTTCCTTTCCACGTTTCTTTAAAAACACAAACAAACTCTGGAATGGACTGTTTTCTTTGCTCCTCATCTGTGTCTATTTGAACACAATCCTGCTTTTTCTCTGGGCTACTAGTCTTGAAGGTAAGATGTAACCAAAACAGAATCTTTTTTTTAAAAAAGGGAAATTTTACAAAAACCAAAGGAGATCAGGTGGTCAGGGATATTACTCAATCTTGGAGGAGCATGCAGCATGAGGTCACATACAAAATGTGCCATGGACTTTGGCTGGGTTTTTTTATCTTCATCCTTTAAATCTGGATTTTGTTAAACTCAGGATTTTGTTTCTTTATTTACTTACTTAAACAAACAAAAGCTGTCTACCTTGAAAACTTCTTACTCTTTTTTCCATGAGGATCCTGACACTTTTTAAGGCATTGATAAAAGGTTATTAATTGAGAAGCTCCAGGCAGGGTTCTTGGTCCTTGGAACTATAAGGGATGGTACAATGAGATACTCCTTTCTGATAGAGAAATCACTTATAGCTGTATTTCTTAAGATGTTTATGCATTTAGCACTGCTGAGACTAATCTGAAATTCCTTCCTCTGCCTAGTGATCTAATTTCTACTGTTGCAAAGACCAGGAATGGAATTTAGTAAGGAAGTAGGATCCTCATGATTTTTTTGTGAGTGGAAGCCTTTTCAGTGTGTTTGTGCAAAGATGGCATTACAGAGGGTGAGTGGCATTGCAGTGTTACTGCTCTGAGCTGTCCCTGCCCCTCTGCCTGCCCTGCACTTCCCAAGGGCAGAACTGGCTTCGTGTCATCTCTTCCTTCAGGGCTGGGAAGGCGGGTCATGGGTTCTGGTGGAATGTCTTCCAAACTTTGTCGTCCTGGGCCAATTTAATGTAACCTAATCTTCTTCAGCTGCTGTTCTTGAGTAATCCAAATAAATAAATAAAACTACGTGTTGATTATCATTGTAAATTAATTTCATCAGAAGCCACAGTTCTTTGTAGAGAAGCAGAATTTACCATTCATCATGTCATTTTAGAAGCAGGGATTTGGTCTATCTTTCCTTGTATTTGGCCATACAACCTCCTTGGGGAATTTGCTTACATACTGGAGTAACATTTGAAAATATTTACATTTATTTTGCTGGCTATAGGGCAATAGATGCAGTTCCCATCTCTTTCAATGTAAGCATTTTGCTTTTCGTCTTCTTTCTATCTACTCATTCCTTTCTTTTGTTTGTTTACTTTTTCCTCAGATGGAAAATAGCAAACATCAAATGATCAGGCTGTGTAATTCTTTGAACCCAAGTTTGCAAACTTGTAAGAGCTGTAATTGGAGCTTCTTAAAATCCTGGTTTGGTGTTTCCCAACCCGCACTGTGCTCCTGGTGAGCATGGATCTCCAGCCACGTACCCCAGGGGAGGGTTCTGTGGCGGTGTCTTCCATTCCAGGGGATTCCCCCTGAGTGACATGATGGTCGTGACTCTACTTATAAAGTCAGATGTGGAGATGCATTTTTTCAGTCCCCTGCTGTTACTGGTGTATGGGATTGACTACTCTGTAGGTGAACGTAAATTACTTCTCCTCCTCAGGCTGAGTAGCAGTAACTGAGGAGCTGCATCACCAAACCTTCTGAAGGTGTCCTCCCCTGCCTTTAAGTAAACTGGTGGTATTTTCCCTATCAAATGGAATTCACTGCTTTACAAGCTTATATGATATTATGAAAAAGAATATGAAGGACTGGAAGCTGTTTATTTGTTAGGCTATAAGTGATGTACAAAACAAATACTATTCAGTTGTCTGTGTCCTTTTGATGTTAGTTGAAATACATACAAATGCACACCCTAGCCATTCTGCATGTGTCTTCAGTAGTGTCTTTTTTGGAGCAGTCTTCCAATTTTGAAGCAAATCCCCTAACTAGTTCTTACTGTATGCTGATTGAAATGTATCCCTTGGCTTATTTGAGGGAAACTGAACTGAAAGTTTTATTCCAGGAATCTACAAAATTGTCTTTTGGCCAACACTGAGCCATGACTGTATGTGGTAGATACATCTGACCCAGGGAGTCCTACCTAAATTAAAATGCTCTGAATCTCACAGGGTATAGCTATGGGGTCTCAGCATTAACTGTTTTCATTTAGTGATCCGCAAAATTATGTGCTAATATTATTTCATTATTGCTTCATAACACCTCACTGTGTTTTATATGCCTTCATTTCATGTTCTCATCCCATCTCCTGTTCATTCTTCATGTATCATGACATACACTTTGTAGAGCTGCTCTGTAGGCATAACACTCAGGTTATTTTGAACCGAAGAGAAAGAAACCCCAAGAAGGGTCAGCCCAGAGAGCTCATTGCCAAGAACTCCTTTTCCTTGTTTCAGAAATGTGTCAGTTCATATATTTTATGTGCAAGAGTAGCAGCAAGAGACATCAGTTCTCAAATAAGATGATCTCAAGTAGATGAAGTTTTTTGATTTTTACAATCCACAATTTAAATTCCATGGGAAAGGGAAAGCATCAAAACTGTCTCTTCAAGCAGATTTTGTAATATTCAATTATATGAGCTTAGTTGTGGCCATTACTTTAGTAATCTAAACACTGAGTTGTATTACTAACTTCTTTTTAAAAAGGATTTAGATTCCAGTCTTATGAGGATGACATGATGTCCCTGATCAGGACACGATGAAGGAATTAACCATGGTGACGTTTTCATATTTGAGATTAAAAGAAGGCACACATCTGCCAAATGCAAGCAGAAGGAAAAATCTTGTTACTTTTTCTAAATCCTCTGAAAGCAGCTGGATTTTTAACTTATCCAAATTGTGAAATTTTGTTAAGATTGATGTCCACATAACAGTGTAGAGAAGCACAGAAAATCTTAAGAATTCAGGATGTGTGCTGGTCTCATAAGAGAAAAGTCAGGAAAAAAAAAGCAAGGGTGCATTTTCTCTTCAGCGGAATAAGCCAATTACTTCCCTTTAACTTCACCCTCATGCAGGCACTTGTTTAAAACAGCAGATGTTTACAGTTACTGACTGATTTGTTTTTCTCATTTATTCTGGAGCAATTTTTTACTTTACTAGGTTTCTCCTGCAGCAAATCTGAGCAAAATTTGAAGGGTCCACAGTGTCATCTAATTATATTATTTTTGCTGTCTCCACTAGCTCTTTAACTACCTCAGCCCAGCATGAGCATCAGGAGCTGGAATAATGTAGCTGGACCTGGAAGATGTAGAGATTTGCACCCTTCTGTCCTAAGCATCATGATGGTTCTGGCTGGCTGGATTATCAGGATGGCCTTGGAGTTCAGGCACAGTAATGGGGCTAGAGAGATGAAGCTGTTTACTAGCTTCTAAAGCACTAAGAAAGTAATAGTGTTTGGTTTTCCCATTTGGACATAAAAACATTGTCAAAGAAGCAGCAATATATGCAGCAATATATGCAGCAGTGTGGTAGGCACATTGTCATCAAATACAAAGGAGACGCTTATTTGTAGACTTCAGTTCTGTACAGCTCTTTTATTACAGTACCATGTACTACTAACACAGTGTGATTTTTCAAAGTTGGCTTTGTTTGAAAGGTGTGTAGTTCTCGATGGGATACTTCACGCAGGATGTTTTGCATCCTGATTTATGGAAGACCGATCTCTGCAAGATTTGTAGATCTTGCAGAAAAAAATACCCACAAAGCAAATGTATATATCTAAAGGGATGTTAACTTGGAAAGCTTCATCTGGTAGCAGGATGGTAAACAGCAAGGCTGTATCCAGCCTTACTCTAAATTTGCTCTGGGTTACACCTACTAGGGGCTTATCATTATGAGCATGTTGGCAGTGACAGTATGCAATGCATATTTCAAAGAGATTGAACAAATAAAACATGTCCCTAGATGGATTTAAAATGTAGAGTGCCCCTTTCTAGTTTTCTGTAGCTTGCTGACTCAAAATGCGGCACGAAGAAAGGAGATGAGCAAATGTTGAATGATACGAGATGGCAGCTACAGTTGGCTTGGAGAACTGTTCTGCCTTTGGCACTTTGGATCATGAACTTCATCACATCCAAGAAATGTTAACAGCTCGGCCTGGGGGCTTTAGCAGCTCTGAGTGTCTTTGTGGGTTTGTGGGTTTGTTCTGACAGCTCCCCCCCCCATCAGGATGCAGAGATTGGCATTCTGTGGGCTCACAATGCAGGAGGGTCTCAGCCTGCTATTCTTGTGCAGAAACACCATGATGGGCATCTGAGTGACATTTTAATTTGATAATGAAAGCGCCATTAAATCAGAAAAGAGAAAAATGCCTGTGCTTGTGGCACAAGATATTTTGTGTGACCACTGAGGTCATTTGAGACAGGCCTGCTGTTGAAATAGTTTTACAAGTTTGCCAGCAATGACTCACTACCGTGGTGGCTGCAGATAAATTCCAGTTGCTTTCTACTTGTTTTTGAAGATTTTGGTATTAGGGGTTTCTGTATGTTGCCTAAACAATAAAATTCTAGCAATGCTTAGGTTTGCTTGATAAAAATTAAAATTTCCCACATTTCTTTGTATCTGAAATGCTCCAACAAGCTGTGATCCATACATCCTGCTTTCCCTTTTGTCTGTGTCAGGAGATATACTTTAGCACCATTAGAACCTTCTGTTTTGTCAGCAACAGGCCTTTGCTTCATGTGCCTATTTATAAAGAGATCCTGACTGGCGTAAGAATGAAAATTATTTTGGATGCTCGTGTCTCAGATGTTTTCTCATCTCTCTCATTTAGAGAAATGTATTATGATATCACATCATCACCTATGGAATCCAAATTAATGGATTTGGGTTGTGCTAGATAATGTTACACCTGTCTCTTTCTCTCCATGTCTTTATAATATATTTAGAGATATCTAAACTTTTATTGTAAATAATTGACAGTGTAAATGGCCAAATGTATTGTTCTGCCATCTTATAGTTAAGGAATTTTGATAGTAAAATATTACATGTTTGGACCATAGCTATGCAGGATATCTGTGGCAGAATTAAATAGGATCCGTGTTCTTAAGCTTTTTATGGTGCTTTTTAGCTTACAAGGTCTTAAGAAATTAAATACTTCCAGTGACTATTTATCTTCTCCAGTTTATTTTTCTTCCTGCTGTTGAAGGTTTAGATTTTTATTCAGCAGAAATAGATTTTATTCTTAAAGAACCATAGAGGTTCTGTATATATCGATATATTTGGAATTACAGGGGTTCTGTATACAGAGAGACCAGACCATTCTCCCGTAGTTCCTATAGGAGGTTTTGTACTGTATGCAGCTAGTTGTAAAATTGTTTGTCCATCTATTGTTCATGTCGTCGGAAGTGGCTACTGGCCTCTTGAGAGGTGATGCGTGACCAGTATGAGAAGAATAGTTACTGTCAGTTCAGCATGGAGTTACTGTCCTTCCTATATGTAATTTTCAAGCTCTCTGAATCCACATTTGTTGCAGTTAGCAGTAGTTTGCTGGTTAAGTGATATTGGTGATGCCTGGGAAAGAACATGGTTGTGATAATAACAGGCTCTTCAGAACTGATTTTGTGGAGCTGCTCTGTGGATGTGCACTGTCACCTTCATTTGACTCCTACTGTTAAACTGGAGGAAAAACCTTTCATTACCTGCCTGTTGCTGATAATGATGTAGCAAGAACAGCGTTATCGATGGAGTCTTTGCAGCTTCCACTGAATGTTGAGCATGGAACTGTAAATGCTTTTTATGTTGTTCTTTGAAGGAATATTAACAATTCTCATATTGTGGCTGACACGAAGATATCTAATGTTACTTTGAAAGCACAAGTGAATTAGCCTTTGTAATGCTTTCATGAAATGGATAAATGTAAAACTGTTGCAGGTGGTGAACAGGGAAACAAAATGTTTTTTTCAGATCACTCAGTAGACCTATGGTAAATGTATGTGCTAGACTGAAATATCTTTAATTAAGTTGCTGATCTTGTTTCTGTACAGAAACTGAATGAAAAAAACACCTTGCATATTCTAAATTTGGCCCAAGAGTCACTAGTCAAGCTGAATTCAGACATACCTCAACAAAGTAGCAGCAATGTCATCTCTTCCAAATACTGAAAGCACTTATCCCTTGATGATACCCTGCCAGAACTTCTTGGAGCTTTGTTTCAAATTCCTGAAACTATCTTTAAGTAATCTTCGAAATAATAGTTTTCTATAATTTTAACTTTGATCATAACTTAGAAAAGTAGCTAAAGCAAAGTGCTGTTTATGTCTTTTTTGCTTTTGAAAGGTTGAAGTCTAAATGATATATTGATATTTTTCTTGATAGCTATGAGATTTTCCTTGCTAGCTATGAAAATCTTTCAGCAAAACTAGTGGTTTAGTGGTATTTCAGATCTCTTCACCTCTCTCCTTTGTTTGTTGTTCTGCGATGCCATAGTGCAACAAATAAATAATGATCTGTGTTTGCTATTACTCCCTGCAGCTGTTTTCTGCAAAGTGATAAGGAGAAAAATTACTTGGATGATTGCAAAAACTAGTTCATAGCCAGAAGAGTCCTGATTCTGTACTCATTTTTCCACAGGCCTCCAGAACTGGCATCAAAGTATGCCAATTTCTCTGAGGGAGTGTGCAAGCCAGGCTATGCATCAGCGCTCATGACTGTCATCTTCCCAAAGTAAGTAATCACTGTGGGAGTTTTTTCCCACTTCCCCATATGACTTCTCATCCTTCAAGGTAGGTGATGGGCAGAGTTTGTCTTGAAAAGTGTCATTACTCTGTCACTTGATTGGTTCAAAGAGAGACCGGTGTTGAAATTCTGGACTATTTGAGTGGTCAGTGGCAGTGGCTTAGTTGACTTCAGTCCGACTAGGACTTTGCTCAAAGAGTAGAGGCTTCTGGATGTTGAGTAATAAAACAAATTATGTTGTCTGTGCATGATACAAATGTGTGGTTGAGCTCCCTGCTAATACCAGATGATGCAGTGCTTTGGAAGCTTTGGTCATGGTTATCTGGAGTAGATGGTAAAGTGTGATGTTTTGTTGTTGGTTGGTTTTGGGTTTTTTTGTTCTTGGGTGAACAGGGTAGAGCATCCCTCAGGTGCCTGGAGTTTGTAGAATTGCTGGGAGACAGTTCAGAAGATACACTGGCAGGAACATTAATCTGTTGAGGCTCAAGGATTTCAGTTTGGTTCATCGAGTGGAAAATTTGACCATTGTACAAGCTTCTTGTACACGTGGAAGAGATGCTGTGGTGCAATGATCTCTTTGGCAAAAGAGGTTGAGGACTGTTTAACAGAACTGGCACTTTCCCAAAAGAGATATTTTATTTCTTTTGAGGAGGGAATTTCCATGACCTGTGCATCTAAAGGTTAGGTTGAGTGATCACAGCCTTCAAGCCAAGCCTCAAACTGGTGGTATCCTTCTGTCTTTGTTTTTGTTGACAAGCATGGTGTCTGTAAGCTTTTTTAAAATAAAAAAATAAATCTGACATTGCCTTGTTACCAGTAGATACTACAGACAAGCATTAAAAACAAAGCAAAACACTAAAGTTCTCCATCACCAGTGTAAACCGAACAATTATCAGTATTATCTTCTGTGAGAATTTTGGAACTCTGGTTAGAATATAAATACTAGAACTGAAAGTGAGTGCTTTTAAATCTGTGTTTGTGTACATGTGAAATGTAAATAGTATAGAGTAGGATGAACTCATTATTACAAAACTATTAATCTTATTTTAATTTTAAAAATACTTTGGCTTTGAGAAGGAGGTTTTCAGCCTCCTAGAATCTGAAGTGATATTTATTCTCTCCCTCAACAGCTGCTTACAGATCTCTGTTCAGTTACCTTCTCCCAGTAGTTCACAGCATTGAACTAATTCCATGCAAAGGGGTACAAACGTGTCTCTAGCCGAAGCAAGGGGTTGTTGTCTTGGTCATACACTGAAAAATCATATTCACAGTTTTAAAGACAGCATCTCACCAGGTAATGTTCAGGTGCTCATCTAACATGGACCCTAAAATTTAACTAATGTTGACGTTTTTTCCCGTGGTGTCTTGGGTTTCTTTATGAGTTGAGTTCTGTGTTGGACATTTCATTATTTTACTGAGTACTGCTGTAAGGATGGCTGACCAGTAGTTCTGAAAAAAATTCCATGCTGCACTTAAAATTCTTTTTCTTCTACAACTTTCCTTGTAGTCAGAGAACTATGCAAAGTTAATATTACCAAGCCAGATATTCAATATATTTAGAACTCTTAAAGCCAAATTCTCTTGCTTGTTCATTTAAAGATTTGAGCTGCATGGCTTCTTTTATTCTAGCTTTTGTTTTCAGTTGATTGTGTCATTAGGAAACCATCATCTCTACAGCTGACATTTTTTAGGCTTGGTCTTTGCTGTAAAATGTGTGTTTTTGTTGGGTGTTTTTAATATTTGGATAACGTTGGTTTGGCTGTTTTCAAGCATGAATAAAATGAATAAATGTTTTCCCATTTTAAGGTTCCTGACTTCTTAGTGCGATTTTAAATGTAAATAGGCAAAATATAGTGGAAATAGTTGAAATAGAATAAATATTTCTCAGAGGTTGTAGCTCTTCTTCATAAGTGTTTTTTTACTGGTAAAAATGAGAGTTCAGACTTTACCAAGCATGAGCAAGCACTGGATGGATTAAAGAGCAATGCCCTGAGAAATCCAAAAATGTGGTTGATGGTAAAGAACGACTAAATGTTTGTTTGTTTGTTTGTTTGTTTGTATGAGGTCCTCAGTCAATCAGTTCTCATTCTAGCAATGTTTGATCCCTTCATCAATAATCCTATCTGGAAAAAATCCCAGGTTGTAGAGTACTAAATAAAAGGTCAGTTACTTCTAGAGAACAATCTGGATTCCCTGATTTAAATGGCCAAAGTCCAACAAAATATATGCTAATATATCCAACATGAAATAAAACATCTGGGAGGAACAAATGCAGATTATACTTTCAAGACAGAAAAAAACCTGTTTTGGAAACAGAGAAACCTTCACATTATCTTAACAAAATACCATTTCTGAAGTGCTATTTCAAGTCGATATGTGCCCAAATAAGTTGAGAATTTTGTGTGAAACACCAACTTAAATTAAAATACAAAACCTTACAATCCAACATTTCTAGAATACTGTGTGCAGTTTCAATGGTAAAGTGTGAGAAGGGAGGGGCAATAAGAGATGGAAGAAAAGCCACAAAAATGAACAACGACTTGCTTAAACAGTAAAGTAAACAAGACTCCTAGAAATAAGTCATCTTTCTGAAGCAGAAGTTGTATCCAAATGAGGAGAATAGGAAAGAGCATTAACTTTGGCAAGTTAAATATAAACCATAATGAGGTAGAGCAAAAAAAATGTTGAGGAACAACTTTGTAAAGACATTAAAAAAAAATAATAAAGCTTTTTGTCTGTCAAAGGCAGAAAGCCTGTCAGATATCCCGATGAGCTGATAGATAGTCATAATATCACATGTGAGCTAAGGGAAGGTAAAGCTGTAGCAGAGAAGTTATTTGCATTGGTATTCACTGCAGAACAGTTCCCCTGTGGACCCTTCATTTCCAGGGGACAGGCTGGGGGAAAGTGACAGAAGCTTGACATTTTGGAGTGAATTCCTAGCACAAAGAATTGCTAGGAAAAGTTCTCACTTTGTGAGGAACTCGGTGTTGAAGTTGCCGAGTTACACACGGTTGCGTATAATCATTGCTTAAATTGGCCTTAGAATGGAAGAATGAAGAGCAGCAAACGTGCTGGGCTTTTCAAGAAGGGTCTAGGGGGTTGTTTGGGAAAGTGGAAGCTAAGAGCAAGCCTGCTTTCTGTATCAGGCTCTTCTTAGAACCTAAAAATAAAGAATAGAATTAGTGCTTGTACACAGATAGAGAGGAGACAAGTTGTCTTCTGCAGCAGGAGCTTCTGCCCTATAAATCTGCTTGTGTTGTTTGAATGACTGGATTAGCGTTTGATAAAGGTGATTTAACTAATACGTGTGGATTTCTTAGATAAACCATAATACATACACACACACACACATACACACAAAAACCCCAAGCAAACCGACCCCAGCCCAAAAAATGAAAAACAACCAGACATTTGCTGTTTCAAAGATTTTTGGAAAATTAAACTGGGTGTAATCCTTAGTGATTAGGTAGTGACTAGGTAAATAGCAGAAACTGTATGGAAAAAATAAGAAGATTGGACAGTACAGGGATGTTACTCCTGGAGTCCTCTGGAACAAAGTGTGCTGGGATCTCTGCTGTTCCAGGTGCTCATAAACTACCTGGAATGGAGGATGAATAATAAAGCACTGACATATTTTTCCAGGTGGTAAGACCAAAGGCTGACTGTGAGGAATGTCAGAGGGATCTCACAGTGGTAAGTGGTGGGGCAAGAAAACAGCTGGCCAAATTCAGTTCTGATAGATACAACATAGTGTTTGTGGAGAAGACTGATCTGACAGTTTGTGGTGTGTGGTGGACTTAGTTGTGCCTTAGTTATACTCTGTGAAGTAGAGCAAGCAGAGGGTATTCACAAGCCTGTATAACATACTGAATGACATGGTTTGATAAGATTTGGAGATATTAAATGCAAATATTGTGCTCCAGGTTCAAAATAAATAAAGGTAAGTGCTATTTCATGCTATTCCCAGTTACATTTTTTTGAGAATGGGCTCCATAATGAGCAAAAGATTAAAAAAATAAAATATACTCTTAAGTATTCAGGCATGGAGCTCTCTAAGTTACATCCTAAATGGATGTTGAGGGAAGCATGTACCTTGACTCTGTTTCTTAGGCTTTTAACTGGAGTCAAGTATTGGGCAAAATGGATGCCTGGTCTAATACGTTGGTGCCCATGCCTTTCTTTTCTGGTTTTTTTTTCATGATTATGCCTTAAAAGCAGAGTGACATCCCTTCAGAAAAACATGCTGTAATCTGAGTCATGACAGTGGCTCCCCCACCAAGAGAAATGGGTGCATGATCTCAGTCCTGCATCTCAGTGTAAGGTCTGGCCAGCTGGGCTGCGTCTGCTGCTCACGGTAAATGAAGGAGTTATCTAATTTTTCACTTTCCAGGATAGTACAATTCTGCCTCTTGCAAATCTCCCAACAGCAGATAATCACTCAAAGTGCCTGAAGTAAGGTTACTGGTTTCAGAATGCTACAAAAAAAATGGCAAGTATGTTTGGTAAAATGGCATCAGTAGGTCAGTGAATTAGACTACTATGTTCAGTGAATTATACTGTTTTAGTTGGTCTGAGGTCACCTACAAGTCTGGAGTTAATGCTTTGACCTTTTTGTAGAAGGCACTAACTTGTATTTGCAGTGGTAACCCTGCAGTCTCCTGCATGTCTGGCCTTGCTGTGGAAACGATGCTGCCTGTGTACAGCTCTTTCTATGCCCTATTCTTTATCAAATGAGAAAAGAGACCTCTGCCCACAGTTTGTGGCTGATGTGCCAGCCTGAGACAGTTCAGCTACTCAGTACTCAGCTACAATTTTCCAACCACAAGCTCTTGTAATTTGGCAGCTAATAATAAAAATTAGAGGAGGCGGTAAATAGGGAATGTCTGCAGCCTGCAGACTTGTGTATCTGTGTTTGGTAGGGGAACATGGCAAAGATTTATTTAAAGAGTATCTGAATGTATTTCAAAATAAGGGAGAAAGGGGAAGTTCAATATACAACAAATCTGTTGGTGTTGTGACCAAAAGAGTGAATTTATCATTTGTGTTTTAGATACATAAGACTATTTTTGCACCAAGGATATGACTGTAAGCATCTTCTAGTCAATTGGTGCTAAGAAATAGCCTTATATGAATTACAAACCTCTTTAACTCAATTCATAAACAAAATCAGTTTGGTTTGTTTGATTATCCTGGTGTGAACTTTCTATTGATTAGCAATTGGTGTTTTCTTCACAGTCATATTTTTTTCCCCTCTTATTTTTCAATACTCTAGCCTGCTCTTCACTCAGAGGATATGGTCTCCTGTCATGTAAAGTCTTCTGGGTTTATAATTTCATGCTGAATTGCTTCTTTGTACATAAAGTTCAAAATCTTTAAAGCTTTCATATCAGCAGAGAGTGCGTGACACAGATTTATGCCAGCCATAGAAATTTCATTGGCTTTCTCTAAAGTAATTTTTTTGTGGGTCTTTTTTTCTGATGTTTAGTTCCCCCTTGATTTTGTAGGTCATAGACTCCTGTGCCTTTCTCCATTTCCACAGGCTGGGGGAGCATAGATGGGACAGCACCAGATGGCCTTTCTTAGAGTGTAGACTCCTGTCTCCTCCGCATCAGAGCTTGGCAAAAATTTCTTTGCTATTGCTGTCTTACAGATATGGTTTTGCAGCTTTTATACTTTAGGGAAAAAAACCCACTCTTATATGCAAATAGGCGATAGGGACTTTGGGTGGAACTGGAGCTTCAGCAAGGGCTTTAGTAGGAGTCAGGATTATTTAAAAATGTGGTCCCCTGATCCTAAATATTTCCACATTCATTTCCATATCTCCTTTCAGGAAGCTGTGCTTCTTAAAACAACCACACAATAGCACCTGTCCATCCCACACATTTCTGCTTTGTTGTTTAGATATTCAGAAAAAAAACATTCTAAAAAGAGAATTTTTAACCCTTTCTTAGAACTGACTTTATGCGTCTGTCTCTGTGCCTCATGAATTACTGCCATGCCCAGCATGGGCTTGTACTGAAGTGACAGGGCATGAGCTCAGTGCTTAGGGGCTGTCAGTGCAGGTGACGGCTGCTTCTTCTGTGATTAACTATTTAAAGAGAGCAGAGGAAGGAGAAGGATGGCAGCTTCATGTGGTTCCTGAGAGCTCATGAATAAATAGGCTGGATAATTAATGTGCCACTACATTGCTACAGGATTGCTACAGGGATTAAAAACTGTTGCCTGACTGGTGTGGCGCATCCGCTGCATAGCTTGGGATCTCTTCAGGTGCAGTGGGTAGTATATCTTAATTTTTTAAGAGATATAATATATATGTATATATATCTCTCTCTAATATATATACATATTCAGCATATATAATATATATATATGCTGAATCAGTTATTGACAGTAGGGTTTTTTTGTCTTCTAAATGTAAGTATAATGTACATCTCATTTTGAAGCACACTGAGGTGGTTAGTTTTGGTAATTTGAGCTGTGAAAGCAGCTTGTGTTCAACGAAGAGTGGACACATCTCAAGACTTCCACTGAAGCCAGGGTGCCTGTGTCCCAGACACTGCTGTGAGAAAGTCTTCTGCTTTCCTTCGAAATGAGATTGCTACTGCTCTGGGAGTGGGGAGTACTCAAATCCCTGTCCCTTCTTTAAGTCTCTTGTTCTGTGCCTGTGCATTCATTCAGGAATAGTTTGTGATGGGGACAAAGGTTGTTTCAGAGCTCACAGTTACATTTGGAGTTCCAGTAACTGCTGTAATCACAGCTCTGAAAGGAACTTTGTGGGTGCCAGTGCCCAAAAGGGTGTTTGAGGAAGCTGGACCTGGAATCTTCATCACACCTCTCACCTGTCCCCACATCAAAGACTAAGGAAATATCGTTGTTGCATTATTGAGGTTTGAATTTAAAGGGACAAGTTGAAGCAGGTGTATTTTCTTCTAAGCAGTGCTGAACATCATCAGTTTCCCTCATTTTCTTGGTTAACTCTGGCTAAAAGAGTTCAAGACTCACAGGAGGGGAAAGGAGGAATAAAAGAGAAGTTGTTGGCGCCCTGATCAGTTAAGCTGTCAGGGTTTTCCATTTCTCCAAGCCTCCAGGCTGTTAAATGCCTGGCCTGTGCCAGGGGCATTGAAGCATGCTGCTGCTCACCCTTACCTCCTGTCACCTCCTTAGTCTGTGTTTTGTAAATCCCAGGCTAAACAAACATGCAAGCCAAAACACGCACCCTCTCAAATCGCTCCTGGTGTCTGGGTAGCACCTTCCCATGCAGATCTCTCTGGCTTTTCCAGTAACACATCTTCCCATGCGCTCAGCTGCTGTCCCACTGTCACTGCTGGCAAGAGGAGTATTTTGCGCTTCTCTACCTTTCTTTTCTTGTGAGTTTTATGAAGTGGTGCCTTTTTTCTCCCTTATATTTTGGTTCCAGAAAAACTTTCTCAGCTTTTTCACCTCTGCAGTTAGTGTGCTAGGTATTATATACAATTTGAAGGCACTTACTAAGAGGATGATTTAAAAAAATATCTATTAATGTAGATTTTGAGTGACAGAATTGGGTCAGAGTATACAACAGGTCTAATTCCTATGTTTGTTTTATTGTCTTGGACTCACTTGAGAGATTTAAATCTCTCATACTTCGGCCTAAAGGTGACAAGTATGTTATCTCACAAAATGTTTTTGCTGTGGCTGTCTCTCGTGAGTATACAGCACAGTCTGTTAGGAGACATTTGCTTTCAATGTTCAAACTTGGATTGTAGTCTGAGCTCTTTTTGCTATTTATAACTGGGCCAATTGGATTGCCCTTCACAACACCCTGACTGCCTCAGTCCCTTACACCTGCTTTGTCTGTAGGAGCAAGCTGGGATTAAGAAGCAACATTTGATAATTCATGTCCAGAGTGTTGCAAACCTCTGGTACTGAAGTGGTGGTAACCAAAGCTTTGTTTAAAGTTTGGTCATACAGCTTAATTTCTCTGTGGCAGATTCCCTGCATTCATTTTTTATTGTAGAGAACAGTGCTTGGGAATGTAATTCCATAGAGGAGCAGATGAAACTGGACACAGAACTTCACTGCTAGCTCTGAAATTCATGCACTGATTGACCAGCTGGAGCTTGTACTTCAAAACAAAATTCAGTGGCAGCAGCTTATTGCTGCACTTCTGATGGTGTGCATGCTGCTGCAGTCAGGTTGAAGTAGATATGGCACAGTGTAACAGTAGATGTAAAAAAGAAAAAGAAAAGGCTCTGTTTCTGTGTCTGCATCCCCACTGTTCGCATAAGGAGTTTGTGCTGCCCTTTGTGCTACTCCATTACCTGAGTGAGCAGAGCTGCCTGTGCACAGTGCAATGAACTGGGGAAGCAAAATAATCCTTATAGCTGAACATGAGTTTTTCCTCCCCCATCCATCTACTCATTTTGTGCAAGATTATTTTTAATCCAGACCAGTTCACTGATTCAGTTTGTGAAATTACCATATCATTATACAAACCCTGCCAGGAGCGCAGCTCGAGAATTGAAGAGCTAAGGTGATGGCACTGCAAAAACTTGATCAGCCAGCCTGGGCACCAGGATAGGGACGTGGGGAGCTGATGGTCAGGAGGTAGAGATTAGACATATGGTTTCACCTTCAGTTCATGTAGGTTGTTCTCTTTATCCCAAATTGACTTTTTAACCTTTAAACAAATGTGTAAATTAATACATGCAATTCCCATGTGCTGATCATGACAGTAGATTCTGTATCAGAGCCATTTTTGGTGCTAAAATCTCTCATGTTTGACCTCTCTCAAGAGTTTAAAATGAAGTATGTGAATCCGTGTGATGTGCAGGCTTTGTGACTGAAAAATATGTCTTCAGTGTCTTTTTCATGACTCTGGAATGAAGTGAGACTATAAAATGAAAGCTGGAACATGGACACAGGGACTTTACTGAGCATGTGCCTTTCTGGCTTTGAAAAAGATGCAGAGCATATGTGTTCTTGCTCTAATATGAGTACACTGCATCATGTGTTAGAGTGGGAACAGGACAGGTTTGTTTGTTTTGAGGGTGGTTTTTTTGTTTGCTTCTTGTTGTTGTTTTCCAGAATACCAAAATTATTTCTAAATTATTATTTCTAAATTTCTACAAAAAGAAGGACAGCTTTGCAAATGTACAAATAAATAACCATGTTTGCATGAGCATGTAGGATCGTAATAGAAGCAATAAACTTAATTCATGCCACCAAATGAGCATATTTTATTGTGCATGTGTGTTTGGGCTCTGTTGCTGTGGCCCATCTGCTCTTAAAGCTATACCAGTAAGAATGTTTGACTTCCGGGAAAATCTTGCCAGAAAGATTGCTTGAAGAGCTAAATCCATTTGAATGAAGGAAAATACCAGTGAGCATGGAATGCAAGAAATGAAAAATATCAGTGAGCTTGAAGGTTAAGCTGTAATATCACTGCGGTTTTGATATACAAGTCTTACCTTCTTTTCTCTTCCTCACATTCCCATAAGAAAATGTTTTTATCTCTTTTGATTAAAACTCTGACTTTGGCTTTGTGAAGGTTCTTATTTATTGGTCCAGGCCACCATCTCCCCAGAGCCCCAAGTAGTTTCTTGGTACTTTTGAGACTCTGTATGTCACCAGTGATTTCCTCTTGCCATAGAAAAGTGTGTAGCTTCCCTCAAAGTTTTCTGAATTGCCTTCAAGGGTGGATAATTGTTCCTTCTGAACTCCCTACTGGTGGCTTTCATCACATTTCCTATCTTTGGGTAGATTTCAAGTCAAATTATTTTCCTCTTCTGTCTTTCTCTCTCCTCTATTACTGCTTGCTCTGTTCTATTATTGAAACATTTCAGGAGTGTCAGTGCATGCAAATGTTGTCACTGAGCCAGTGTACGTTAGCTAAGAGTATGGATGAAAAGGCAGCCTGATTATTTATGCAAGATTATTAGACCAAATTAGAAACAGTCTGGGGAACCCTCCAACTCTACATTAGGCAAATTAAGGTAAAAACTGAAAAGATTATAAATTCTCTTTGTAGCAATTTGAGAAGTCGCTTGAGAACATTGTTCAGATAATGTTGTAGAAATTCTGACTCCACTGCAGCGAGAACAGCAAAAGCTCCTTTGGCAACTATTTTCTTGGTACCTTTACTACAATTCTGAGCTAAGTATGCAGCAAAATAAAAGCCATATATGAATTGCTAAGTACTATCAAAGCAATGCTGTAATTGTTGCAGTAGTGCCAGGGATCACAGTAGCTTGGTGAAGTTCCTGTAGTTTCCCAAGTTCACCCAACCCAAACCACACGTAATGCTGGAAACCAGGGCAACAGCATTGCCACACACTGCGGTGCAATGGGATAGCAGATTTCGCTAGTATTACTCACTGTGGGTTTTTATTCTGCTTCTGTCTTGCTAAATTCCGGAGATTTATGCCTTCAGTAAAAGTTGTTTCCTTTTTGTGTAATCTGCCCTACATTTAAGAATGATCACATCCTTTCTCTCCTGAAGCACTTTGATTTACTTGCACAGGAACTTCCTGTATGCAAGTCAGGGCTGCAGCTTACTCCAGTGTCCAGCTTGAAAATCAGAAAAACTCTGTCTGACTTTCTTGAGAAGTGTTTAATTGTGATTTTTCTGAAAATCATTGCATCTGCCATGCTAATTTGCTCTTCCTTCAAGCTTAAATAACTGATGTAAACTACAGGATTATGTAAATTTCAAGTAACATGTCTTGTACAGTTCTTGGAAAAGAGAAAAGAAGGTTTGATGTTTATATGGCTTCCCTTTTCTAAACCGGTATTTGCGTCACACCAATTTTAGCATGTTTCTGATCTGTTTATCAGCTGTGCCAGCCTAGGTTCATGTTTACACTGCTGATATCAGTATGATAAAGAGATTGCTTAGCAATTACTTAGTTTATCTTGGAATGAAACAGATCAAAATATGTGTGACATTCTGTAAGATCTTGGAACACCTGAAACCAGAATATGTAATTATGCCAGTGCACAAAACCACAATGATTTTACTCCTAGATGAAAAGGTCTGTGCATCTGATTTACTTTGGGCCTGCCTCTGTTAGCAGTCTCTGCTTTAATGGAAGGTGATGCTCCATTAGCCACCATAAGTGTTTGTTTCTGGGCTTGGATCTTTTTTCCTTTTTTTTTTTGTTACAGACAGTTTACACTGAGAGTGAAAACTGGCCCATAGTTGAGCTATTCTAAACACAAACAGTTCCCTTGAACGCTTCAGGAAAAGTGAAATATTTTTAAGTCACCCAAAAATGACAAGCAAGGGAAAGCTGTTTGTGACACAGGGTTTCCCTGTCCCTGAAGCCATCCCTGGGCTCCGTGATGTGCTATCCTGGGCTGGCACGAGCAAGTCCATAGGATGCCAGCTGTTGTGGTGGGAGAGTCTTGCCTCCAGTTTGGATAGAAAACACCAACTTGGAATGGTCTCAGGGATGTTCAAAGCCCCACACCAGCTGCTTCACCAGGCAGTGAATTGGGGATGAGTAGCACAGCATACATCTGTTCTGGGAGTTTTGTTTATGTTTTAAGAATTTGTTTGTGAATCATGAGTGTAACCTCATGGGTGGATACAATATACAGCTCCAGGCAGTCTTAATGTAACCTGTGGCAAAATAAGCAACTCCTTAGAGCCAGTGGTGGCCAGCTTTTTTTGCTTTTGATTTGTTTCTTGAGTGGTGTCTGTGGAGTTTAGGCATTTGCAGAAGAAGATGCTAGTCCCAAGGCTCTGGTTAAACAGGCGAACTCTCAGTCTGCTGTCGCTGACTTATTCCTGCTGTTCTTGGAACATCTGAGAAAGGATGTCTGGAATTTGAAAGAAGCAAAATGTGCTTACAGGTTCTGGTTTAAGGAAATAAAACTAAAATAAGAAAACCATAAAATTTCTCTTTTTTTCCCCCTTATTGGGGATTTTTGTCAGCACATGTACCAGGCATTTCTTCTCCTTAAGACAGATCTGATCTCCTGGGTAATAATAACTACTTATGGAACAACAGGATACCGAACAATTTATAAACACTAGGCTTGTTTACTTCTGCTCTGTGACTGCTCATTTCACATAGGGGTTTCCTCATCTGTCAAGGGTGAAGAAACTTGTCTGAGTAGACACATCTGTAAAGAAGTAGTTGGTCTTGCTCTGCCATAGTAGCCTGGTGGAAGATCTGTCCTGCACAGCCAAAGATTCCACCTGTGCTCAGTAAGAAAGGTCTTTTAGCACGAAAGTAGTTGTTGGGTATTTTCTAAAAGGAAAAGAGGAAATGTTCTGCTTCATTTTTCCAGGTCTGACACCTGCTGCTAATGGAGGGTGTGGGTTTGAAATGCTGATCTCTGTCTCTTCTCTGGGAAGCAGATTTTTCATTCTTCAGTACTGCATTACTAGGATTTGCAGTAGCTGGAGGACTCCTAAACCATGTCCAGACAGGAAATTAAAGAAAACAGGGCTAATAGCTTGGGTGGGTTTTTTCTCTTTATATTAATAGGGCTTGATTTCCAGTGTTTTCCCATCTCTTGTGGGTTGTTGGACAGAAAGCACAGAGGAGAAACAGCACTTCATTCTGCATAATTAACTGCCAGACACTGCACCCTCTCTGAGGAGATGGGAACAATGATGGTTCCAGGCCATCCAGGAGAAAGAGGAGAGAAATCCTGTGAAATAAGTCATGTCTGGAGTGCTCTAAGATACAGAATAATTCATGTAAAAATTTAGAGCTGTGTGAGATCTGCAGTGCTGACTGATGCGCACTCTGCCTCCATCTGAACATTGGCTGTGTGATGATGAACTGCTGAGATGTTGTGACAGATGTCAGTCAGAGAGATGTTTTTGACAGATTTTTTGTAATGATTAACATCACTGGAAGCAGTTGTTTGTGTTTCTGCATGTTTGTTTTAATTCATCTCCTCTTTGTTTCCCTTTCACAGCAGTGCCCAGTTTACCATAATGAGATTCAGGAAGCTGGAATCAGTCTCAATTAGTGAGGTTACTGTAAATATTTTCACTGACAGAACTGTCTTTATTCAGCTAAGATCTCAAAATACTTGAATGTTGTCTTACGTTAAACAGAAGATCCAGTAATTCAGATAAAGTGATACCAGGAGGGCAGTTTATTCTGAGATAATCCTGTCTTTAGCTATTCTAAAGAAATCATGTTCCCTGAAGATGCAGGAACCCCAATAAGAGGCAGAGGAGAGGTGCATGAGGGAAGAGGAAAATGTTCCCACAGACAGCTCTAACTGTATTTAACAAGTTGCCTGGCCTGTTTAGAAATGCACAGGCACTGTTGTCTGCAGCTGGTAAACTGTAATAATTTGAGTTGTCTGTTTCTGGAGAACTTGGAGCAGCCATCAGTGACAAGCCCCTCTTCCCTGGTGGGGAGAGGAACCCTAAGTATCCCAGACATCTGGCTGAGGAAGAGCCCTCAACAGCTTGTTCACAGTGACCACTGCAGCTAAGAAGTAAAACATTAAGTGGGAAAATCAGTGTTAAACGCTTCAGGCATTTCTAGATTTGTGGGAGTCTTTCGCTTCTAGAAGTTATTTTTTAGTGTGGCACTGACTTTCAGCTGCTACTGAGGTGTTTCTTTTAATACCCAAGACCTGGCATGTCAGCTAGACTAGAGAGTCAGACACACAGCAGGAGAGGTTTCCAAGCTTGTTCCAGTTTGCAAGTGTTGAGAGGGTTTGTCTGCTACATTTTATTTTGGGTTTAGGTTGGGGGTTTTTTTGTGGATTACAGTGCACCCTCTTCATGTCAGACCACTAAACGAAATTTTAAAAACCAACCTGATTTCTCCAGCAAATCACAGTTGAAATTCTTGATCAGTAGCTTGGAAATAACTACAAAACAAAGCATAAAATTAGCCTAATGTAAAATTCTGAATATACCTGGCATCAATCTCTTCATTTCATCTGCTGCTAGAAGATTTTGGAGACATGTCTTGACTGTGGAAGCCAAGTGTCAATTCTTCAATACTCTGACTTCATAATGCTGTGTTTCATAGCAGCCCTAGGAAAGAAGATGCTTGTTCTCTGTCTTGTCTCCCAGAGTTTGTTCTGTGCCATAGTCCTGGGCTGTTTTCTCTCACATGCAATGCAATCACTTCCTTCCTTCTCCCGTTTTTGTCCTCAGAGCTCTTCTTTTGGCTCCATCTGCTTTCCGTGTGGATGGAGATTGTGTCACACAGATTGTGTCCCTCCTTTATCTCTCGGGCTACATCTCTGTTTACTTTTTTGTATAAATAAGATGGTAACCTTTGTTGTTCTCAGCATTTTTAATTCTTCTACAGCAGTTTGTAAATCTGTGTCAGGAAGCATGGTCAGTGTGCATACATCCCAGTCACAGTGCTCCCCAGCTGAGCTCAGCTGTCTGTAGGCTTCCCAAAGCATGGTAAAGGTATTGATGAGAACCTAAGACAGATCTCTCTTCTCTGTTTTTTGGGGGAAATTTTGGATGAAATGGGAAGACTCAGAGTCAGCAGAGAAGAATAAGAGAGCATGTGCTGGTGGACCAGAGGGTTCTGGCTCTCTGGGGCCTTTTAAGGGAGCGCAAGCAGTACTTGGGTGGTTCGTAGTCAGCCACTGCAAAGCTTTGTCTCCTAGGCCCTGGAAATTCTCTCAGTTCCCTCTAACAGGTATAAACTGGTGGGTTTCCAGTAAGCATTGCTCAGGAAAAGACCCTACAGTTCACATCACCCCTGGAGCATGACAGCCACCTTCACTCTGCTGCAATGAAGTGAGCTAGTTTGTTTCCCAGCAGACTAATTGCTCATGGCTTATTATAGAGACTATTTGGTGCCCTGTTCTGAAGACTGCTCGTTCCGGACAGTGTGTTTTAGAATATGTTTGTACGTGCTGGCAAAATTTTCAGGTTGTGCTGGTTTTTTTTGGTTTTTTTTAAAGGTCACCTTGGGTTTAGGAGAGTTTAAAGAACTGCAACAGCTAAATAGATACAAGAAATTCAAACAAATCCTGAAGGTGGTTGGATTGTGGAATTCTTTTCAGCTTTTCAGTCTGAACTTCCTTAAATTTGCCAAATTACTGAACTGACTCATTTACATCTGTATTCTAAGGCCTTCCTGGCTTTATTTCCTAAAACTGCCTTAGAACTTTCCAGGTTTTCTTCAATTACAGTGTTTCATTATAATTATCCTTGTAGTATTGCCTTACTTTCTTCACACTGTGTCGTGTCATTCTGACCTAAAACTGTTTCTCAACTACAGAGCTAA
Source organism: Corvus hawaiiensis (assembly GCF_020740725.1). Classification (NCBI taxonomy): domain Eukaryota; kingdom Metazoa; phylum Chordata; class Aves; order Passeriformes; family Corvidae; genus Corvus; species Corvus hawaiiensis. The sequence goes on from NC_063221.1 coordinate 22,807,943, forward strand.
AATAACTACTACCATTGTGCAGTTCCCTTTCTCTGTGAGATTTGTGTTGCCTTTGCCTTATCTGTCCAAATGAATGACAGATGTTTTTGCATGGGCTGGTCCACGGTTTTATGCTGCACAGCACAATAGGACCTCAGCTTTCATCCTCAGCTCTGCAGTGATTAACATGGTGAGTAACATTCCTAGAGGCTACTGGGTTGTTCTGCTGGTAAAAGATTGTTCTGCCCTTTCTGTGCTGAGTCTTTCTGCCTGCTTTTGCAGTTTTGCACACTGTGCTCTTTGGGTAGACCTGGGGGTTATGAGCCACTCCCTTATCTATCCTTTTCCTTCCGTGGTAAAATCTTTTTATCCTCTAGACCACCATGTCTCCTGGTATGCTGTGATACTACAGTGTGATACTACAAGTATGAAAACACTTGTCAGCTCATTCTGCTGAGCCACTGTTCATGATTTCTGTAACTGTCTGCCTCTGAACCTGTAGGAACTGTTTGGCAGCTGGATGATAATGATCGTACTTTAACATTTGATGTGATGCCATGTTTTTTGTATTTGGAATGTACATTGGAAACAGCAGAAATGAGTTTGGCTGGAACTTCAGTGCAATCTTGCAGGCAGTAAATAACAAAGACTTTAACAGGAAAAGAGAATCCAAACACTTTGTGTTCTGGGTTAGCTTGTATGAATCAGCAAGTCTGTGTTGCTAAATAACAAGATCGGATTGCTAAATGTAACCCAAATAGTATAGCCATGTAGAGACATAACCATGGGATTCTGCTCCAAAACTGGTCTACAAAAAAACAGCAAGCTGCCTCCTCTTCACATAGCTGAACCCTGAGCTGGGACTTTCTCTTTTTAGTATTATTACAGTAATATGCTGCTTTCTCCTCTTGTTTACACTTGTGTCACTCCTTTTAGTCTCTTGTAAAACTGCTATTAAGTTCATCCTTCTCATTTGTCATACTTTCAGTGACAAGATCTGCCTCCTTTCACTAACTCCCTCTTTTCCACTCTATTAAATTCAGGCTTATTGGCCTCTGCAGGACTGTGTGGACAGTTACTGCCAACCACTTAACTGTTAACAGAGTTAACTGTAAAACGTTTTTGTCTTTCCAAGGAGATCTGGGAACATTCTGACAGCTCACACAAGCTGTTTGCAAGCCGATAGTGGATTTAATTGCAAAGATAAATTATTAGATGATACTTTCCTGTAAAATGTTCAGAATTATTTAATCCTTGTATCCAGGTACCTGAGACTAGGGAGAAAAACAAGATGAGGCAGAAGAGAGCTCATCTGACTGAAAGAAAAAGAAACTAGATTTGAATTGCATATTCTTTGTCTGCCAGATGTTGCCACAAAGTACCCTATGAGTTTGAACCTGGTAAGTTTGAACAGTGTATTATGTAATACATACACTAAGCATGAAATGGTGGGCACAAACCTGCCTTTGAAAGGAGGAGAAGCTCATCTGTGGCTCTTGTGCCAGAGCTCATAAGCCTCATGGGTAGCTTTATTCTCTCTGACATGGCTCTCCTGCTTTGGGGACCAGGCTCCTACCTTGGTGTGGCTGTGCATGGCAGGTTGTCTCACAGCACAACTCTGTGTTACATAATGTGGATGGGCCGTGAGGTCTCTGACTATGAGGTAGGTTGGAGTATCCATTGGTTTTTATGTTGCATTTCTCAGTTGTGTTCATTAATCAGAGGGAGGTGGAGTCTAATGTATTGTGAACATCCTGAAGGACAAGTCTGGGCATTGCAGAGGAGTAAAACCACGTTTTATTAATGAGTAACAGAAGTGCACAACAGTGATGGAAACCTTGTAAAGCAACCATGGTACTAATAGAATAGAGGCTATAAAAGTTGCAGTTCAGTCTCATGGGAAATTTGTAAATGTTGAATCCTTTGCTGCTTTTGCTATTTCTTCTTACAGTTTTCATTTCCAGATGCTCTGAATTACATTGATGAGGAGGGAAGAGAAGCCCTTACCTTTCTTGCCTTTCAATTTGCAGACAACTGACAAAACTTCTTGACCAGAGGGAAAGTGAAGAGATTTTGTTCTTGCTTGTGTCGGTTCAGTGTAGCGTTCTACTCCTTGAACTAAGCAGAAAAGACTAATAATGGGAGTTCTTGTAAGGTCTTGTAATTTAGCGCGTGGTATGTCAATGTTTTCTGCAGTGCTTGTACCATCTGAGTTTAAGTGATACAACTCTGAATTTACTGTCTTGGTTTGCCTTGGTGAGAAGGTAATAAAAAAGAAAAAAGCCCAGTAGTTATGTCTATGCTTTGGTATCTGGAAGAGTGAAGGGGAAGCTAGAATAATTCAATCACAAGTGTAAGAGCTCTGCCTGCTGGGACCTGTGCCATGGAAAAGTATAGATTTCATTTTTTCCTGAAGCACACATCTCCTGCAAGTGCTGTAAATTGTACTTACAGGAGGAAGGAAGCCAGCTGAGGTACCAGAGCAATAGTCAGAGTGTGTGTCACACTCCTGCAAGCACTAGGAATTATGTAGGAAAATATGCATTAGCACAGCTCTGTGGAAGCAGTCGGTGTATTTCATAGCAGACATTTAATAGTCCATTAGTACTTTTGGTGACATTTCCACACCAAGGTGCTTATTAAAAGCACATCCATTGTCGATTATGCTTCAAAAAGGAGGCATTTGTGGGCATGGATCCCCCACTGCACTGTAATATTAATGTTAGTTTTTAAAATTTATTTTAAAAGAAAGACAAGAATGTGCCCAATGAAGGTATAACTCAATAAATCTTTACTGTGTGCATAATGCTTTATACCGCTGTGGCATAAATGTGCTAAGAAAAAATGCATAGAAAATATTTTCACAAGCTGACTCTGGTTTCTTTTGTGATTGGTTTCAGATCCTTGACTTTAAACCAACATTTCCAAAGTTTAGTCTATATCCATGTTTTATGAACCTAGTCTCTTTTTTTTTAGCTATATATGCTACAGAGCTGTGAGAGCCAAATGCATGCAATACCTCTGAAATCTAGGCCAAAGTTTTATAGACTTATTTTATTTAAATTGCCTTAGAAAACTGAAGTCTGGGTAGCCTATTTTGAAAATGTTGACCTTGGTGACTGAAAGCTGCTAAAGCACAAAATTTCACACAGTGATGGAAAGGCATTCTTCATACTGCCCATCCCTTCAAATGGTGTAATGGGGCAATGGTTATGAACAGTTATGATAAAACTTATCTCAAAATAATTTCTGAGTCACTCTTGGCATAGGATTATTCAAGAGAAAATAGTCCAAGTTATAGATGGTTTAGGAGTAAATTTACTTGGTGCCTACTTTGCAAGCAGGCAAAGGATTGAGTTCAGCTTTCTTCCTCCCTCGCTTAGATAGAGAAAGATAGTGAAGGAATCTAAAGCTAAGGAGTCTAAGATGCTTCCAGAAGGAGATAACAGGGCCCACTCTAGGATGGCTGCTGGGAAGCAGGAGGGACAAATCTCTGGAGGAAGGGCAGTTCTGTGCCCTGTGGATTACAGAAGTAGGAGTAGTGGGTTTGACAGTTTCTGCTAAATCACTGAATTGTGGTGTTTGTGTTGTCAGGAACCTTGGCCTCATCAGAAGGATTCTGTCTGGGATTGTTATAGTCCTAAGTGAGCTACCCACTCTTTGGATGTTCACAGACTCTTTCATGCCTAGGAGGCTCTGGCCTCTAACTGCTTTTTGGACTCAGGCTTTGATAATACTTGTGGAGAATAAAACCTGCCATCTAGCTGCCAGCATAACCCAAGTGCTGGCTGCGCTTTCTGTTCTCCGGTCTCTTGCTTAACACCTTTTGTCGGATCAGCTGGATTGATGCTGAAATTATGTAGAAAAGAAGCCTCAGATCAGACAAACGGAAGTCCCTGTTGCTCCCATGGTGTGTTCATATTTCAGAAATGTTCTGCTTTGTGCTGGCCAAGATGGTTCATGTGTATAAATTATGAAAACAGATCACATGTCTGGGCACATAGTTTTCAAATTTCTGACCTCTCTGCTAATTGCTATATTTCATGGGGCTGTTGGGGAACTTTGACTAATAAAGAGATTGTTGAATTATTAGTTTGACTCAAGCAAAAAGGTGAAGCATCTTTCCTGTTTATGCTTATTTGTCGTATAAGTTTATATTAGTTGCATGGTTCTGTAGTTTGTCAGATGACTCTGCTGAAGAGTAACTTTAAAAAAATAAATAAATAAAATCAAAACATTAGGGAGAAATAATTGTCACTTTTACTATCTGTTTCCTTTACAACACAAGTTAACAATTTAAGCGATGGCGTAATGTGCGTGCTCGCTGGGCGTGCTGGACTTTCTTGTTCTTTTAGTCTCTCTGCTCTGTTACTGTCCTTTCATCCTTGCCTGCAGCAGCACTGCTGGCTGTACCGTAGTCCTGAGTCTCCCAACACAGACAGTTGTGTCACACAGCTCTGGTGTTAACTTAATTATCAGTCCTACCACTCCACTTAAACTGTGAAGGTGTGGAATGGTGTTGGTGTTTGTATACATAGGAGAGCTTTGACTAAACAGCAAATGCCTTGGTTGATCAAATTATCCTTGTGTGTTTTATGCCAGGTAGATATGCCCATTAGCAATGGGATGACATTAAAGCTACAGATTTCCAGTTTTGTTGAATGTCAAATTTAAACTGTGATTTCCAGAGGATGAAATCCTCTATTTTTATACATTAATCCAGTTTTCATGAGCTCTTCGTGGCCAAGCATTAGGTCAATGGAATAGCTATGAGTAATAATCAAATTAAAGCCTATTTTTTTCATTTTGTAATCTTACCACTTGATTAGGCTGATTGAGGTCAGCAGGAATTACAGCACTCATATAAAATGGGGTTTTAGCAGACCCTTGTTTCTGAGATTTGACCTGGATAGGAATTGAGCTCTTGCAATGTTATTGTTCCATGCTTCATGCAGAGAAGGATCACAGCATCAGTGACTAGCTGGGCTAGGCAGGAACCTCTGGAGATGGTCTAGTCCAAACCCTCACTCAAAGCGGTGTCACCTGCAACAGGTTGCTCAGGACTATGCTTAGCTGTGTTTGAACAACCTCTCAGCACAACCTGTTCCCATGTTTGACCATCCTAGCAGTATTATTATTTCAAATGGAATTTCTTGTATTTCAGTTTTGTTCCCATTGCCCTGTGTGTTGTGCACCCCTGAGAAGAGTCTCTCTGCCTGCTTGACTGCCCCTGTCAGGTGTTTATGCACATTGATCAGAGCCCCCTGAGCCTTCACTTCTCAAGGCTGAACAATCCCATCTCTCTCAGCCTCCCCTCGCGGCAGATGCTTCAATCCTTTAATCATCTTAGCTCGCTGGACTTGTTCCAATGTGTCTCTCTGTGGAGGGGAGCCCAGCAGTGCCCCAGCCCTGCAGCAGTGCTGAGCCAGGGGAAGGGTCTCCTCATCCTGGGGGCTGTTGGCCACCTTTGCCGCAAGGGTGCAACACTGGCTCGTGTTCAGCTTGCCCAGCAGGACCCTCATCTTTGCTTGTCATACAGCCTGTGCCCCATCTCAGTGATACCTTGAATAAAGGCTTCATTCATTTTCTGAGGTATCTTTCTTCCTTTGGTTTCTTTAATTACACCCTTGCTAATCATTTAAAAAGAACCCCATTGATCAAGAGGTAAACTACCACAGAAGCTGTCACTAAAACTGCTTGGAGGGTGAATTCTTCGTCATGCTTCTGCCCATAATAGCAAGTAATTTTTGTAAGTTAGAGGCATTTTGTTTTCATTTGTACAGACAGGAAGGAGCTGGAGGATAGAGTGTATCTGACTGAAGCTTTAGCGCTCCTCCCTGTTGCAATTTGTAAAGCTGCTCTCCTGTTTTTCAGATTTCAAGTGTCATATGCTTAGGAACTAACTTCAGAACAGTAAAATATCTCTGAGCAGTGTCTCTGGTCTCTCTCACACCACTAAACTAATCAGTGCTAAATCCCCCATCCTAGTTGTATACATCCAGGAATTTTAAAGAGGCTTAAGAACATAAAGATTGACCTGCTAACCAAAATGGGCAATCTCTCATTAGAATCAGACTTTCTGCTGCAGGAATGAAAAAAACAAATATATTACCTAAACTTGCCAAAACCTGGACTTGAAAAACCACAACACAATAAATGTGCTCTACCAGGAAAACTCTTTAAAAGGAGTGTTAAAAATAAACCTCTAAATATCTAGGTGACCATGGTATGACACAGACCATCACAACTCCTGCAATTCACTGTGATGCAGTGTGAACCTGTTTGAAGTTTTGCTGTATATGCAGTGGCTCAAATCTCACAACGCAGTGCCCATTTTTTCTTTGCTATGACCTGTTGCATCACTTATGACAACTTACTGTGCTTTCCATATAATACCTTATATCTGCTTTTCCCCTCCGTTTCACAGGTGGTTTGTTCTCCCTGTCTTGTTTTTACTTGCTTCACTGCTAAGCTTCAAGGACTGCTCTCAGATTGGTTCCAAGCAGACTGTGGAGGTGTGACTCTGAAATATGGTTTTAAAAAGTAAACTCTCTAGTCCAAGTCACCAGAGAGCTTGTCCCATTGTCTGTGCAATCCTGTGTTTATGACTTTCTTGTTATGTCTTCTTGGTGATGTTTTCTGAGCTGCTGTGATGTGACTTTACAGGACGGGGTGGAAGAAGTGTGAAAAATTAAAACTGGTGGTCTTTTAGGTTACTTCAGTCAACAGCCTTTACCACCATCAAGCTGGCTCTTCTCAAAACGTGTTTTTTCAGTGCACTCCTTCACAGGTCCTTCAGAAGCTCTTTCACACCAGTTCTGTACAGTGTCCTGTAGGCGGCAGCCCACAGTGCTCAGGCACTGGTCCTGTGCTCTTCCTCTTACTCCTTGCTGAGAAGAGGTAGTGGTAGAGAAGACCTGTGTGTCTGCAAACCCACTTCAGATCTGCTTTCTGATCTACTCCAAAATAAAATCATAGCGTGTCTGTCTAGGAAGGACAGATTTTGGATGGACAAAAATGTGATGCATTTAGTTTGCAGAGGAAATACCATAGGTATGTGCCATTTACTGAATGTCAGAAAAGTGGTAAATTGCATTAAATATTAAACCTTCTTGGCTTTCAATTAAATGGAAATAGATCATGTTTCAAACTGGTCTAATGTTATAGACTTTACTGACACAGAATCTGAAAGAGAGATGTAACATCATAAATTAATACAAGTAACAAAACTGCTATAGCTACAGTAAATTTAAAAAAAAAAGTGAGAATGTGAATTCTTGCTCTTTAACATATTGATTTTGAAGCTGATTGAGGTTGGGAAGAAACTGTGTCTCTGGTGAGTTTATTCCACTATGGCTTAGCACAAATTTATTTTACATTTGTGGGAAGTATGTTGCTGGTTTCTGTTTTAGGTGGGATTGCTTATCTGATTCGGTGTAGCCTTGATGTTTGAAGAAATGCATGTCCTACTGTCATCTAATTGAGTAAAAACATGTGCACATCTTATTCATAGCCTTTTTCCAAACCTACCAGCTAATCTAATCTCAGTTAATTGAGTGATTTCAGTGTCTACCAGAGGTAATTTGTCAACACTTCCCACACAAGACTGGGTTTTAAGTCATTATTGCTGGATCAAAGCATACATATTCCTGTACTTCCTGCAGGTCCATGGGGACAACACGTGAATGTCCGAGTCAAAGTTTGCAGAAAGTGGGAGAGTGTCTCTATGGTCACCTACTGTTGTGCTGTCAGATTGAGATTCTGAAATTGCTCAGTTGTCCAGGGTTGTAGTAGCACTTCTCTTCTTCCTGTGCCTGACTTGTTCACATGCCAGTTCTTTGACAGCTGTAGGACATTGCTACAGAGGCAGTTTTCCTGTGTCTGAGCTTCATTCCCACGCTAGCTAAAGCTGAAGAGGAGTAGTGTGGCTCTTTGTCATTTGTGTCTGGACAGGCCTCATCTCCTTATAAAATATGTCTTTTTGAAAGCTGGTGTTTGACTCCTAGTGTGCAGCTGCTGAAGAACATTGTCCAGCTCAAAAGAACAGGAGAAGATTTCTTGACACAGTTGGTAGCTACCATAATTGCTGTTTCTTGTTCAGTGCAGTCTGTGGATGTAGTGACTCATGTTTTTCACCAGCTGGAAGCCCAGACCATTTCTTAAGCGTGCCTTGGTTTCTGTTCATGTGCCCTGTTTCCAGAAAGCAGCTAGGGCTTACTGTATGTGCATGGCCCTTCAGTCTTACACAGATCACAGAGCCATACAGTGGTTTGGGTTGGAAGGGACCTTAAAGATCAGCTAGTTCCACTCCCCCCTGCCATGGGCAGGGACATCTTCCACTAGAGCAGGTTGATCCAAGCCCCGTCCAGCCTACCCTTGAGCACTCCAGCCCTTTATCATCTTCGTGGCCCTCCTCTAGACTCGTTCCAGCAGGTCCATGTCCTTCCCTGGCATTTGTAATGGTCCTGTCAGGAACTACAGTGTGCAGAGAGAGCTTTTTAGTCATAGGCCACAAATCTGAAACTTCCCAGCCGTCTTAACAGCTGTGAAACATCTTAGGGAAGGCTGTCCTCTGTGTACACAGGAGGAGGCTGGACTCCTTACAAGATGTGAGAGGCAATACCACCTGCAGAACTTCCCAATTTAAATGTTGCTGAGTGGTCTGCCAGGCCAAAAGGGAGAAGGTGCTCACCTGGCGTAGGAGCAAGTGGCTTGAGGTAGACATCAGAGGAGCCAGTTGGAAGCTTTAGGAGATACGGTATGAGAACACATAAGGAACATCATAAATTGATGAAAAGGCTTCTGTTGTACAGAGGTGGAGTGTACTTCCCAAATGAGAGCTGCATGAAACAAAATTTCTTCAAAGCTTGGTAATGTCAAATCCCAAAGGCAGAATAAGGGAAGACCTTGAGGGAAAAGAGAGATTGAGAGGTAGGGGACAATGTGATTGCTGAGGCAGCTGGAAGGAGATATGATCTTTCGTGGGAGGTCTTCTGGTTGAGCTGCACTGAACTTTCCTTTGGCTTTTACTGCAGGGAAAAAAGGTAGAAGGGCAAAATCATTGATACAGTCTTTCTGCATAATATGTTTCTACTTACATGCATCAGAACAAAAAAGTTTCAGTTCTTTGTGCATCAGGTCATATACCTGGGCAATTCCTTGCTAGAGCTTGTGACAGCTGCAAATTGTCTGTACAAATTCCAGAGGAGTCTGGACAAACATTTGGAGGAGGGATCCATTGCTGGGAGGGAAAGGGGGGTTGCTGATTAGACAAACCACATCTAGCTCAGGAAATCCACTCAGCCGAAAATGTTTGAAAGCTGTGTGAATGCTAGGGAGGAAATATTTTATCTCTTTGCCCTGTTCTTGTTTTACCTTGGACATCCATTTATTGCCATTTTTGGAAGAGAGATTTTGAACTCTGATCTGCCCCAGCACAGTCTCACTCGCATCCTAAGGTGGGATTTTCCTTACTGCTGGGCAATCAAGCTGATGAATTCTTAAAAAAATAATCCCAAGCTAAAAATCAAACAACACTTTTTTTTTCCCCCTCTCTCAGAGACAACCAGTTCTGGTGCAGGAACTGTAATTACCAGGAGAGCACCGCTCTGATCCCTGTGCCCGTCCTGGGGTTGGTGTTGGTGGCTGTTGCTTGCACAGCTCAGTGCCTTGAGGTCACTGCCCTCAGTCCAGGCTCTTCATGTGCATTTCAAGAAGCACCCACAACAGTTTTCAGTGGGTGATAACAGTGAGCAGAGCAGGCAAAGTTTGTTGAGATTTGTGCTTTGCGCACATTCAACATGTTCTTGGTATCAAAAAGAAGTAAGTAGTGATGGTATGAAAGCTCCCTCCAACTGTTACAGATTCTCCAAAGCTGTGCTGGCCCCAGGCAGGTATGGAAGCAATTTGTTGATACTCCTGCATATCAGCCTATTCTTATTTCTACTAGAGCTGCTCTTGTATTTTTGTTCCTAATACCTGTTTTCAGGGAGATGGTAATCCCTCTAACCATTTTTCAAAGTTTAGCTGATAAAAATTGACAGGAGTGAAGCTGTTTTGCTGCCTCTAAAGTTTGGTATCAGCAGAGGGGCTGTCACTTTGACTCACTCCATGACTGGCCAAGATATTAAAATGAAAACCATTGCTGCAGTGCATGTATCAAGTTGCCATGGTGGGAAAACATGCGCTGGGAATACTCAGAAATAATTGCTACAAGACAAGTATGGTAACATGAGTAACCTGATTTGTTGAGAAGACTAGTTACTACACAGTTGCTGTTGAATTCAGCAAAGTGCTGATTGTCTCTGAAAATCTTTTCTTTAGTCACTTGTAGTCCGTGGTTTAGACAGTGATATTTGCACACCATTGATATGAGAATCTGCAGGTTTTATTTTTGGGTTGCTTGTGACTGTCACAGCCAAGTGCACTTAGCCTGCAGCTCAAGGAAAGCAAAATGTCCAGTGGAAAGGTGCAATTTAGGAGGGCTGAGCATGAGCATTACAGAGGCAGAGAGAGTAATGTGGGATGATCCTGTACTGTTTTCTCACTCCACAGCTGTCTGTCTGAACACTTGCCCTAAGAGCACCCATAAATACTTGTGGGAAGTTCTCCTTTTGGCCAACAGCATTGCTATTTTGCTGGCTAATGCAGATCTGCTGTTTCTCTTGTCATTGAGATCAGCAGATACTTGGCTAATGTAGTCCTTCAACTTTTCTGTTTAGACAAGGAAATTTAAGAATATCCTGAATTAGATGGGGTTGTGGGCTTTAATTTTTTTTAAACTACTCTAAGTTAATGTGGGGAAATTGTTTTTAGAAAAATAACTATTTGGGAAAAATTTTGAAGGGCAATCACAACATTTTATAGGATTTTCTTACAGCTTTGGAAAAAAAAAAAGAGTTACTTTATTATTGATTGCATTTATTTATTTATTTAGTGGCTTGAACCATAGTTTTCTTGTTATTTGTTCTCTCGTACCTCTGTAAGTTCAAAAAAGTGACTAAGTATTTGTTGATTTATTGGAGGGTAGAGGTACTTAAGACAAAAAGATATTAGAAATAGCTGGTGATTAAGATTACTAGTCATTTGTATTATGGTCTTCATTTTCTTTTGCCAGTGCATTTCAAAGCTTTCACTTTACAGGCTGAGAGCTTTCATGCCTTTTTTCAGTTTTTCTTAGCAAAGTGATTGTTTTCTTAAAAGTAAGATTAAATGAGAACAAAATGACTGCAATTTGTCATTTTAATGGAGAGATTTCTTGCCCTGTCACACCAAGTGTGTCTGCTTCCAAAATGTCTGTACTGATAAGTTTAATACTTTTAAGAAGTGGAAAAAAAACACAGAACACCTTCTCTATGACAGATGTAAATTGAAAGCAATTGTTTGTGGAGTGCCATCTAAGTAGTTAGACAAACATAAGTGGGCAAACAAAGGAATGAGAAAAAAACCAAAACAGGATGATGTTGAGAAAATACAGTGAATAGACTGAATTCCAGGCCGAGGCAGAGACAAGCTGGTAGAGGCTCTAGTGCACAAGTTCTGTGAGGAGCTGCTGAGGGAGCTGGGGGTGTTTAGCCTGGAGAAAAGAAGACTCAGAGGGAACCTCATCACTCTCTACAGGATGAGAGACTGAAAGGATGTTCCAGTGTGGTGGGTGTTCTTCTCCTAAGTAGCAGGCAAGAGGATAAGAGGAAATGGCCTCAAGTTGTGGCAGGGGAGGTTTAGATTTGATACCTGAAAATATTTCTCCACCAAAATCAAGCAGTGGAACAGGCTTCCCAGGGAGGTAGTAGCATCACCATCCCTGGGAGCTAGCTAAAAGACATTTAGATATGGCACTTGGGGACATGGTTTAGTGGTGGCCTTGGGAGGGCTGGGTTAATGGTTGGACTCGATCTTAGAGGTCTTTTCCAACCTGAATGATTCTGTGATTGTTTTGTGTCTCCCTGATGGTTTCATGGAGATGCTGGGTTGCTCTCTGTACTTTGTTCCACCCACGGTCTAAGGGTATGGAAAACTCCTGGGTGTGGCAGGGTTTCTGTGTCAGCTGGCAGCACTGCATGCTGGAGCTGCTTCATGTTGGTTTGCCTGAGGGGGTCACTGGGAGAGTATCAATTGTAGGAGTGAACTTATTGATGCTTTCTACAAAGGCTGAATGCAGTTGACGCAATTGAACGTTGCTGCCGGGACAAAAGCAGTGGATCAGCAATGTTCATTGCTCTTTGTGATATTCAGGAGCAAATACAAATGTCTATGATGAATATGCCTGCAGCATTTCTTTGGTTTGGAATTGGAATCACGCAGACTGCACTTTGTCCATGTGCTATAGCTCCCTTTGATAACAGCCAAAGATGTGTAATTTTAACTTCAGCCGTTATGTCTTGTTTTCTTTCCCACAGCTGTAGGAGAAGTGCTTTCTTTATCAAGGATACTGAAAGGGAAGGCATACTTGTGAGAGGTTTTTATCCCCTCATCTTCACCGTAACCATTTCCTTTAGTAGCTAATAATATTCAGTATTTATTTCAGTGACTTACATAAATCTCAAATGCATAAACCAGCAGCATCTTTTTTTCTGCAGCTTTTTCTTGTGGGAACTTGTTGAAATGAACTATCTCATTGAAAAACTCCATTCCTGGAATGAGGAGGACTGTTGTACCATTCTTCAAGTGGAGCAATGAGAACTGGGAGGGTGTCTCTGCTTTGATTAGTGTGAGTCAGGGAGGATATCAGTTCCTCCAGGAGATTTATAGCATTTTAGGGGGCAGGCTTTTAAGAGCATACCTTGTGCTTCAGGTATCCATCAAGCCTCTTGGCAGAGTCCTTTGAAGTTACTGCTGTGGGTGCTGTTGTTGCTGCATGGTCTCTTGCCAGCTGTGTGATGAATTTGGACATGGGGACACAGCAGAGCAGAGGACCCTGGTTGGACGAGGCCAGTGAGTGTGCTGGCTGGAAGGACAGGCCTTATTTTTCACACCTGTTTTGCAGGTGGGACAGGAGAGGTTCACATGGTTTGTGGTTCTTTCCTTCATCAGAATAGTCAAGTCTCACCTCCAGTCTCTTCCTCCCTGCCTAATCTCTAACTCAAGCCAGACACTTTCTGTGTGGGATGATGAGGAAAGGGTGTAGCTGTCTGTGCTGGCACTGTTTGCAGCTTTCTCCACAGCACCCACTTGCTCTATGAGTCAGTAAATCCTTTTCGTTTTGTCAGGTGGCCTCTTGCTTGGAAACTCTTCAGTGTCCAGTCTTTGTGCCTTATCTCTGGAAACAGTACCTAGAAAGTGGTTTTACAAGCTCAGTGTCCTACCCTTGCTTTGTTAAAATACTTTATTATTTTCAAAACTGTGGGACCAAAGGGGAGAGGTGTATATTAAATAGTGTTGATATTATCTGGAAGATTTTAATGCATGTTGCTTTACAGATCACCACTCTTAGGCAAAGGGCTGGAATTAATAAGGTGACAGAGAAGCCAGAAAATTACATTAAACTGGGCATGAGGTCTGTGTCAACCCTATCAAACATTATCTTCAATTACAGAAGTATCTTCTGGCACCTAGGAGGAAAGGTCCCTCTGAAAATACTCTTTCCACTTGGGATTTTGGCTTTTTTTTTTTTTTGTTCAGGCTTTCAGTGAAATCCTTGGAGGTTTTTGCATCTGGTTAAAGGAAGAAAAAAACCTCTGTCTGAATCTTAAATAATAACAACTGGCTGCCCCCACTTTGTCCTGCACCACAATATGAAGTCTATTGTGCAGCAGAGAAACAGAAACGCATCTGGAATTTTTCCCATTGGGATTGATATGGATCTCGTTAATAGCAGCTTTGTGATCTATCTGTAACTGTTTTTCAGTAAGTGAAATTATTCTGATAGTAATGGTATTTTTTTTGTGTACATTGTACAAATGCTCCTTGAGTGGCTGTACCTAGGAGGCGGCACTTAAAGCTACATTATCCTGTTTCACCTAGTAGCAGGAAAAAAGCTTATTCTCTGGTTGGATGAATGATGCTGCTTTGACTTCTTGGCAGGCTTGAAAATCACACAACTGTTCCTTGAACAACATCCTAGAAGAAGGATCATGGCAAATGAAATTGTTTAGGCCTTAGGAATTCGTGCAATGGAGAACATTTCCACTCTCACTGTTCTTTAAGTTAGGATGTCCATCTGCTGAATAGTGCAAGTCATGGTGTAGATTTATGTTGGGGTGACTTTATGATGTGTATCCCATGTCACTGCCCTATGCCCAGAAATTAATTTTTGTACCTTTCTATGCCTTTAAACTGAGCCTGAGAGGGGGAAGGAAAAGCTGAACAAAACTTTTTCAAAGCAGCTTGCAGCTTGTTCAAGGTCACACAGAGACAGAGACTTTTTTTCAGCTGTAGCAGGAGAGCAAGAGGGAAGGGAAGCACACGGTTTGCTTTTCTTTCCAGCCAGTTTTCGGCAGTTTTTTTTCTCAGCTCCTTTTCCTCCGGAGAGTTGAACATTTTTTTTTCCTGGGACTCTGTTTTTTCCTTTTCTCTCTGCTGGACTGTTTCAACATCAGAATACATTGGGAGGACTTTCCACCAAGGCCTTGGCCATGGAGGTGGGCCCACCACCCCATCCCAGCTCCAAGGAGGGGGAGAGAGAGATCTACGGAAGGACTCTGAAATTTTCCCAGGTTTCTCTCAGCAGAGTGGGAGGTTTTATTATTTAGCATCATTATCCCTTTTCCTGTGTGTTTGTTAAATAAATAGTTTTTATCTCTTTCACTTTCCTTCGAGGAAAATTTATTTTTCCTGAACCTGGTGGGGGAGGGGTGGTTATAGCCTGCCTTCCCTCAGAGGATATACTTCTAGATTTGGCCAAACCGGAACAAGATTCCAACCACAATTGTCCAATTTCAAAGTGTTTGGGAAGAACTGTGCTTGCCCAGCATCTCCCATGCTTGCCCATCACCTCCTATGCTTTTAGTCCCTTCTTGTTTCCACCGCAAATTTTGTTCTTGTTTCTAGTTCATATCTTCCTGTTTTCTCAAATAAGCTGCAGCATTGATTTGATACAGTCATTGCTATGGCAGTTTTTCACATGAAATCCACATTGTGATAACTTAAAAAAAAAAAAAAAATCTTTTGAAAATAACTGACAAAAAATTGTAAGAAACATCACAGCGGACTATCTGTATAATTGTCTTTGAGCATCAGTTTGTGGTGTGCAAAGAAGATTCCCTTCTTGTATTTGTTTCTTTGCATTTAATTATCTGCCAGTCTTGTGTGCTGTAGGCAGCTATCGGAGCAATAGCTTCTACAGACTCTTTTTTTCCCCTCACTTTTACTGTTTTCCTCTCATTTCCTGTTTGTGTCTGTAGGCTTGTCCCTTGCCTGCATTTTCATTGGGGAAAGCTTCTGTGGATCACCTTAAAGTCACTGTAGGGAGTTGCACTGATGAGAGTTGCAACCTGCAAATAGTCAGTAATAATGAGTCAGGACAGAAAATGCATGCAGTTGAAAAATAATGGTTTCTTTTTATTCTTTCTCATTTCTGAGCATTTATTAGTTATTGAGGTCTCATTTCCAACTATAAGTCTAGAAAAATATTTTTTTATTTGCTGTGAGACTTTTTTAACGTGAAGGCTGAGATTCTCCCAGGAGTGTGATATGAGGAACTGTGTCCTGTAGAACTTTTCAGAATATTGCCCTACATGTAAGAAAACCAGAAGAGCTCACAAGACTTCTGTTAATGCCATAATGTGTATTTCATAACAGTTAATGTTTTCCATATCGTGTTGATAGGAATTTTCTGTCTAGGTTCTAAAATGGCATTGGTCATTCCAGAAGTGTATGAGCCTTGAAAAAATTAAGACTCTTTTCACTCAGATCAACCCATCTTTTTCAGTTACAATGCTTGAAACATTGACATTTCTTCTACCAGCATCCTCACTCCAGTAAGACTTATGCAGGGAACTTTTGCCCCAAGCGGATTTTTGACCTGGAGAAGAGCAACAGGCCAGAAGGGAAGGAACATCAGGCATTCAGAAACTGCATGAATTATGAAGTCAAGTCCTCTTTCTATGCAGACATCAAATCATACAACCCCTTTCATAAAATTACCAAGCTTCACATCAAGTAATTTGTTTTGTGCTTTCCTGTCTTCATTAGCTTCCTGAACAAGGCTGTTCTGGATTTTTCTAAACATTGGTGACCTTATTTTTTGTCTTTAGCTGGTTGTATCAGGATCAAGTTGTACTCATTTTGTGCTTAGTTGTTCATTAGCTTCAACAGCTCTTTCCCTTCTGTGCCACATCCCCTATGCTGTACATCAACAGAGAAGTCACATCTGTTCTGTGCTTGGCTGTGCTAAGCAACATGTGCATTTTTGGCTTAGCTGATAGTGGAAGGCTCTTTTTATCACTGTCCTGTTCCCTACATATATACCAGTTTCTTCACAACTTGGAGTGTTCCAGGATCCTTCTGCAGTGATATAATTACTTGTACGAAGGCCACTCCAAATTTTACTGTTCACTCCAATGATTTGAAATCTGAAAATTGGTCTGATACAGTAGGATGACCTCAAGATAGGCATATACATTAAATAATGTGGTAGGAGAAAATGAGATCAGAGACTCTTGAAGCAGTGAAGTGCAATTTGTTGTGCTCCATCATAAGGCTACTGGCAGCCTTATGGCCAGTAGTGGCAAGAATGAGCACTGGGTGGCAATGACAGGGATTAACTTCTCTCTGCAAGAAGGATAAAAGAGAACATTAAGTTGGCTTTATAAAAGTAATGTTCAGTCACTGCGTTTAACAGACTGGTTAATTAGTATGATGAAAGACAACAGGTCCATGTTGGGAACTGTGCCCATAATCTGCAGTCTTCTTGAACGTGTTAGATCTTCACCAGAAAACAAGAGATACCCCAGATACCCTGCCTTTTGGGAGTGCAGTGTCACAGAGCAGCAGTTACCCTACATGACTACCCTCCAATTTGTGCTCATTAGAAAGCACAATCCTCTTCCTGATCCAGTGGAATATTAACAGGAACATAATTGTTCTAAAGTTTGGCCAACTGGCAGAGTTGCTGGCTGGCATTTTCCATGGGAGCTAACTCTTCCTTCTTGTTTTTTATTTGTACAGAAGTCTTTGGAAACTCAGGCAGTAATTGCAGTCTGCTTTCGCTCACCTTCATCATGTTTCCAAATACCACATAATCTCATCTATTTGGCTCAGTGCTCCCTCAGAGTTCTTGAACCCCTCACCTGGCTTTTTGTAGGAAAAATGAGCTGTAATTCAATCTTGCATCATTGACAATAACACACGAGAAACAAGCTATGACATTGAAATGATGTTAGAAGACTGGTTTTTAAACTAACAGAACCCTGCGTTGTTGAGAAGTTAGCTTTTCACCCTGGCATAATTGTGTTTTGGTATTAGGGAGTTCTGTGAACAATGACAAATTTTGCGTGTTGTCTTATAAGCTGCTCCATGAGGCAGGTCAGGACAAAGTTTCTGCCTGGTCTGAATTTTATAGCTTTTTTTTTCTCCAAGAGGAAGCCAACCTTTAAACCAACCTTCTTGTTATTTTTTGTGTCTGCATGTTTTTGTGTGTTTTTTGTCTGAAATGTTTGGAGAATCAGTAGGAAAGTGTGAGGGTTTCATCAGAGCAGGCAAATGGATTTCTTTCTGTCTTTAATATTTAGTTTATCTCAAAACTTTTCCAGTCCCCATGACTAATTGCATTATATAGGTAAGCTGCTCGGGACACTTTGTTGGACTTCATGCACGTCAGAACACAGTCAGTGAGCAGGAGGGACTGAGCTGATATTAAATTATTCTTTGATTTTGTGCCTTGCTAGTGCCGTAAGCCCAAGACATTAATGACTGCAGAAAGGTTAAACTTTACGTGTCTTCCTGTTTATCACAAAGGTGCGGGGTACAAACAGAAAGCACTCTTGGCAGGCAGCAGGCTGCAAAATCCATGTGCTGCTTATCTACAGTGATGTTTGTACTGAAATTTGATTACCGTATATGAAGAGAAATACTTGAGAAGTGCAAGGAGTCTGAAGGGTAGCTCTTGATTCCCAGTGACAGCAGACTGTAGCTTGGCTACTTCGTCACCTCCTAGCAATGTTAGCCCAGTATGAAAGTGCTTTTAGATGAAATAGACCTGTGCAGAACTTTAAAAGATCATCTATTTGATTTTCCCTCTTAAAAGTAGGCACAGCTATGGCTAACTGGTATTTAATAGATACAAACTTGTTAAAAATAATACAATCAAATCAGAAACTGGTGTAGTTGATGTGAGTTCTGTAACCCATGTCCAACAGTAGATTTCAATGCGTAATAATCCCAAGCATAAGAAACACTTTTTTAACGATGAAGTTTTCTTTGCTGCCTTTTAGGACTGGTGTTACTACTTCTCTTTACCAGGGATGTAGAGATTCTGTCTTTCTCTTTTGCAGCAGCCTTGTAATATTTAATGGCTTATCATGTCCTCTTCCAGTTTTTTCTAGACTAAAGAAAGTAATTTTTTTATTCTAGCTTTCCTCAGACATCATGTTTTCTAGACCTTAGATCTTTTTCAGAGCTTTCCTATAGCCTTTTTTTCAGTTTGTTCATGTTTTTTGCCTGAGGCCCAGAATTGGACATGGTTCTTGAGTCGATGCTTTCTGATCTTGAATAAAGTAGAGTATTTAACAGGTTTTACAGCTGTGATAGTTACATTTTTCATTCATGATAGGATGTTTATCTTTTCTACAAGAGTGTAACAATGTTTTGTGTATGAACCACAGTGCAGAGGATGGAGACCTTTTAAGATACATCTTGGAGCAGCTGGTCCAGCTCTAAATAGAGCAGTGAGCAGGCAGTGGGAAAATGTCTGCACTGATGAGTTTAAACAACCTACTAGGTGATGGAGAGCAGAGGGCAAGAAGGCTGAAGATGTTCCAGAGTGCCTCAAAGGTACAGAGCAGTTATTCCCAGGAAGGAGGCAGGGATAACTGGAATAACTGCTACATGGTTTGTGAGGTTTTGGTTCAGTTGATTTTACCTGCCCCTTCCTTTGCTTATGGATTAAAGCCTGTTCAAAGTCATCTTTTTGGAGTTGCTGTGACATTTACTCCAGAGCACAGTTGTACTGCTGCATAATTCAGTGGCCTCTGTATGGGGAGTGGCCAAGTAGCTGAGGCCTTTGCAGCCTGAAAGGTACAACTGCAGATCCACTCAAGGGTCTGTAGGCACAAAGAGCATGGGAGACGGTGGGTGGGGATCTATGGCTCACTCTCTTGCAAAAGAATTAGGTGGTCTCAAATGGCACTGGTAGGGTGCTGTGACCAACCCTTCTTCAGTGCTAAGTTGTCTTTACCATGTTATTTTATTTTAGAATTCTGCAGTTTGTTAAGGTCAACTTAATTTTTGGCCTGATCTCTGCTGTTAAAGCTATTCTTCTTGCAGCCATCTTTTTTTGGGGGGGTGCGTTTGCTGATATAGGAAAAGTAGTATGCTGGTTGTAGGATGGGGTTAATCCTTATTAATGCAGTTTCTTAAATTTTTCAGCTGCTTGAGGAATCTTTGAGCTGCTTGGATTTTTGACAGAGGATTAATGTCAATAAGAAATGTGAAATCGGGACCTCACAAACCTCCTCATTCCTATGCTATCACACCACGCTGCTCCCCAGGGAAGGGAGGCAAGGGAGACAGCATACATCTAGGTCTCAGTAGGGAAAAAGGAAAAGGTTAGTTTAGATTTTCTCTCTGTATTTCCATAAATGCCTGTGTCAGGGCTAATGACTCAGCGCTCAAAGGCTTCAGTTTGTATTTAATTAACAACATTGGTAGATTTTGTGCCTTCTGTCTAACCATGGATGCTTTTGATCATCAGCAAACAGAAGATAGAAGTCATGCCAGAACAAATAAGTCATTTATTTATGTGGTTTAAAAAAAGATAAAAAAGCTGTTCCTGCCCCTTTACAAATGCAGTGTGCAGGTTCTGCACAGCATTAGGTTCTAGCACTGTTTGGGCTTTTTTCTTCCAGCTTTCAGTTTTCCAGCACTCCTGATTCTCCTTAATTAAAAAGAATGAACAGAAGCGCAGGTCAGCTTAAAGGAGGATGTTTAAAAAAAGGGAATACCTGAAATATAAGCTCAGAGTGGAGCTTAGTGGCTGCCAGTCTGCCTTTCCTTAGTGTCGTGGTTTCTCAGGAATGTGGTGCTGTCTTCTCCTTTACTCGTTCAGGAACTTGACCTTTCCTTCGTCCCTCCTTGTTAAAGCCAAAGACACATCAATCAGTTTATTTATTTTACTTTCTCTCAGATGTAGATTATTCTCTTTTACACATTTATCTATTAATTGCCTGGAAAGCAGGAGATAAGGAGTAGGGAGCAGATTCTAGTCAAGATTCAATGTGTGATTTTGTCCCATAGCTACCTTGCATAGGGACTGCAAGATGCTTTGGGAAGTCAGTGCTGATTATGCTGAATACCTCAGTGCTCATCAAAGAGGAGTAGCTGTGAAGCGATCTCAGTATCAGGGACAAAATGGAATGGCCAGAAAACTTGGCTGGGGAGCCTCTGGCAGGCTAGTTCAGCCTTCAGAAATGTTTTGGGGTCACAACTCTTCTTGTCAGGGAGGAAAAAACTGGAAATGTAATGTTTCATCACATAAGCCAGAGTTCTGTAGGCACAAATATATATCACATTTTTGTGTGATTATAGATTCCTGTTTAAGAACTGTTTCTGGCAGAACTCGCTCTTCCTTTCGCTGTGCATGGTGACAAATTGTTAGAGATTTTATTAATGTCTTTGTGTGAGGAATTCAAACTTGAGAAGTGGGAGAGATTTGTTTTGTACCTCACAATTATCATATCAAGCATTTAGTCCATTTAGATGTCATTTGTGTTTTAGCAGGGTATGCCATTCAAACTAGAGATTGTACATGCTTGGCATTTCCCTATCAAATTACACAGGTCATAAGTGCGTGCCACAAGCAGCCAAATTCCTCATCTTTTCAGGCTATCACATGCAATGAGATTGTATTATGTCTGTTCTGGAATTTGGGGGGCGTAGAGGGGAAAATTTAAATCTGAAAAATCTGAACTGTCCCTTTCTGCACCATTTTCCAAAGGAGCACAAGCCTGTTTTGGGTCTGGAGCTGTGGTTGCCACTGAAGCCAACCTGCCTTTCAGCAGCTGTGACAGGCAAAATGCAGCATCCCATACCGAGCTGCTCAGTACGTGCAGGGTTTTAACATCATTCGGAAACGTTTGCTTTTTCTGTTTGACAAACTCCCATGCATTCCTTGGAATGTATTTTAGGTGCTCTGCAGAGAGCATTCCCATGGCCTGTTTGAGGCAAATCCCGATGTTTCCTGAAGGGTCCTGGAATACGCCAGATGCAGTTCAGAGCTGAGACAGAACAGCCATGCTCCTGGAGAGTCTGGCAGACAGCATTTTCCTGTCACTGCTGGACATCAGTTCTGGCTTGCTCTGATTTATTGAGGTGGCAAAGCGCATGAGCTTACAGCATTCATAATTTCTTAATATTTCCAAAACAGAATTACTTTCAAGATTTATGGGAGCAAAATATCCTCTAACTTGTTCCCTTTTTTCCCATATGGATATAATATTTCCTAAAACTGTTCCTCCTTCTTCAATGAAGCAAAAGTATGAATTAAAAGTCCATTTCCCTCACCCTGTATACAGGAGTATTAAATATTACCAAATAATACTAACTAGTCTAAGGCTATTGTGTTCTTTGCTAGAAAAATCCCTAATTTAAATTTACTTGTAGCAAATACAATAAAAAGGTCAATGGCCATTTCACCCTTCCTTTGGCATCATGTTGGTGCCCTGGTTGCCACATGCAGAAGGGATAGCATAGAGCATTAGATCAGTCATGCCTTCAGCTTCAGCTGATTTGGGGAACTCCCCTGGGATCCAGAGAGTCCTAGGAGGATCTGACTTCCCTCCTGGTTTTACCAGGCACCTTGTAAAGGGGAATCTGCATTAGGGAGAGGCACTCCTTACTCCACATCAGACTACTGTAAATTGTCTTTTCCAGGTGTATCACTTGCAAACAGGCCAGTTACTTGCATGTATGAATAACACCAGCTTCTGAGTTAGGCCTGACCTTATGGCCTGGATGTTCTTTCTCATGCAGTGCTTTAGAACAGGTGAACTGAGCTGGCAGAGGTTTTTATTTACAATGTACTTCTTGAATCCTCTTGTTTCTTGAGAAGAGAATAAAACCTGCTCATATAAGCATTTTCTGAAGCATCCAGGTTTTTC
Organism: Corvus hawaiiensis; assembly: GCF_020740725.1. Taxonomy (NCBI): domain Eukaryota; kingdom Metazoa; phylum Chordata; class Aves; order Passeriformes; family Corvidae; genus Corvus; species Corvus hawaiiensis. Next base: position 22,830,175 of record NC_063221.1, read on the forward strand.
CTGGAGACTGCATGTCACAGCAGCAACGAGAGTAGCTTGCTTACCTTATAGAGCAGCCCCAAGGTGCTGGTGAGCCCCAGGCAACGCTGTCATCCCTCACTGCAGCTGCTGCATGGGGAGAACGGGACCACTCCGTGGGATGTGGCTTCTGCTGAGAGTTCAAGGGGTGGCTGTAAAGGAAGGGCTATGAACATCTATGCTGTAGCCGTGCAGTTTATAAAAGCTCTTGCGTTGCATGACAGTCCTGCAAAGATTCCTGTTGTTGTTGGAAGGAGGTGGAGATAAGTCCCCGGAGACCCCCCCAGGGAAACATAATAATTATATTTTGGTGCACCAAGATGTGTGAGAAAACATTGAACTAATTTGTCAGGTTATTGAAGTTTTTAGGATATTTTCAGAGTAAATGTGTTACAATTAATACTGTATTGTTCTTTATTTGTTTTTAAATAAGCCAGTGGGGTTTTTTTACTTAAGAGCTTCAGAAGCTCTTATATATCTAACATATCTCCCCCACCTTTTCCCAGATAAAATTATATATATGCTTTGTATTCTCAGCTCTGGAAAAACATTCCTTTCCTTCTAGATCAGCCGTGTCATCTGTGCATCTTGCTTTTATGGTTATAGATGATCTTATTAAAGATTGCATGAGTGGATGTGAAGCAGTATGCATGGGTGAATTTGAGTCTTCTTGTTTTGTTAAATTCTCTTGGTCTCTTTCCCATTTCCAGAGATTCCTGCAACCTGTGATTTACCTTGCATCTATGATAGGACTTCACTTTGATCGGTTTATAATTTAGATTTCATTCCATCCTTCCCTCACTGTGCTGCTACTTGAAATTGTTACTCTGTACCTGGCTGTGGCATAGTGTAGATGAGTTTATCTTAAATCAGGTAGTCAAGTCCAAAGGTTATCTGATTGCTGTAAGAGTTGCACACTGAGTACAGAAACAGCCTGAAGGAAGAGCTAAACCCCTGGGTTACATCTGTCTTGCTCCTATGTGTAGGTTGGCCAAGCTGGATTTATTTCAGGAGCATGTACCTTGTTCTGTAGTGGAGGTGTTCTCTCTGATTCTGAACACATAGTACATTCCTTTTTATGGTGGGATGGATTTTGATCCAGAACACCCCTGCTACTGTTTTGATATGATTGAATGAACAGATTTCTAATAGTATTAGTATACTTTCTAGTGTATATATATACTCAGAAGTAGTCCCATATGGAAGTTAGTATTTCTACATTTGCTAATTGTTTCCTTTTCTCTGGCCACTGTAGTAATTGTTTCTAGAAGAGACAAATTTTTTCTAGCTGCTGTGTTTGTGTGTTCAGGGTATAATTAGGATAATGTATTTCCATAATGACATGGTTAAGAAGGACTAGGTCTCTCATTTGTAAGGGATTCTGGATGGACCATAGCTGTTTGACTTGGCAGGAACCTCTCTTGAATCATTTATATGTTAATGAATGCACTAAAGAAGGCACTGAATTTCCATTTCCATTCTCTGTAAACTATGAGCTGCTTCATGATCTCCTGAACTGTTTTCTTTCTTGCCTGTGTGGTGATAGCTGTTGTGTATGTGCACATGAGTTAGGCCAAAGCAGGCTCCTCACACACTCACACAGACAGCACATAAACTGGCTTGGGCTCACAAAGCTGGAAGTGAAACTGCCTAAACCCTGCCTGCAATTTACAACTTATTGTAGCTAAATTAATAGCCAAACAGTAGTGGGGCAGTTCTAAATTGTTGAGTGGAAGTGATTGCTAGGTTCACGACTTGAGTGATTTGAGTGTCCTTGTGGCACAAATTCTGACAGGTTTGTTTCACTGCAGTCATCTTTGGGTAAAAGAAAAATCTTCTACATTACTCTCTTGCAAGTGGCAGTGTATAATCAGCACTTAGGTATGGATTCTCTCAACATTCTTGCAGAAGTTTATCCTTCCCAGTTCAGGAGTTAATCTCTTTCTTGTTTTGGTTTTCTCAGGTTCTCGAAGCCGGCACCAATGTTCTTGGATGATTCCTTCAGGAAATGGGCACGTATCAGGGACTTTGTACCCCCCTTTGGAATTAAAGGACAAGGTATGAGAAAACTGCAGCTGTTGGAGAAGAAGGTGGTTCTGCAGATGCTTGCCCCATTTTCTTTTCTGTTTTGAAAACTCAGGTGGTCCTTTGGGCTCAGTTTATTTCCCCTGTTTGAGAGAATTATTGTAAATCCAGTTCTCAGAAATGCGGAAGGGTGTTCACAGCTGGACCGTGGACCTCAGAGGCTGGCCATAGGGAAGATGCTTTAGTACGTGAGGAGAGTCAGTGCAACAATGGCAATTTAGACCAACGACCACATTCTAGAAGAAGCATTTTGACATTGGCTGCCAGAGGATCTTGTAGCAGCTTTGGTGACAGCAGCAGAGAGTTCAAACTGCTTTGAAGTACCTTTAAGTCAGTAATTCTCTAAAGAACAGGAAAGATGCCTTGGGCTCGACTGCTGATATCAATCTTCATTTTCTTCTCATAGAAGGTGGGCTACTTATTGACTCATATGACAAATAAGAAAAGTATGTTCAGATGCTTTGATGATGATTTGTAATATGCGCTGTCCCCAGCTGGGCAGCAGGGGCTGTGTCTCAGGCGTGCTGTGGGAAAGCAGGAGTGGTGGTTGGTGGATGAGATGGGAGCCAGTAGCCCACCCAGCAGATGATTTATTTTGGGGTGACAAGCTCCTACCTATCCCACATTTGCTATCACACCCTCTCTGTCTGAGTGGTGGTGGAGCAGAAGGCTCGTGCTCACTGTAGTGATTTGCTGCAGACTTTCTGAGTTCCTGTGTATTTAAGAAGTTTTTGTGGTATTGAATCAACTTTCAAGATTCTTTTTTCCACTGACAAACTCAAGATTACATGTAGTCCTGTAGGAATTGAAATACCTGGTGGAGAAAGAACTGGTGCCACAGAAGGCTTGGCTCTGTGTGCCTCCCTGGAAACAGGTGTGGTAGTTGTCGGAACAATCTCTGATCAAATCAAAGGCTCTACTGACAAATTGCTTTTGGCTTGCATCAGTTCCCTTCTTTGTTTTGTCCATTCCTTGTCCAGTCAGTCTTTTGCAGCTCAATAGGAAGCTAATTACTGTCCTCTAAACCAGCCAGCAGAGTTTGCAGCAAAGAATTAACAGTGGCAGTGCAGGTGGGAGGCTACTGTGACCACAGGAGGGCTTGTCCCCTTCTAAACCAGCACACATGGTGTACAAAACTCGGGCGAGGTGCCTGGCCAGCGTGGCGGTGGGATTTGCAGGTTACACACGATGTCAGCTAGTCCTAATAAAAATCATTCCGTTAAACTGAATCCAAATGGAGAAATTCACCAAGAGAGAATGACAGAACAGCTCTGGCAGCCTTCTCTCTGGGTTTGTTGCCAGCTTGTATCACCACTGCAATGTTATGTAAATCTGGTGTTTTATATTGGATTTCCTCAGTTAAAAAGAGAAATGAGAAATTGCCATTATTTAAATGGCTGTGAGCTGAAGCCATGGGACGGAAACCGTTGAATAGGTTATTTTTTTAACACCCTCCTGGGATTGAATTTTGTGCCAAGTTTCAGTCTGGAACAAGTTGTGTGTGTGGGAGGGTTGAATTATAAATCCGTGTAGCCCTGGATTTCTAATGGCCGTGCTGACAGGCTGTGAGTCCTAGCGATGCGAATGGCGCCCTTTCATGTTACACATCACTTGGAATTCTTGCATCAGTCTTTTCTGGCTGTCCCATGGGATGCATTTCGGCTCAGACGACTGATTAGATGATGGGATCAGCACCTCATTAGGGCTTTCAGTCAGGGCAATCTAATGGTATCCAAACAAATGATCCAGGCAGGCAGCATGGAGCTCAGTCACGTGCTGGTGCAAGATGAAGACTCTCAAAGCTGGGATGTGCATGGGAAAAGGAGTAGTCAGGGTGGCTGAGAAAGTGTAGAGAGACGTGGCTGTGTTGAAACAGACGGGGCAGGAGTTCTGCTCTGTGTGTTAGGCAGCCCCCTGACACCGTCAGCTGGGATTTCTGACGTGCATCCCACTGGGAAAGGTAGTTGGTGTTCATAGACACCAACTGCAGCTGAGATGGTAATGGGAAGACCTTGCCGAGAACTGTGGTGAATATCACCTGCTGTTTTTAAGTCACTGTGATCTATTCCAAGTGCAAAATGGCTTTTTGTTTATTTGGGTTTTTTTGATTTTATTGGGTTTGCTCTTTTTGTGTGTGTGAATAACAGTTACAGGATGAGCTCACTTTCAGTAATGCTGCATGTTCCAAGGAACTTCTAGAAACTAATCTGTGGTAGCTTGAAAGTGCTACAGTTATGAAATCAAGGGATTCTTATCAGCTTGGAACCTAATCCACCATTTCTGCTTTCTCTTGTTAAAGTTTCTATGCTTACCTAAGTTTTGCTTTGCTTTGTCTCTGAAAAAAAGCTGAATGAAGTCCTTTTTTATCCATCTCTTTGTGTTTACTGGTCTAAGAAAGGACAGTTCCAAGATTGCAAGAATGAATCTTGCAATATTTAGGGGAAAGCAGTTTTTGAGGAGCATTGTCTACTGGGCTGCAGTAATTTGGAATAACACATATCTATAAATTACATGTAAAAGAGTAGAAATGGCTCAGAAATTTTCAGGGCAGGACTACTGCTCTTTAAAGATTATCGTATCAAGGAGAAGGCAGTATGCTGATCATTTTGACACAGTCCATCAGAGATTTTCATTTTCTTCAATGAGAATCTGATTGTAAAGACAGTTCTCCTATCTCCAGGTGCTTAGAAGTACTCAGTACAACATAGAAAGTTTAACAGTGCTTCTTTGTGAAAGAGTTCTCACTCCTTTACTCCAGTGGTTATTTTCTCATTTGGCCATTAGCCCGGGCAAGGAGGTTTTATGGACAGAGTGCTCCATTCTTGGCATTTGTGCGTAGAAGCCCTCAAGGTGAATATGGTCCTGAATATGAAAGTTTTTAGACTTTCCCCCAAATGCTGCTGGCTCTGAAATGGACTATCGCAGTAGGAATACTGCACATCCTGTGTTGGATGGGAAACTGCTGCTATTGTCAGTTAACAGCCTTAGTGATTACTTGCATGCTATGAAAGAGGCACAGAATAAGCAGGTGGCAACCCTGCTGCTTTATGAGCAGGGCTTTGTGAGATGAGGCGTGTGGTAGAAAGTCTTGTGCAAACTCTCTTTGAACGGTGGTTCTGAAGGTCCTCAACAAGGTATTAGAAATAGATTAAGAAGAACTTAAGAGCAGCTGTTTTACCTTTTTCTTAACCTGTCTTAAATGGGCAGCGTTTTAGTATATATTGATATATTGTAGTTGTTGACTCTCTGTTCACCAAAGATCTGGGCCAAGGATTGGTCCTAATTACTTGATCACAATGCCCAGCAACCTGGGACAAAAGCAGAGTTGAGAGCTGTCAAGAGTGTTGGAACTGATCCAGCAGGTTGAAGCTATTGTTGCATTCATCACAGATGTCTGTAGCCCTTGTGGAAATTCTGGCTTCCTCTGTGTGCAGAGAATAGGGAAAATAATAGGTATGAAGAGGTGTGATTATGTTTTTACACCATGAATGGTCACTACCAGTATCTAGTTCGGCCATTCATGTAACAGTGGCTCTAGGTTTTGCCCAGTGACTTCTGCAGCTGGCTGTGAACCCATGAGATTATATTTCAGAATCTGGATCAAGATTTTTCTGAAGGAAGAATGTCCATGTTGACAAACAGGCCAGTGTCATGTTTGACTGCACTTACTTTTAAAAAATGAGATTGTCTGCCATATCAAACTTGTTGTCTCCTACTGTGGGACTTGACAGAGTCTGGAAACGGGGTTGGCCACTCTAAGTGGTTGGAAACGATGACTCTGTCTCTATTAATAAATAAAGTGGTTGTCCTGTGGTCGTGAACGCTGTTGAGCTCATTGTTCAAACAGATTAACTCCCTGCCCCCCACAAAAATAGAGTGGCTATGTCCAGGCTTCCTATCAAGAAAGGTCAGTGGCCTGTATTAGCCTGTGAATGCGTGAGAATTGTAGAGGAGGATGTTTGTTGGCCCTGGTGAGCACATCTGGGACTGTGCTAACACTTTAATAGTATGGACTCGAGTAGGACCCTGTGGGCCCATGCCCTGCTGCCAGTGTGTTTACTGGTGTGTTTATAGCCAAAACGTGGAACATGATAAATTGGTCAACTTTCAGAATTGTCAAGAAGATCAAACTGTAACAAGAAGCTGTAACTCTGAAAGCTACAAATGTCAAGGATTCCTGTGGGGGGCAGCTCCAGCTGCTGAGCACCCTCCTGAGTCCCAAGGCTATTGTTTTGGTGTTAACTAGGATGTTGGAGTGCTTCCCATGTTTCACCATTTGCAAGGGTCTAATTTGCCAGGAATTCTTTCCCAGCACCCACCAAGTCTGCTGTTGCAATATTTTTCATTGAAGAGCAAGGAGACTGCAGCAATCTCAGGCTCTTAGAAGAGTTACATAGAGGTTTTTTTTTAATTTAAATTGACATTTCTTCTTTTGGATTTGCACCCTTTCCTAGCAGTGCTTCTGTCAGTGTAATTATGGAGGTATGAACATGCCCGTGCTGTCCATGTAGTTGCAGAGATCCTCTAGCATGTGCACTGCTCTCAGGGTTAAATTTGTCAATGAATAAGCAATGGAAAAATTGTTTATAGTGTTAGTAAAGTTATTAATCCCAGAGGGCCTCCTCCCCGAATTTACCTCTGTAGCTAAAGCAAAAGGAAAGAGTTATTTGGAGAAGGGCAACAAACAAGACTGGAGAAATACCTGACTATTAATAGAATATCTCAGTACATGTGGTTTGAAGAATATAAAAGGCTTTCATAAGAAAGAGTAGCTAGTATCTGGCATCATCTCTGTGTAATGAGGACGGGAGAGTTGCTGCAGTTTTTTTTTTTTAACTTAAGTGAAAACATATGGCACAGCATACACTAAAAAACTAAACAGACATGATCTATGTAATATCTCTTCCATGCATTTAGTTAGTAATTGTGTCACTGCTTTGCAGAAATTATAGGTCTTCACTTCTACCTTTGTTCCTGCTCAGCTGTTTTGAGCAGAGAGGCTGTTTTGTTGGCCCTGAATCAGTTTGTCTTTGAAGTTGATAGTTATTTCTTAGGCAGCGATTCTGTTGTCACCATCTCAGAATTTCCCTCCCATCAGGACACTAGGAAGCAATTTCTTCCCCATGGTGATAAGAGAATCTTAAGACCATGTTTGAAATGCTACAGTTTTATCAAATGTAGTATGAACTACTGGCCAGGAGACTTCATATTTTCGCTTGATACTGGTGGGATGTCTGGAACTGGTGACACATTCAGTGACAAAGGAATTAAGTCTTTGTCTAGACCACCAATGCTAATGGATGTATTGTGCAATGATTAACTGTTCTTATACTTGGTTTTATTTGGATGTTTTCTTTTGTGTCAGTGCTCCTGGGAAGAGCCGTGGTTCAGTGCTGCTCAGCAGTTGTTCAGTAGTCTCATGGGGCAGAGGTCATTCATCTCCAGTGAAAATGTTGAGTTTTCAGGCCTGCAAAAGCTGGCATATCACAGTGGTGTTGGGAGAAAATCTCTCTTTTCATGAATGCTCTTTTTTGCATAGCTTTTTCTTTTACATTGACTTTCTTGGCATGAGCAATACTTAATCTCTGAGAAAACATATTTGGTTGGACATGACAAGTGAAATTTGCAGCTGATTCAAAAAAAAAACATTAGAAAAGTAGGTCTTTTCTAACCTAATCTTCTAGCTCTTTGTAGAGACTGGAGTACCACATGCAGACACCTTCCCTGCATTTGACTGGGTCTGAATGAGTCGTTTTCTGCTTTAATTCTCCAACTTTATCCTCATTTTGTTAGTGGCACTCTGTTGTACAGATGATTTTCCTACTACAAGCATTTTTTTGTTCTTCGTGTCTTACTCGTCTAACAAAAAAGCAGAAGCCATCAGTTATATGTAAGCATATGTATATATATATGTATAGCCATTAGTTCTGTTCAGAGTAGGTATTAACAAGATGGTTGTTTCTTCCTGAGTTGGAGGCACATTTCTGAACTAGCTTCCGCTAGAATTTTGCATTTGACCAAAATTGGTAATAGTTGCCATTATCATGTGGGAATATAGATATAAAAATGTTGATGTTCCCCCAGGGAATTTAGCTGATTTTATAGCCTAAAGAAATGAAATGAGAGGTTTGAAGAGGAAAAAAAGCTGTAAGTTTCAGAAGAGGTGGATGGTTAACTTTTCATTACTGAAGAAAGTGTATAAAGGGAAGTTATGTTGTGAATTTTGAAGTTAAATCACTTCTCTTTCTTGAGCTCTCATGATGAAAGTACAATCCTCCAGTGCAGTCCCTTATTTCAATCAAAACCAATGCGTTGCTGTTGAGTGTGCCTAAAAAATAGTCCTGCTCCCAACCCACTGGGAAGGGAAAGGTGCCCCAGGGAGATGCAGACCTTAAGTTTGCAATTAATTGGATGACTCCATATTGGAGTTCTTCACAGAATTCCAATTGCAATTCTTCTTGAATTGCAATTGAAACACGGATATTATTCCTCTCTTCTACTTCCTGGAGAGAGGAGCAGGTCTTCTCTGGCTGTTGTGTTTTGAAGTGTCATTTATTAATGCTTCTGCAAGGATCAGAAGAATTAGGAATCGCTGTAGTAGTTATTGAGTTTTTTGGCCTTGAAGATATTGCCTGGCCACCTGTGAATGGTTATCAAAAATGTAGAGCCCTCTACAACAACTGTATTTATTTTTCTGCTTGTCTTTAACCAGCACACTGTGAATCTTTCAAGGACTGTTTTTATTTGGCGTGAATTTGCCTCTTTCTATAGACTTTATTGCTTCCTGTGCATTGAACTTGAGTTTACATCAAAATTGTTAATGCATGGTTATTGCAAAATGTTGCCCATTTTTTTGCATAATTGTTTTTTAAATTAATGTTCCAACTTTCCAAGCCCTGGGATTATGTTGGGAACTAAGCTTGTATTCTGAAAAAACAAACTCTTGGTTGTGAAGAAAAGCTTGGAAAAAAAAAATCCCCAAAGGCTCCAAAACAACGATGTAAATGAAGAGTCCAAATGTTATGTATTTTATTTATATCTTGTTATAAAAAAAGGCCTTAAGGGCTTTAATGGAGCTTACATTTAATGCATGCCAGGTTCTTCTAAAATTGCTAGGGAGGATACCATGCACATTCAGTCTTTTTTTTTTCTTTTGAGTTGTGTCTATGCAACAATGTATGCCTCTTGTCTTAATGCCATTACAAATCATCAATGGAGATATTGTGAGGAGCGGCAGTTTTATGTCCTGTTGTTAATAAAGTGGATCTCCAGTAAACCACCTAAATCTGGTACAGCTAGTGACCTCAAGAAACCACTCTCTCATATTTACACACAAGTTTTGATCTCAGGATAGACTCCTCAGTTTGTAGTTAGCTGTTTTTGAGAGCCAGTTCATGTCTTTGCAATGCACTGCTAAATGCTGGAATTCTTCATAGCTGCTTTTTCCTGCATTGGCCTCCTAAAGTTAGCTGATCAATAATAAAAAGAAGTGGTGCAGGAAATTTCAGACACATTGTTGTACCTGTTGTAATCACTGGATTCCCAGCTTCACAAAGATACAAATAATGTTGATTGTCTACAGCTGGACATGGTGTTTCTGGGAGAGAGAACAGACCATGTGGTGAGACTTGGGTCCATGGCCTCATGCTGGGCACCAGGGTGGCAAATCACAGAATGAGTGAGGTTGGAAGGGACCACACTGGGTCATCTGGTCCAACCTCCCTGCTCAAGCAGGGTCATCTCAGAGCACATTGCACAGGATTGCATCCAGACAGCTCTGGAATATCTCCAGTGACAGAGATCCCACACCCTCTCTGGACAGTCTGTTCCAGTGCTCGGTCGCCTGCACAGTGAAGAAGTTCTTCCTTATATTGGGAGGGAACTTCCTGTACATCAGTTTCTACCTGTTGCCTCTTGTCCCATTGCTCATCACCACTGAGCAGAGCCTGGTCCATCCTCTGACACCTCCCTTCAGATACTGACATTAATTAGGTCCCTTTTCAGTCTTCTCTTCTTAAGGCTGAACAGGCCCAGCTCCCTCAGTGTTTCCTCATAAGAGAGATGCTCCAGACCCTTCATCATCCTTGTTGCCCTCCACTGGACCTGCTCCAGGAGCTCCATGTCTCTCCTGTCCTGAGGAGCCCAGAACTGGATACAGATACTCCAGATGCAGCCTCACTAGGGCTGAGTAGAGGGGCAGAATCACCTCCCTTGACTTGCTGTAAAGATCATTCCTCAAAAGATGTAAAAACTTTTCTGTTAAAAGTCATTCCTCAACTCCCATATGGAGCAAGACCTTAAAGTAAAAAAGTGCTGAAGGAGAAACTTTATACAGAGCTAAACTTTTGGGTAGTGTATTAAAAAAAGTGTATGTACTGGCTTGTGCTTAGAACTTGTTTGTAAATACTGTGACTTGTTTAATCCATGGCATTGGTAGTGTTTAGTTTACTCTCCCCACAAAGCTGACACACACGTGGCATTCTGTTACCGTGGGACAGGGACCCATGTGCAGAGTCTCCTGGCACACTTTATGGGATGTCAATCAACCTCACTCGAGTCAGTCTATTCCCAAAAGCTGGAGCTGATGCCCAGGACCCTGCAGAAGTGCTGGCTGGAGGAGTGGCACCTGGGTGACCACCTGTGGGGATGGGCACTGGCCATGGCTCCCAGGGCAAACACGCAGCACTGCAGCAACACGCTGTTCCCTGACCCTGAGGCATGGTATTCACACACTTACTGCTGGCACTAGGGGCCTGTAGACTTGCTGGGTTTTGGGGAAGGTGACTGGTATAGACAACTTGAAAAATTACAGCCTCTTCTCTTGGCCACTTGAGAGTGCACGAACATCCCAATCTGCCTACTTTCAAGGCAGGCAGAAGGTAGACCCTACAAGATGCCTGCAGTAAGCCCTGTGGACTGGAAAGGCCTCCCTTTTTTTTTTTTTTTTGGTGATACGAGCAAGAAGTTTCTGTATTAGAAACAACAATTTTAAGTGTTGTTGACATTTACAGTGAAGGTCTCCTCCATTCCTTCACATAAATAACAGAGAAAAAGACTAGAATTGAGACTTAGGCTGGTTCTCACTGTGTGGTCACTGTCTGCCTAATTTCTAACTATTTAGTTTTTCCAAATGTCTGAAAATTTCAGGGTCAACCTGAAGTCAAGATGTACTTGGGTTCAGAGAAATCATGCAGTCCTGAGCTGGCTTTTGAATATTCTGATGTTATAAGGCAAAGTTGATAGAATATGTCAAGATAACTCAGGATTCTTAGATAAATGTAGTCAACTCCTGCTCTAGATGGGAGAAAAATGTGCAGAGGCTTCTTGCTTTGTTTTTATAGTAAAAGTGCATGCACAGTGGTTGATAGATGAATGGGTTAAATAATCTCCCACTCTCCCCAATGATCTAAATTCTCCATGACAAGGAAAAAATGTAATAAACAAGCTATGGCTGCAGAAAACTGCAGTAGATTGCTTGCCCTGCTGATGTGTTCATCTAGACAACTTGGTCTTTCTTTTGTCCTTGAAAAATTTCTTTCAGTGCTTGACTTCCAGTCAGTGGCTGTGCACAAATCCTGTTACTTGAACCAGGAAGGAAGTTTTCTTTGCAGTATTTGTTACGTGTACTTGCACCCGTTATTATCACTCAGTATAGAGGTGTATAAGGCAGACTGTGCTCATCACCCTTTTAGTTTCTTACCCTGAAGAGACCATGTCTCATCAATTAACTTGACATAATGCACCTGCTTTTCTGGTGCCCAATTTTCTTTAGTCACAGCCTGGAGGTGAGCCCTGCTTTGTGTCCTGCAGGTCACTGATGTCTGTGATAGTAGTCTTTGCAGTGCTGATTGCAAGTGACCCTCCACCTTGCCCCAGCTATATTAAAAGATCCTGCCAGTGGTTCCTTATTGTTCTTTATTCCTTTGTGGTCTTGTGCAAGGTTGCAGATCAGCCACAGCAGCATCTGCTGATCCGTCAAACCTTTTCCCAGGAAAATACAGAAAATACAGAAACTCCTTCTGGAGGAGGTATTTTCTTTCCATCCTAGTGCCAGAGTCAAGGTGCAAGTGCAAATGCCCACCTCAGCAACAGTGTAGTAGAGTTCCAGCTCACCCAGAAAGATCTAGTGCCTGTCCCCTGTCCCAGCCATTGGCTTTTCCTGTGAGTGCTTGTAGCTCCTGCTCCTGGCAGACCAGGGCTAGACCAGATGAACTTGATGCCATTTTCGTTTCTGCTGTGGGTGAACATTTGACAGTGAAGTACTTTGTCTTTTATTGAGCTTCATTCAGCAGTTTTGAATGGTAACACTGAGATGTGTGCAACTTCCAAACTTTTTGGATACCACTTATTGTTGGACCATGGGGTCTGCTGAAGAGCTATCTCCTATTTGTCCATTCTTAATCTGCACTGAGCGCTCTATATGGTTGTTTGTTTTGCTTTTGTTTGGGAAGCACCTCCATTCCAAACACTGCCATATCCACTCCTAAAGTAGTTTTATTTCATTTGTGAGCATTCACTAAGAAGGCATTGCTAATTATCTGGCAAGATGAGTAAACCAGAATTATGTGAGTGCATTACTCAACTGTATTCTTTTAATGTTCTTTCTAAAATAGTCCATCGGATGATCTCCAAGTAGTGCATGGTGTAACTTGTGGGTGGTAGAGCAAACCTGGCATAACAAAAGCTTGGTAGATGGGAGGTTGCAGCCCTTGACATGCAATCCTTTGATCTCTTCTCTGAGAATGTGGGAAAACAACGTCAGTAATGTATACTGTCCAACAAAAGTCAGTGCGTGGAGCAGGCCAAGGAGAGGACTGTGGCGTGGTGCCATTAGAGGTCACAGCAACCTACTGCTGTTATGGCAGATTTAGGGGAATAGCATTCCTGTCAGAGGGGAAGCCTGCTGCCTATGCAGAATATCAAAAGATATTCTTCAGATGAAGGAAAATTAAGCACCACCACTATTTTGTTATCAAAGTTGCTTTTACCCTTAAAAATTCCCTTACTCCATTCCAAGCTATGATGTTCTGAAAGTAATCACTCCCCAGCTTGTAATGGTTGGCAGGGGCTGTCAGTGCTGCCATGTCAAAAACTTCCCCAGGTCTCAAAGTAACTGTCAGAGTTTTCTGTTTATCACCTTTGTGTGTCTCGCCAGCTTGTTGTCAGGTTCAAAGCTCTTTGGCACATGGGCTGCCTTGAGCTCCTGTGTTTATCCCACACGTTTGTCCTGTTCCTGAGGAGGACACCTCCTCAGTGGAGAAGAACAGAACTCTTTATTTGAAAGGGTCTTCCTTAACTGTGCTAATTGCAGTAATTAGTGTCTGTAAGGAAAGCTGTTTATGTTCGATGTAAAAAATCACTTGTTGTAATGTTTCTGTATCATTTTTAGTCTTTTGTAAGGAAATGAGACTTATTTGTTCATTTTGACTGGTGCTTCCTAAGAACTTTTGAACTAGTTGACTGATATATTTAAGGATATTAGACGTATCTGCAATCTCCCAAGCAAAGATGGAAGGGGTCTAATTGTTCACAATCTTTTCCAGTATAAATGAAGCTCAGAGAAGCCATATTGAAAATCAGGAAAGGGAAGTGATTGAATGTCCATATGGATTGAGGAGAATTCTGAGCTCATGGAAGAGAAATCATTGCAGGTTACCAGATACAAAGAAGCTATATCTGACATATGAAATCCCTGATATGAAAACAGTTAAATAGCAGAAGAGAATTTCAGGGAAATATATCTGTTCGCTTTGGTTTTGTTCTCCTCTTAGGCATCTTCTTAAGACCACAGTTAGAGTCAGGATTTGGAGGCAGATGCACTTTTTGTCGGACCCAGCACAGACATTCTGAAATCACTGGTACATTTGTAAATACAGACTAGCCAGAATATTGCTGCTTCTTGGCCCTGGCCAAGAAGGGTCTTTACCTGGGTCATGGTAAAGGAGTTTGGAGCTTTATGGGGGAGAGAGGTGGAAAAATTAGGGGCAAATGACAAAACGTGAAGGGAAGAAGACTCAAAAATTTCCATAGCTGATAGAATTATTCATATGTAATCATTGTGCTTCTGCAGCTTAATGTGTTTGATTTGTGTGTGTGCCTATGCTTGCATAACTTACACCATCTGGTTGCTGCACCATTCACTGGGTATCACTGTAGGCTGTGGTTCCATGGGCATTTCTTTATGCAATTGTGGTGCTTTAATTGAAGGAAGACAGACTGATGAACCTAAACTGAAAGGAACCTGAAGCATAAAAAGCATCCGTTTTAACCTGGTTTTCTTCCTGTATTCAGTTCACCACTCAGCTGCATAAAAGCTTGTCTGAAGGCACGCAGTGACAGTGATGCTGGCCTTTGCATGTCTGAAGTGTTTGTGAAGCTGCCATCCCAGGGCAGTGGATATGAAATCACTGCTATAAAATGTACAGTGCTTGTTCCCTGTGACACTCTCCGTGCAAGGCAATTACACACTGCACCAGAATTTGGCACATAACACGTCTTTGCAGGCGTGTGTAAAGGTCATTGTCCAGAGAAAATAGGAATACTCAACTTAGTGTTCATTCCTAATGAGAACCTTTCAGTTCCTTCAAGTAACTGCTTCAGAAGCTTTACATCACATAGTTTCTCATTTCCATTAGCAGTGAGAACTTGTTCCTAACATCTTCTTCCTTTCTCCCCAGATAATCTGATCAAAGCCATCCTGTCAGCAACCAAAGATTATCGTCTAACTCCAGCTCTTGACAGGTAAGATGAGACACTCAGAATAGAAGGAGTAGAAGTGATTCTTTCCATATGTCCTAAATAAATTTTGTTAGACATTTTTTGCCAGAAATTATTGCCAATACATTTGGATGTGGATGAGTAAATCAGGAGCTGAAAATGGAGTTCTCTTTATAGTAAATCTGTAGACTCTGGAGACCGCTGTTAAGTCAAACATAAGTAGGAAAAAGCATTTACCTTTTGACTGTTTCCTAATCTATTATTTCATATGTTGTTACAAGGTGTCCTCTTGCCCCATTTTCAAATTAGCTAATAGCAGGTTTTCAATAAACACTTTGCTCTTTTCCAGCCTTTCTGACAAAGCAACAGGATCAAAAGAAACTTTAGAGGGAAAGAAGGGACTGGCTTATTTCAGCAATGTTTTTCACTAATACCTCACTCTCTCAAAGTAGGAATGTTTGGTTGTGTTGACCAAGCCTGTGCTAGGATGAACAGGATAGCAGTCTCCTGGGTCCTGTGGTATTTGAATTGATGCCTTTAGAAGAAGCTCCTGTGATTCTTCAGTCCTGTTTGTAGAGGTTGTTTCTGAAACTCACTGGCATGTTTACATTCAGCTTCCCAATGATAGTCCTTTTGTCCTTTCTGTCCTTGCTTTTCTGTCATTCCTTCCATTTGTCCTGCAGTTTTGATTTAGTGCCATCTCCCGGATTAGGGGTAGGATTTTTCAGAAGCTGTCAGAGGTTTTTACTGAGACATGATCTCTTTTCAAAGTCCTGGTAATAATTCCTTCCAGTAGTATTTGACTCAGGCTAACAACACAGTTCCTGCTTTCTAAACACATGGGTTTTATTTCCTGGCCCAGCTCCCCTTCTGCCCACTTTTCATGACAAATTTCATAAGCTTTTCCAGCCTTTCCGTAGGTCTCCACATCTCTCATGCTGATTGTAGAGCTTGCCTGATGTAGCTGGGAGTTACTCTCTGTGTGAAAGTTTATTCTTAGTCTTGCACAGTCGATGTGCTAATTTAGGTTTCTTTGAAGTTTGCCTTGCCTCACAGCAGTGCCAGATAGGGTTAGCCTTCAGATTTTGGATTAATTTGAGAAATTATGTCCAGAAGGTAAAACCCTTTTACAAATGACCTTCTTACAGATTTTGCACACAACTGAGTCTCATCCATCTGGGGTTTATCTTAGTTCTGGTTGGAGAGTTAAGATTTTAATCTGTTGAAAAATCCACATATAGGCTCTTTCAGAAGGTTGCTCGTAGGAAATTAGTGTTAATGACAGAGGGCAGGTGGAAGATTCTTGCAGTGAAGGTTAATGTAATTGTGACCCTTGCTGCTCACCTGTTTTGTGAGGAGTAGAATGTTTCAGGTTTTTTAAAAGTAGTTTTGCAGGAGATTCTGAAACATAACCACTCTAGCATGAGCTGCTCACCTTGGTTTGTGCTCTTTATAACGGGTTTGGTGCAGAGATAGGAAAGATCTAACACTCAAGCCCCGTGAAATGTATGCAAAGTCCCTGAGATAACAAGTGCAAATGAGACCTCAGGAACAGAGTAGTATTTCTGTGGTATTCCAGTAACAAGGTTTGGTGGTGTGTAAACACACAGATATCTGGGGGAAGTACTGTTTCCTTGGGAATTATTGTGATAAATCTGTATCAGTGGATGTTGGTTGTGTAGTACATGTGCCTCACAGTCAAGTACCTCCCAAACCCCTTCCACGTGAGCAGGTCTTAGGAAGGATAAAAATGGAAGTGTGTGTGAGAGAAAGGGACAAGAAAGCTTGGGATAGCAAGCTGCAAGGTGAGAGCCTAAAGGAGGAGGTGGATGGAATTGCAACAGAAGAGTTATTAGGAGAAAGAGCTTGGGAACTGTCGGAGGTGTTAAGGCTGCCACAGTGCTGCTCTGGGACACCAGCTTGTTGAGTAGGGCACAGATGAAGACTTGGGTATGGTTCCAGAAATGTTCTTCAGCTGTGGTCCTCACTGAATTCCAGTGCTGGCAGCAATGGGTATCTGCCATTTTGGATTCCTGAAAAGTTGATGGAGCAGACTGGTGGAGGAAGGTTAGCTCCTTCCTCATCTTGTCTCAAGCTCCAAGCATATCCTAACAGTTACTCTCCCTGGCAGCCCCAGGGTGCTGGGAGCAGAGCCTTGAATTTGGCTACTCCCTTCCTGCTCACTGGTCAAGCAGAAAGTCCAGACCTCTCCCCTTTGCTCAACACCATGGAGCAGCTGGAGAAGGCCTGACTTTAGGGACCGTGAAAGATCCCTTCCAACCCAAACTGTTCTTGGTTCTATGATAAAGGACTGAGTAAATGTCTTATTGTGGAAGACCTAGATAAGAGACCCAACTCAAGTCTGTGAGGTACAAGGGGTCATGTTTGGGAGATCTTGTGAAGCCTTCCACTTGTAGGCTCTCAGAAGTCTAGTGGGCTGATTCTAGAAGCATGAAAAAGGCTCCAGGTTCACCCTCTTTTCAGCAAGGAGTTACACCAACATTTTCTCTGTTGGCAAAGCCAGTCTAAGAAGCCATATTTGCTGCTGCTGCTGCCCTTCTCCTTGTGCTGCTGCTGTTGTTTGAAAAGGGACTTTAAAGTGGATCAGTGAGATGATCCAGTTTATGAGTTTTTGTCTCAACCCAGGTTATTCCAATGACTTCATTTCCAGAGCTCCCTGTCCACTGAGAGTGTGGGCACAGAGCAGAAGTGGCAGCAGGTGAGGCAGAGACTGGAATGGGTGGGGAGGGTGAGCACTGCCCAGCCAACTGGAATAAGTGTTCGTGTAACTATACACTGGAGGCAGCTTTCCCAGGGGAAGGGTGGGAGAGGCAGGAAAGGTGAGGTCAGAGCAGTACATGAGAGCATAGGAAGGAAAGAGAGGATTAGAGTTGTATGGTGGAGGATCTCTACACCAAGCCTTTGGTCTTGTTCCTACCCAAGCTTCTCCTTTTCTGCCCTCCTTCACAAAGCTGATCCTTGAGAGGTTGCATTCACTTGCCTCTTATAAGCCCTGGAAATTAACTTGTTTGTTTGATTATCCCTGTGCTAAAGGGCATCCTGATGCACCTTTCCTGACACAATGTACTGACATGGTGCTGAAATGAGGCAAACGTGATCCTTCCGGGTGTGCATGCACTTTTCATCATCCCACAGCAGCTTTGCCAACTCACTTCAACTAATCCCTCCATTGTGTTGTAACTAGCAGCAGCTGGAGGGCATGTGAACAAAGGCTGTGGTTCACACCTGTAACACCACGTACCTGGTGCCCTGCTTTATTCATGACTCCTTATTACAGCACTGTTGTGTTGAACAGTAACCTGCTCCTGCTCCAGGGCAGAGGGTAGGTGAAGTTGCAGTGGCTGAAGCTGCACTGGCGTTTGGGAGGGTAGTTACAACTCATCCCTGAGCTTGTCTGGAAAAGATTGGAGATCCAGGAACTTTCTCTAGAACCACTGACCTCTTCCTTCAGAGCTGGCATGTCTTTCTCCCTAACACAGGTGGTGGTGGGCCTCATCTTTGAAACTTCTTGCCCTCCATTGGCTTTTCCAGGCCCACTGACATTAATGACATTTTCACTGCTTGATTTAGTGACTCCTCCAGTGGCCTGTCCCTCACTCTGCAAATGGATCAGGGCTTGATTTCTAATTCCACAGCCCATCTGCTGGCTGGACTTCAGTGGATTTTCGGGTTACCTCTCTGTGGTGATGACATGTAAATTTCCTATGTAAAGACATAAATATAAAAACCTGACTGACCTTTTTTGTATTGCCTCCAGGTGGTAATGAAAGAAAACTGAGAGTTTGAGTTATAACTATCACAGTCTTTACTAATGCAGTATATTACCTGAACAAGTGAGGAAGGAATTTGATAGAGCAAGAGAGGTGAGTGTGTCCATCTGGTTCAGGTTGATAGCACCCATTTAAGTAACAGCAGCCAGATCAAACCAGAATATGCTAAGCCTCCTTAAGCACCAGCTACCCTAAAGATGTATTTTTAAATTATTCTGTTATATCTTTCCTCAAAGCCTTCCATTCCAAAATTGCGTAAAGAAAGGCTTTTTCTCCCCGATAAATCCCTGAAGCACTTCGATAAGAGAGGAAGGGGAAGTAGGAATTGCTACAACACATACATGTGTTTACAATGCTATATTGTTCAAGAAAATCTGCATGAATCCTGCTTTTGGTGTAGATGAACTCAACCTTGGAGTGTCTGTGTCAGGAGTCTGTACATCTGGCTGCAGCTCCCACCTTAGGGCTTTAGGGAGTATCTGTTGTGGAAAGTCCATGACCATCCTTCATACCACCCTGGTAGCAAACTGAAACATGGGCTGTGTCTGATGTGTTCAGTCCTTGAGCTCTTCTGGAAAAGAAATAGAGCTTTGACATACTGTGTAAACAAGCACAAAGGTGTTTGCACGCTTCTTTGTGGAGAAACAATTGAGCTGTAACCGATGCTGCTTGCACTGTGTGTTTCTTCACCCAGAAACTTGCCTGGAGCCAGCAATGACTATGCAGGTTTCCCATGCTTAGGCACCATCAGTAGACAGAGTACATTTGAAAGAAATTTAAGCTGTTAGAAGATCAAAGATGAGACCTTAGGGTCAGATAGTTACTAATGAAAAATCTTATCTGCAGACTTAAGGAAAAAGGAGAATGCATTTAAATATGTCAGAACCATGAGGGTAGAAGAGTGGTTCAGATATGAAGCTGGGCAAAAGTGATTAACCTATCAGTTACAGTGAGTAAAGGCAGATCTATTCAGTTAAGTATTTGTTTCACTTTTGGGGGTAAAGATAGAAAGATGTCTCATTTTACAGCAACAATGAAATACTTTGTGAATTTTTTATTAGTAACTACAAGGATATTAAAGGACAATTGTATGTATTTTTAAGTCAGTAAGCACTGAAGAGTGTTTAAAGAGTTAACTAAAGAATTATTTTTGTTATTTCTGTTTGTTTTTTAGCCCTTCTTGAAATGTTTGATAGATCAGCAAATGTTGTGCTATTCCTGGAGAAATATGGGAGATAATAAAGAGATGGTTGTAAGTTGATTAGTTTGGTTTTGCAGGAGAATCCTGCAGAGGACAGAGCTAGGATGGTGGCATAACTGATGTTATGTTACTTTGGATTTGTGGAAATGAAATCTTGCCATATAGAGGATGTATTTTTTGGATGAACTAGAAGCTTGAATGATAAAGGTAATCTCTTAGAGGCACACATTAGTTATTTGTCTCAGTCCATTATGTTCTGATTCTATACTACACCACTTAGAGGTATCCTTTTTAGAACTAGGATATGTTACACAGCTTTAAAAAGTTATTGTCAGAGTTGATAATTAATCCTTTAGTGACACCTCTTGTGTAATCCTGCTGGCAGGTGTTCACAGGGGCTGAAACCAGTCTGGAGTAAATGTGAAATTACACTAAGAAAATTTGCCAGAACCAAAGACTGGGAAAGTAAGGAGTAGAAGGGCCAGGTCAGTCTTAGCTGTTTTGTTGCATCCTTCACTGGAGTCAAATCAAAAATCAGGCATCACAGAGGTAACAATGCAAGTCATGTTTACAAGATGAAGATTATATTCTGCAAACCAATGACTGTAAGAAGAGGATTGGAATGATGTAAGTAAAATCTCTGTGTAAAAGGCACTCTGCCTTGAGCAGCATTAGCTCCGCATGCTGATCTTTCCAGAATCAGTACTTTGGAGATCTGGAGAGAAGTTGAGAATTGTTCAGGGAGGTACTGCAAGAGTGACTCAAGACCTAGAAGAGCTGCTATACTGTGCAAGATGTGATGAGCTCACTCCAGTTTATATGGTCAATAGAAGATTACGAGTGGGCTTTAATCAGTCTGAGTCCTGTGTGGGAACTGGGCCATGAAGCTGCTGCAATAGCTTAGGCTGGTGGAACTGGTTCTTTTATCTCTTGTGCAGCAGTTCATGCTCACCAGTCTGTCCTGTGAGAGGAAAATGTTTATACACAGTGCTTTGTCAGCAAGTGGATCTTATGCAGATGTGGAAGGGACTACTGACAGTAGATGGTGCTTTAATTTAGCAGAAAAGCGAAGAAAGCGATTAAGTGGTTTGAAGATGAAACAAGAAGATCTGTATTCAGAATTGCTAACAACATCCTAACAGTAAGAGGATAGAGTGGAGTGCCTGGAGCTTGCAGCATTTGGATTTCAGCATGGTATTCTTCAAAACAGAAAATTCAGAGTCATAGCTGAGAGACAGCTGAGTAGAGAAATTACAGCATTTCACCCAGCAGTCTGTTGTTCAGGCGGCCAAACTTTCCTGTCATAATCATCAAAAGAGTGTATTTCCATCTGAAATGTCACTTGGCCAGAACCGAACTATGTCCTTCTCCCTCCTGCAGCACCTTTTCCTTAAAGGTTTTGACAAAGCTGTTACCATCTTTGTCACTTGCTTTGGTGTACTTGGGGCTGACTCTTCCTTCCCTCTTTGTCACAATATACTGCCTGAACCAGTTCTTGTGTCTGATTTCTCCTTGTTGCCAGAGCTGTATTTTTTTTTATTTTTTTTTGCTATGCCATCATGTATAAAAGTCTTTCTCTGTTGTGGTTTGATTATCACAAACACACTTCTTCAGCCCTTGGGGACACTGGGCTAATATGTCCATCTGCTTGAGGAAGTTTTTTCTTTTGGAAAGGCTCGGATCTTGCAGTGGAACTTTATCTGGGCAGGGGAAGCTGTTCCTGAGCATTTCTTGGTGCTGTTAATTCTGCACGTGTCTCCAGCTAATGGCTCTGTCAGCAGAGTGACCTTCAGTGGTTTAGCTCAGTCTTTTGAGTGCACTCCAGCTCTGCTCTGCAAAAAAGGGATCCCACATAAGTAGAGTTTTCCTCACGCTGGCTCTTTAGACTTACCACAGAGATGACAGCCTAGAAGCGACCAGTTGACTGTGCCTGCAACTAGGAAGGCTGCCTAGCTCAGGAATCTGCTCCAAACAACTGATTGCCTTGGACCCTTTCCGAAAAAGGCTCTGCAGACACGTATTCCTTCAGTGAACTACCAGAGATGGAGGCATGTTGCCAGAAGAGCCAGCTGCATTTGGGATTAGATGGCTGGAAAGAAGTCCTTTCTCTGTCTTCAAAACAAAATCGCTTTTTAACATCTGCTGCAGAGAGTTCTCGTGACTCGGGGTTCCACAAGAAGCTGTTCTCTTCCCTCTCTTTCCTGTTTCTTTGTTAATTAAGGTTATTTTCCTTCCTCACCTATTGTGTCTCCATATATGTTTCCGACTGGACAGGCATGCGTGTGTGGGTCTTTCTTTCTCTGAATTTAATGTTTTTCTGTCTCTTGAAGTCTCACGATAGCAGCAGCGATTTTGCTCTCAGCAAGGTGAGCACACCCCAGATAACCTGGCAAGATCTTCCTGCACTCATAAAATTGCTTGGAGAGAAGACTTCCTCACTAAGCCTTTGGTTTATTGTTATTTCAGTGCTGAATGAATAATGAGACGGTTTAAGTAAACAGATGGGTTTGATTCAAGCCCATCAGACCAGGGGTGTGGGGGAGAGGAGCTGCTTGTCCTGACAGCTCATCTCATTAGGCCACACGTGGTGCGAGGTGTTGAAAGCGGTTTATCACGTGTAATGCCTGGGCATGATGAGGTGAGCTGGGGATCAAGTGTATCTCTGTCTCCCTCTTAGTTCTTGGTATTTACAGAGGTTTCCTGTAGTTTTCAGATGCGTGCAAACTAAATATGTACTCTCTGCGTGTTTGAAGTTCTGTTAAAAAATCACCTCTCTCCTCTGTTTCTTCCAGTCTCAGCTGCCGGCGATGTATTATTGTGGGAAATGGTGGAGTACTTGCAAATAAGTCACTGGGATTAAAAATTGATGACTATGATGTTGTTATCAGGTGAGTCTTTGGCATTACAGTTTTCTTGTCACATATTCAGTTTCTGTATCAGTTCACTTGTTGTGCAGGCAAACTTTAACCTGTACTAGTGACAATATCCATTTGTATGGAAGCATTAACTTACAGGGAGAGGAAAAATAGATCTGAGCTTTAAAAGGTTTGTTATAAATGATGATCACATCAAAGGGTAAAGGCACTCCTCAATCTTTCTGTTTTCCACAGCTTCTTGGGAATGTGGTCTTTTGTATGATATAACTTGAACCTTCCTTTCATAGCTCCTTTCTAAAAGCTGCTGCTTTTGTGATGCCCTTAGGTGGTGAAGCAGTAACTCACTCTGTTGGATCTGCTCCCAGATATATCCCCTACGTAGCTCAGGGGAGTATTATTGGTCATACACATGTAGCATTCCCCAGGAACTACACCTCACAGTCAGGATGGGCAGGACTAAGAATGGTGCAGCATAGGATGTTAGGAAGCAGGAAGCCTCTATGAGAGAGGACCCAGTAGTGATTAAACACCTGTAAGTGTGCCCTAGAAACTGGCAATACTTTGGCTCTGTGTCACTGCAGATGACAATGTTGAATAAGGGAGCAGAAGCAGAGTGGTGGGAGTGCAAAGGACCACAGTCAAAGTTAGGACTTCTTGCTTTTGCAGAGGACGTGGATCATCACCATCTCAGAATGCCTGAAAAACGTGCTGATATGTGAAATCACAGGTCTAGTCATAACTCTTAGTAATAAATCTGTCAAGTCAGGGAGGCGTTCTGGGTGACTGGAGATTAACAAACATAATACCTGTACTAATGGAGAGTGAGAGAGTGTGTGTAGGAGGGAGAGAGGATGTGCTCTAGGGAACTATAGACCCATTAGTCTGACCTGAAAAAAATAAACTGCAGAGTTTTTCAGCAGGTTTTGAGTCATGAGTAACAAAATATTATGATGGTAAATAATAAAAGTGGGATAAACTTCAATGTAAGTTTATAAAACTGGTTTAACATAGTCTAAATTGGTATTTTTTTCCTTAGTAAGATAACTGATTTCATATTAAAGGAAATGTATCTGATACAATCTCTCTCAACTTTGGTCAACTTTAAGATGTGGTGCCAAATAGCAAATTCTTAGCTATGGTAGAAGAAAGAAAGAGATTAATAAAAGAATTTAAGACAGGCATTAATTGTCACAGTCTCTATTCTCTCCCATGTGTCAGGAAAGAATAGAAAATACAGAGAGAAATAAACATCCTCTAACTCTGGACAAAAAGACCAAGAAGATCCTTTTCAGTCTTTGGTTCCTGTGAATGGTTCCCTGCTTCTCCATCAGTGTGCTGGACACGGGGATGTCTGTTCAGAACAAGACAAAATTTTTACAGCCTTCTCCTAGTTCATCCCACTATCAATTGCTAACAAAGAGCTCTTACTACTTGTCATAGTCAGGTGACTTGTAGTTATTTCAGCTGAATTAAAGTGCGGTTATAGCCTTTCCTTGGGCTCAGATTGTTCAAAAAGTAGCAAAAGGATGGTTTCAATCCATCTGGACTAAGCCACCCACTAAGATTTACATCAGAAAGTTCCACTATTTAATTTCCAAATGAAAAGTTCAACTTCTTCTCTCCACATCAGTAAATCTATGTCAGTTTGCAAGCTGAGAGGATAAGAGGGCAGCTAAGCACCTGTGCTGTTGGTGGGATGGATAAAGGAGAGAGAAGTCAACTGTAAAGGTTAAATGAAGCCAGGTGCTTGGATATGTATCCAACTGCTTGCTTTATTCCTGTGGAAGCTGGGGAAGTCCCTTGTATTATAACATCCTTTTTCATACACTGCAGAACTCCTTTGAAGGATGATATTTGGGACCTAGGTGAAGTGAAAAAATGTGGTACATTTGTGGACAAAGGAGTGATCCAGCAGTATGTGGAGTTCTTTGATGCCTCATGTGTTACCACGTGAGGATTGCTAATTGCAGCAAGAAATTTTGTTCTTGTGGTGAAGGTAGTCCAATTCAGTTTTGTCAGTTCTAAAAGGGCTTGGAGTGAGTTGCTGTTTTTCTTTAACTAGACATTATCAGGTTTCAGTGCAGATGTTATTCCCAGCTGTCACACTGTTTACCTGGCAGGACTTCTTGCAGCAGTCAGTCATCCAGGCTCTGAAATGCCTCCTTAGAATGGATTGCAGACAGGGCAAAAATAAGCGTGTATCAGAAATTCCTGTTTAGAACCAGGTAGGGATTCACCTGATGGTGAAACTTGAGTGGTATCTGAAAGGATCTTCATGGTGCCAAGTTTAGGAGTTAGTGTCTCTAAGCTCCATCTGTAATCAGCGAACATAGAGAGAAAAACACTCTGAAACTTCCTGTGGAGAAAACTGCCTGTCCATGGGCAGTACAAGGAGGCCTGACGTCCTAACTGAGGTTTTCCAAGATTTAACTGTATTTCTAACCACCAGTGCATTCTGCCTGGGAAGGGGTTTGAGGTGTGGAGTCTGCACCTTCGTGGACATGGGCTGTGGCTGCCAGAACTTTTCCTGCTCCATTGCCCACGCTGCCCTCGGGGCACTGCCCCTGGGCCTTGATGGTGCTGGCTCCATCTCTGTGGCTCCATCAGCAGTTCACTCTCTCCTTTGCTGGAGACCTGAGTTCATCTCACCTGGGGAAATGGTTTGATTTATGTCCTGTCTAGAAACAAAGTAGGGTTCCCAAGTTTTGGGAGTGTTAACAAAGTAAGCAGCAAAACAGTGAACCCAGCAGTTGGGGATGGGAAAAACCCTGCCAAAGAGCTGCACAGTGACATTTGAGACAACTGCAGACACCTCCTCATCCTAAAGAAAACAAATGAAAATATGTAAAACTAGCTTTCTTTGCATAGTATTCATAGTATTTATAGTGTTGGTAGTATTCTGTTACCCTTAGAGCTACATGCTTTTGCTTTATATAAGGTCATCCACCCCAAAGAGACACAACACCTTAAAGTTTAAATACTGCCCACAGAAAAAGTGAGTGATGTGTGACTGTGCCGTCAGCAACAGAGGAAAAAGCAAGGGACCAGGCTGGCTGGGAGCATTGTACTCAGGTCTAGTTACCTCAAAGTCAGGCTACAAAGCAAGGGTTTATAAACCATGGAAAAAGACATCATCTGCTGTATTAATTGTGGTGGTGCTGATTCTTAAGTTTTTTGCCTTTAATGTTTTATTCCTGGTGATAAAGTAAGTCTTTTTGCTAAAAATGCGTAAGAATGTATTCCTCTAGATTTTGAATATAATTTCAGATTTTGTAGAAATTTTTCTTCTGCTAAAAGTTTTCCAATGTAAAATGCTTACCCCGGCTGGAAGAGACAAATCCAGATTCTCATTAACATTCCTACATGGCAAAATTTGCAGTCCATAAGCACTTTCCAGTGTACTGAACTACACCAAGTCAAGAATGCTGCAATAATTCAAGCAAGCAATGCTGTGCCATCAGAGGCTGCTGTTTGATGTCAGCAAGAGTTGTATTCCAAGTTACATGAAATTTCCTCAGCTTTGGGTTTTTAGTTTTGAATAGAAGTTCTGAAAACTTTAATGTCATGAAAGTCATCATTGCTGTTCATGCCAGAGCAGTTCACTTTTCCAAGGGAAAAAACTTTATTCCTGAGAAATATTTTAACAAAAACACAGCTAAATACATAGCATCTCCTTAGAAATCAGTATCCCTAAGAGAAAAGCTGTGCAACTGCTTGAGTGTTTTCAGAGTGGGATGCACTTCCAGAATGATGCAGAAACTCCGTGGAGTCAGTGAGACTGCAGTGGTGCTGAGCCTTGTCCTGGCTCAACCTCCTCCTTTGTGCTGGCATTGCAAGGCAGCTCACCCTCCAGATGGGCCAGTTTGGGGATTTAAACCAGGTGCAGATTGTTTCTTTGGGATTTTTTTGAGAATTATTAGTTGGCTTATTTCCCTAAGTGGCCTCACTGCAGGCAAATTGAGCAGTGTAAACTCTGGACTGGGGTTGGAGAATGAGACAAGTTTCAGTTTGTTTAAACTGATGTGGAACTGCATCATCTCTTTCAGCACAGTCTTGCAGAACCCAAGTAACACATCACAGGAGCAATGGGCTGTTAAAATACTAATGCTTAGTTTGTTACTCTAAATTTGCAAGGACAATATTTTTCACTTTCCTTTTCCAAAGCCTCCAACCCTATTTAAATCACAGGAGTGGATATGCAGAAATGGTTTGCATTATATTCAATGACAGAATTTAAGTAACTTCTCATTAAGCTGTTGTCACTTGGTACAAACCTCCGTAAGTGTTTGTGATTAAGAACTGCAAGAGTTAACATTTGCTACTGTAGCAGCTGCTACAGGGAGCTCTTGCCCAGCGGTGATTGCTGTGTCATCAACACACAGGAGTGTAAGTGGGAATCTGAGTGTAAGTGGGAATCCGTGACAGTGTCTTCTCTGGTTGCCCTGCAGGCTGAACTCGGCTCCAGTGAAAGGCTTTGAAAAAGATGTGGGTGGCAAGACAACACTCCGGATCACATATCCTGAAGGTGCAATCCAGAAAATGGAGCAGTATGAGAAGGATTCCCTGTTTGTTCTGGCAGGATTCAAATGGCAGGATTTCAAGTGGCTGAAATACATTGTTTACAAGGAGAAAGTGGTAAGAACACTGTCAGCTGACACTGTGAAGGTCACCTAATTAATAATGGTGGGCAAATATTATGTCACCATCAAACTTGCCACATTTTTGTCTGAGGAGAGTTCCACTGTGTGTCCTGCTTCATTTAAGTGAAGACTTCCTTTACCTACATGGACTTCAGCTTTAATTAAATATGTTTTACAAAGACATCTGTCTGTAATCTGTGTTGCATCACAGATGAGGCTTGCTATTCAAGATTGTTAGTGTGTACTATGAACAATTAAATTAATTTTTAGTTATCTTAAAGAGTATTTTAAAGGACCAGCTTTTGCATGGATTTTATGGACTCTTAGGATATAAGAGCAGAGGAAGGAAAAGAGCAATGGTAAGGGGAAGAAATGGGAGTTTGGGGACAAGGATGTGATGTCACAGGAGGGGAAGAGGAGACAGGAGACAGCAGCAGCACAGCAGCACAACTTGTTGAAAAGGCTACAATCAGACTTAATGTGACCTCCTGAATAGCACGAGCCATTATATTTTGCTCAGTTACTGAGATTCATGATTTGTGTTTGGTTAAAGTGTCATCCAGAACAGTATCAAGTCTCATTTTAAAACACTGAAATGGTGAATACACTGCTTTCCCTATGTAAACATTTTACCCCCTCATTTGCATGAGTGCCCTTCTGAAGCACCATGGACCTGTTAATAGTCAGGGTTGCTCTCTGTAATTTACCTACCCCGAATGGAATCAGGTTGAATGACTTTTCATTCAGTGGATTGTTTGTCTGTGTCAGGAAATCCCGAATAAATAGTGGGTATAGTTCTTGTTTTACAAATCTTATATATCAGTTTTCAAATGTTGCTTAATGACTTTTCAGCAAATAACAAGACAAATGGATTAGCATTCAGGAGATGGCATATTATATTGTGTGTTTAGAGACAGAGAGAGGAGGTTGGCAGCTCATCACTTACAGAACGAAACAGTCTGGGAATATAATTGTATACGCTTGTTACAGAGATGGCCTTAAGGGCTCATACTTTGCTCTTGTCTAACACTGGCACCAACTTGCAATTATTTTCTTGCTACCAGACAGATGAAGTTACCTGTCACCCTCTGGGCAAGCACAAGTGGGCTTTTGTAACATGAATAATTGAGTCAAATGTAATTTTCTTTGCTTTGTGTCAGGCTCTTGTTCCTCATTCAGGGAAAGGGAAAGCCCTGGAAGTGTCAGTGCCCTGCAACCTGAATGCAGTTGCAAGGACTCCTAGCGTTTAGCTGGAAGTTCAAAGGATGGGTTGATTTACTTCAAAACAAATTGA
The DNA here is from genome assembly GCF_020740725.1 of Corvus hawaiiensis. Lineage (NCBI taxonomy): Eukaryota > Metazoa > Chordata > Aves > Passeriformes > Corvidae > Corvus > Corvus hawaiiensis. The sequence goes on from NC_063221.1 coordinate 22,858,797, forward strand.
ATTTCCACCTGCTGCTTGCTGTCAAGTCATCATCACTAGATTCTTGTGTGGTATTCCCTGCTCTTGGAAAGATGCAGCAAATAGTCTGTCAAAACTTGCTATACTGGGGAGAGTGATTGCAGTTCTCTTAACTGAGTGCTTCAGTGCCCAGCTTGGCAGAGAGCAGAAAGAACTTGAGCTTTGTGCATTACTTCAGTGTTCTTGTGATTGGCTCCTTACCCTTCTGTTCTTCAGAATAAACACTCTGGGGTTTTTTCAGTTCTTTTAGGTGATGTTTTCCAGATCTCTTAATTCCTGTTGCTCTTTTGAATGCTTGTAGTTAATTCATTTTTTTCTTAAAGAGCAGTGCCCAAAAATGTACAGACTACAGCAAAAAGGAGGAGCAAAGAGATAATTAATTAACCTCACAGTTCTCACTCTTTATATATCTGGTGTTTCAATGGCCTTTTCCACAGTGGCATGGAACTGAAGGTGATCACCGGGTTCCTGGAGACTCCAGGTCGCAGGAAGAATTGGAGAGCAGCCACTTCCCCCACTCCACACCCTGTGCTTGTGCTGTTGGCTTCTCGTGCCAAAGAGCAGCACTGTGTACTTGTCCCTACTGATCCTTTCTTCCAGAACGCTCCTCCAGATTGCCAAGTTCCTTTGGCAGAGCTTCCCAGCATACCTGCCATTCTTTCCAGATTTATGTCCTCTGCAATTTAATAAACATACTTTTTACTCCATCATCCAGGTTGGTAATGAAAACACTAAACAATGCTGGTTCCTAGGCAGACCCCAAAGTATCAACATCCTTCCATTTCTAGAGTGAGCCCACTGAGAACTCCTCGATAGCTTTTTGGCCACTTCCGAGCTTGTATCACAGTCGTATCATCAATAACATTTTTGGCATGTTTGTGAAAGCAATCTGTCAGAAGCATTACTGAATTCCAGTTCATGTCTTGCTTCTCCCTGACAGTAATTTTTCATCTGTATAAAAATTTTTTTTTAAAAAATGATTTGCTCTTGACAAATCCACCTGGGTTGCTACTCAGTCTGTTATTTTTTTTCAGGTGCTTACAAATAATTAATCCTGCTCTTCTGGGAATTGAAATAATAATTCAACTCTCTTCCCTTTCTTGCCTTATTAAGGCTAGGCACTACTTTTGTCCATTTTTCAATCCTTTGACCCCCTACCTGTTCTACACAAGCTCCCAAGGGGAATCAATGTTAGTTGTTGAGGCTGCTGAGCCAGTTTGTGGAGTAGTTTAGGATGCAGCCCAGGTGACTGGAAAACATCTGTCTTGTGCTCTCTAGTCTTATTTCTCTCTATTTGAGGCTGAGATCTTGCTGTCACTGGCTTTAGCTGCAAGTGGGTGGCTTGCACAGCTGCTTTTTCTAGAGGAAACCAATGCAGAAAGTGCTGTCTCTTAGATAGGAATGACTCAAGAGAAAACTAACAGTGCTAAGGGAATAGCACGCAGGCGTGTTTGTTCTAGTAGTGAGTGTTAGTATTTTCATCAGTGTGTGGTAAGTTCAAAATGACAAGTGCCTGCCCAGTGCTCTCTGTTAGGATCTTGTTTCTCTCTCAGCGGCTTTTCCAGAGAAAGGGGAGTTTCTTAGTTTCCTGGGTTTATCTAGAGGCACGACCTGAGAGATTTGTATGCCACAGCTTCTTATTCCTTATCTGACATGTCCCTCTGCAAGACTTCCTCCCTGTTGCAAACCAGTGGTTACAGTCAGGAGTCTGACCTCAGGATGGAGAAAGGGAAAATGGAAGCACCCTGCTGCACAACTGCTGTGGAAGTCGACACGTTCCTCAAAAGAAAAGGGCTGATCTCTGCCCCCGATATTTCCTTTGTCTGTGACTGTTGATGACAACTGCGCGTGTCCGTGGTACAGTCACAGGTGGGTAATGAAACCTTCTGAATTCCTTCAGACACCTGGAGCAGCTTGGACCTGCTGGACCAGAGATTCCGGGTCGGGTACTGGGATCCTTGCTTAGTCCTCTCTTGAGTAAGTGAAATCAAAGGCAGTTAATCTGAGAAGGAGTAAATAAAAGGCGAGTGGCTATTTATTGCTGGGTCAGTGGACAGATAAGCTTATTCTCCCTGCAGCTGAGAGGGATTTGCTCGGTGTTGTATTAGTCTTTTGGCAGCACTTGCATACTGAGGAAGGGGTAAGTGCTTTGTAGAGAGGAGGATTTTCAGAAGATGTTACATGGAAAAAGAATCAGTGTGATGCAGAAGCAGCAGCAGAACAGTGGGGCAGGGGATTTGACATGTTACATACAGTCTGGTGCAACAGCCTCCTGGAGAGCTGTGTGATGCCTTAGTGCCCTGGGAGACACTATATCCAGAAAGAGGAGCAGTGGAATATGGATGTAAGGAAAAATAAAAGCTCAACTGCTTTTTATTTCACACTAAACCAGAAATATCTGGAAGCAAGTAAAAACTTGAAAGAAAATGTTAGTCTAGGAAAAGGACAGTTTTGGCTAAATATTCACTGTCAGCAGCAAAACAAAGGTAGTCTCCATCACAGAGTTCTGGCTGAGCTGGCACTCCAGAGTGCAGTCTTGTAGGAAGTTAGAGCAGTACTGTATCACCAGAGAATGTAGACCTGCCTTTAAGAAGGGGAAGGGTGAGTGAATCTGAGCGACTAAAACACTGGTAACGTAATTTCAGTCATTTGACAAGCATTGAAATAAACTAAAGGAGAAAATCATTGCACTGGTTGCATCTAAAAGGAGTATGGGATGGAGAAAGGTGACACGGTTAGCAGAGGGGAGTATTGCACCATGCTGACCTAGTAAGTCAGTGTACAAGTGGAAGGGAAGTGGGTTGGAGTCCCACAGCCTGCAGTTGCATGAACTCATGGCTGTTGCAGAAGGGTCACAGATGTGAGCTGTTTGTGCGTCTGCGGTGACTGGTCTGGCAGTGCTGACTTGGAATCATTGCTGCAAGAGCCTGTGACACTTTCAGGCACCCCTTTGCTGATGAAACAACTGCTGCCAGTGCATCCCCAGAGGGGGATTACTCATGGACAGTCACTCAGAACAGTTACACTTTCTCCTGGACTGCAATTTTTGCCAAGAGACTTAATCTATATATATTGTGATCCACCCTGCTGCTTCCCACTGCTGGTACCCTCCTGCATCTGCCTGGGTCTCTCAGTGACAAAAACTTTTTCTGAATACACAGAGTACCAGAGGAATTGCAGGGGGAGGGATATATATCGCTCTTCTTAAAATAAGAGTCAAAAGCTGAAAGTTTCTCTATTGCATGGAGAGTAGATGCTTCCTGAAACAAACAGGAATTTACAAGCTCCAGACATGAAAAGCAGCCATCTCAGCCTGGTACTGAGGCCAGTTCCAGGGTGGTTTCTTGCCTGTCATTAGTGAATTAGAGGGAGCTCTCTTGCTTGCTAGGGCTCACATCCCTGAACATCTAGCGCATGGCAACAAAGCAGCCAAGTGAGGCCAAAGGTGCCACTAGAAATTGGCAGCTCACGAGCTTCCTGCTCATGTAGTAATGAGCCTGTGGATGATTCCAGTGGGAATCTCTGCAGCCTTTGCCAGGAGGAGTCACTTGTGCAGAAAGCGCCTGCAGCTCCTAGAAGTTCTCTTTGATAGTGAAAGTCATAGGAGCAAGTGAGCACCTGCCTGTGAGCGAGGCCAGGCTGGGTTGTCTGTCCCTTGCAGGGACATGTCTCTGACAACTTGCACACAGCAGCGGTGCCCTACAGCCGTCATTCTCCAGCAGTGGGCACAACATAACCCCTGCTCCTGTGTCACAGCATGTCACTGCTGCTTGCAGAGACCTTGTGGATGTTGCAGCAGGGAAGGTTTTATTTAAGTTTTTATTTGGGAACTTCATTATTGTATTAACCCAACGGCTTACTCCTAGTCCTGGTAAATGTGTGTTATGATACCTTCCTGGCACAATCAGTGAGTGTTGCTGTGCTGGAGCCAAGGCCGGATTGTTGCCAGCACTTGTGCTGTCTACTGAGCTTTTGTTTAGAGCTCCTCTTCTTCCATTAGTTAATGGCCTTGTCATGCTGCATGTTTGCTAGGGCAGCCTGTGAATGTCACAGCCCTGTAGTTCACTGTGGATTCCTCAGATATGAAATAGCCTTACCTGTGGGCTGGTTTACATCCCTAAAACAAACCTGAGGAGCCATCATGCTCTTCCTGTCATCTTCAGGAAAATAGTGAGGCTGTGAATCTGTTGTTGCTGTCCAATCCCAAGTAAAGCTTCATTCACATGCGTGTAGTTTCAGCTTGTTTGGAGCTTGAGACTAGCACTTGAGCAGGTGGTTTCTCTGGGTCTGCACTAGGGAGGAAGAATCTGCTTTTTCCAATGCTGTCTCTTGCCTTTGGTGACAAATGGAGTGGCCAGTGCTACTGGCAGATTCACTCCAGAGTTTGCTTCTGAACTGCAAATGTTTTCTTTCCCTTTTCTCCTCCAAGGGGCTTGTTGCTTTAAATGTCTTGTGTACAGTGGATCTTTTCAGGTTTTAAAGGACTGTGAGAAAGACACGTGGGATGATTCTTGGGACAGCATTCTAGTGTGGTGGAGCTGTAAATCCACTACCAGTTTTCTTAATGCATTATGAATACAAAGCTTGGTTACAGATTTGTGCTGCCTCATCCTGTGCTGAAACACAGCTTCAGCCCATCTGCTTAGAGATGTGTCTGGCTGGGCATTGCCTTGTGTGCTCCTGCTCTCTTTGGACTCAGCTGAAAGGGAACAGAAGCTGGACTTTCTGCTCCATCATAAATGAGAAAAGCTTTTGAATTGAGAAATCACCTTAAGGGTTGTTTCATTTCTTTCACAAATTTGAGTTTTCACCTAAATAGCTATTTATAACTAATCCCTTCAGAAGTATAATATAGGGAGGCATGGCTTCTGAGTAAGGCAGCCAGCCTGCTCAGGGGACATGATGAGGCTTGCAGTGGGGAAGAGCCAAGAAAGCCTTTTCAGTATTGCTTGTCCTGTGGTCCTAGCACATAGTTTAAAAACCATTTCCACTCACAGAGTGTGGGGGGATTCTAGGAGGAATTAGCAGAGAGTACCTTACCACATCATCAGAATGGTTTGGTGCCTCAGTCAAGGCAGCTGACTAAATGCTGAAGCACAGGAAATGCTTTGTAAGAAAGTGAAAACATGAGGCAGACTTTTCTGGCTCCTACCAAGTCTCTGACTGAGAAGATGAGGTGGGAGAGTCTGTGTGATGCATTCTGTGGAGAATATTCCATATTCCTTTGCCAGAGAGTAGCTGGAAGTTAGCTTGTCTTTCTGTGATGATTGTTTTGACATCGTTTGGGATTTTTAAGTTTGATCTCTCTGGCTGTGTAGAAGGCTAGTCCATACTGCCTGGGGGGTTGTGCTGCCATGGTCAGGAGCTGTTTCACCATTGCAGGGCATTGGTGGGAATGGCCCAAGGGAACTGTGGAAGACTTGCATATGGAAAAAAAAAAAAATCCTTCCCTGTGACTGGCCTAGGAGATCAGAGCAATTTGCAGAAGATGTAAGAAATATGAACACTGGTGCTCTGTGAGAGAAGGTGAGCCAGCTTTTTCCAGTCATGGTTAGAAGAGAGACTGGAAAATATGTAGATATGCTGTATAAAATGTTGTCCCTGTTGACCAAAAGAGGGAGGAAAGTTTAGTTGTGTATTTTGTGATTTTTAACAAGCTTTCAGGTAGCACTGTGTTGAGGACCATACAGGAACCTCAGTAGGCAAATGACCCAGTTTGCAACATGGGCCTTGGGGGAGACTTCCTGGCCAGATTCCCAAAGGAAGGTTGTTGGTATGGAAAGTGCAGGCTGGAGCTTGCCCTTCATACATACCTGCATGCAACAGCATAATGAGATTAGGCAGGTCACTACATAGCTGAGAGCTGCTCCCACCCAGGCATGCACACTGTCTGTAAGTGCACTGTCAAGCATCAGCTGGTGGCAGGGGCCGTCCTGGTACCTTTGCAATGTGCCTTCATAGCATTTAATATTGCCAGGTGGATGTGTCCTGGACAATAAAATTTGTCCACCTGGACTGGGTAGCCATTAATACCCACAAATCTGTAATCACATTCACCTAAGCCCGTGGGGCAGATGAAGAAAATTAAAAATAGCCATAACCAGACTGTTTTCTGAATAAAAAAATCCAGGTATCAAAAGTTTGCAAAGTATCTATACTTGTAGGAATGACATCATTGATTACTCAAATTTTAGACAGTTTCTCTTTAAAATTAAAATAAAAATTGTTGGTGTGTCTGCCCTTCTAGTCTTTCCCACACCATGCATTGTTTTGTCCTTTTTTTTTTGTCCCTTGCTTTGCTTGCTGTTACCTAACACCAGTCATCCTTGCCCTATACTTTTATTAATGGAGGGGAAGCATTTAGCCATGCTAGGCATCAGCAGTCCTTAAAGAACCTTTATCCCACATTTGCCAAGACAGCATCATCTTCATTTCTGGCTCAGTAATCCCAGCTGTAACGTGAAAACCAGAGAGCTCCAGTTAGATTTTTATTTCTTTAGTTTCTATTCCTGTACATCGTTCTTAAATGAAGAGACCCAAACAGGATTTGCCCCCTGAGAAGACTGTATCATTGCCCTAGCAGGACATCCTTTCTGGGATTGCCTCCCCATCCTCCTTTATCCTGAGACAATTTCTTCCTAAAATTGTCACCATCTAATCTCTTTTGATGTCTGTTGCCATCCAGCTGACAGTTGCTGCTCTTGCCTGGATATTTGATCACTCCTTCCTTCTCAACCGAAGTCAAAAAAGATGAGTAATTTAGAGCTGCAGTTTTTCCACATCTCAAAAAGTCAGTGTGAGGGCCAGCTGAAGAGCTAGTGCAGGTGTCTTGAAAAAGCACCAGGAGGGTGTTCATGTTGCACTCACCCTCTTTGGGAGGCTCTGGCAATATTCAGACACCAGTATTATGCAAATCCCGGTAGGTGCATGTCGAGGTCGTAGTGCATGTAAACTCAGGTTGCCCAGCTTGACTGGAATATCTGAGCCAAATGTAAAGAAACCAATTCCAAATCTGGTGCTGATCTTAATGAAACACACAATTCTATAAACAGCAGAGCTAACGAAATTGCCTGATTGCCTGTGGATTTGTGTCCTGCTCCCTTTTGCACCACAGAGCTCTTGGATTTCCCGCAACTTTCCCAGTACTTACATGGCCTCACCTCCACCTGGCCTCTCCAGCAGCAAGGTGTGTGTCTCTCCCATCTAGCCATACATGGTTTTACCAGCAGTGCAGCCCATGCCTGCTGAGGGTATTGCATGGCCCACATGTGCAGCAGATGTTCCTCCACACCATGAATCCAGCACATGGAAAAAGTCCCAGGACATGGCCAACAATGAAACTGAGACGTCACCCAGAGGGTATCAGCTATTCGTGCAACTGTTAGTAGAATAAAGATGTTCTGTGTTAACACTTCAGTAAAGAACTACAGGAATCATTTGAAGTCTGAAAAGCCTCCCTTAGTCTGAGAGATTTGTGTTCAATTTATTTAGCTTACGCATGAGATTTTGGAGGGATTTACTTGTAGTCTCGCTCTCTACCTAGAGGGAACATTTTTTCTCACAAGGCTTTTTAATTTTGTCGGAAGAAGTGTATCTGAAGCTAGGCAAACGACCAAAAAAGGCAGCACATTTTTATCAGTATAAGTATTTTTGCTACATCTGCCCTACAGGCTTGATGAATTTGCTCTTGATGTCTTGAAATCAAGACTGGACATCTTGGTCAAGTTCCACTCAAACAGTGTGAGAGTAAAGGACTGGAAGGAGAATTTGCTCTCTGCTATGCAGGACGTCCAGAAAGATGTCAGCAGGATTTCTCTCAGCCTCTCAAGCCATGCTGAGAAGAAATAGCAGAATGTGGTGGCTAGAAGCTCAACTAGATAAAATCAGCCTGAACTGACATAATTTCCTAGAAATCTGTCCTTACAATTCTCAAATGACATACTTGCAGAGGTGAGCACTGATTGCTGACATCTTTTTTTCTGAAATGCAGATTTAATCCAGTGTCTGGGAAAATTCTGTGTCCTGGGAGGACGCAGGACAGGGCTGCACTCTCATGTTGCCTTCCCTCCCTCCTGTTCTGTGACTCTGGGACCCCCTGTCCTCACTCTCTGTGACCCGTTTGTTGACTATGAGGAGCAGGGTACCAAGCCAGTAATACACCTGACAGCTTGTCATGGAAGTAAGTTGTTTGCTTTATCCAGTTGTCTGAAAAGGTCACAGCAATTTTTTCTCTTTTTGGGGCACAATTATCCAGATCGGTTTCTTTATCCAGAGGGAGAAGGCTTTGTGGAGTCTCTGAGGTGAGCAACCTCCAGCATAACAAAATTCCCCAAAAGAGTTCTTTGGAAAGCACTGCAACACCACAGGATGCTAAAAGCTCACCAGTGTGGGGTGTGAAGACTCACAGAGGAGGGGAAAAGCACTGATTTGGTTTTGTAAATAAAATCACATGCTTTCTGTCAGTGGCTGAAAAGAGACTCCCCTTTCACAGCTCCAGGAATTTTACTATCTGCATTTTTTATTTAAAGTGAGGTGGGGGGAGAAAGTCTAAACCGTAAATATTTATCCAAGATGTGTGGTTGTTAATATGATCCAGTCTTCAGTCATTTTGAATGGTGTCATGATGACAGATGTTAATTCAGAAAGGAATAGATTGGACGATTATGCCTGAAACACATGTGTTCCTTGGCAGGCTCCATGGATTACTTGCATAGTTAGAGCTGTCTGAGCAATTTGTAACATTTTCTCTGCCTCGAAGCACCGAGGGCTCCAGGACAGGGGGTTGACCTATATCTTCAGTCTGCTATAATAAACACTGAGGTAACTAAACTCCCCATGTGCTTTTATCTTCCTAAATTTATCTCTCCCCCGGTGCTCCAGCTGTGTGTGGTGCTTCTGGTTCTACCCAAGAGGAATGGCAGCTCCTTACTCCAGGAGAGAAGGATGCTCCTGTGTGTGAGGTGTGAATCCCTGACCTGCTTCCCCTCCTGACTGAGCAGCACCCCTACCTCAGTGCTTGCAGCTATTTAATGCAAACACTTTTCCTGACAACAGAACTGAAAATAGACCAAGCCATATGAAGGCAGCAAGCAAGAGAGATTCAGGAAAGATCTGACTTTTTTTTTGTAGTATTTCTATTCTTGCTATTGTGATTTTGTGGCATGTGTCTGAGGTTGTTTCTTCTCTTCTTAATTAAGACAGATTTGTAAAACTGTTAGTGTCTTAATTTTTATTTATTTATTTAGTCAGAGGCATAAAATTGGAGGAAAATGACCACGCTGTTGGGTTCACAATAGCTTGGTAGGTCTACTTGGAAGTTTTTGTCATCTGGACCATCACTTGTATCCTGGTCATTTTTGATTAAATGAAATTTGCCCACAGCTGACAAGTACAGAAAATATGGAGCCTGGCCCAGGCAATCAGCACTCTGACTATTTGGAAAAAAACTCTTTAAATGTAAATGTTCTGTTTGGATTACAGTTTATTTAAATTCTAATCTTTTAAGAATATTAAATAATCTTACTTTAAAAATCTTCTTCTGTAAGACACCAATTATTAATGCAAGTCTAGAAAACAAAGTAGGGCAGGAGCTTCCTGGCATCTTCCCAGTTTCTTGTTATTTTGACCTTTCTGCCTTCTCCTCTTAGAGGAGGCTGAATAATTTGTATATATTGTATATGAACATTCAGTGAACATACAAATGATTTGGCTTCTCATTTCAGCAAAGATGCCAAACTAGAAGAAGACAGATTTTCTGTATACTCTTGCTGTAAAAACAATGTAAAAATTTCCCTGGAATCTCACTTTGAGATAACTTCAGAAAGCGATGAGGGTTTTTAGGCCATAATTCTTCCTGTGGCGATCCTTTAGCTTTTTTTGTTGCAATGTGTCAAGAATTTAGTCTAAATATGTGTTGTTTAGTGAGTTGCTGTTTGTATTCAAACTCATGAATCAGTTCAGCTCCCCAAAAAAGACTTTGCTGATGGGTGTCCTCAGATGCCCTGGGATGCCCTTGTGCTTTGTCACCCAAGCCTGCAAAGACAGCTTTTAAAATTTTTTTTCAATTTTTTTTTTTTTCTCCTGAGCAGGCATATGGTTGTAAGTGGAGCAGGTAGCTAAGCTTGTAGTTGGGATCGCCTCATGTTTTCTGTTGTAAGCAATGGGGAAAATGCTTTATTGTTTTATTACACCAGCATCTTTGAGCTGATGTTTTCCGTGCCACATGTTTGGCACAGCTGGAAAGTTCAGCTGAAATAACTCAGCTGTCTCAGGATGAGGCGACTACTGAAAATGCACAGTTGTATCCTTGTTTTTTAAAAAAAAGTCTCCCACCCTATTTTGCTGAGATTGTCCAATTCTTCAGCCTGGTGGGGCTCCTGCTGTTCTGTGAAATCCCAGGGTTTGGTCTGATGTTCCATGGGGGCTGTTAGATGCCGTCAGTGCCAGGCACTGTCAGTCTTACTGTGGCTCCGCTGTCCTGCCTGTCAGGTGTCCTCCCACACAGTTAGCTGGGATGCAACATCTTCAGGGATGTAAGAACTAAGTAGGATTTTCTCATCAGTTACTTCTCCACAAAGAGTTTGCGGCAAGGACAGCAGGCCAGGGAGCAGGGAATATCTCCTGGACTCTCAGGAGCCCCTTTTCCTCCTCCCAGTCACCTAGGCACTGGGAAGGAGCAGTAGCCTGCTCTGATGCATGGCAAGAGCAAAAGTGTTGGAGGTCAAAGAGTGATGGGTACTGGGGACAGCAGAGAATGGAAAGGTTTCTAACTGGCAGGAAACTCCTAAAACACTGGCACTTTAAGACTTTTTAAAGTGCTCTATGATTATGGGAATCAAGATGCCAAAAGTTAAACAAAAAAATAACATTGCATTTTCAACGTTAATTCAGTTCTCCTGTGCAGATGTTATTCTTAATTACATAATTATATTCTGGCTTGCTTAGAACACAGCTGTCTATCTAGTGGAGAGGGAAGACTGAGATTTGGACTAATTTCTGTAATGCAAGACATTCAGCCTTGTATGAGTAGTTGTAGGAGCTGTAGAACATGTGGATAGCAGAGAGGAAATGCAAGGAGGAAGAATGGTTCTGCTGGTTAGACACTGAGGGTTCCTCTTGAGGAGATGTTACACACACAAAGTATTGCAGAGATGCTCTAAGTGTGAAAGTATGGTTTGTAAAACACTTAGATACGTGGTGATATAAGAAAAATCTTGTGGGAAGATTGGAAAGTTAGTGTTCACAACAGTAGTCCTCAGCTGAAATTGTGAGACAGTCCTACTTCAGCAATTACTAACATGTGGATCTCACTTTCAGTCCTGGTATCCTTTTAATAGATGTTACATGAGTGTGACATTTCATAAACTATATCATAAAAATAATAATGAAGTAAAGGAGCTGGTCCCTTATGGGAACAAAATACCCTGTATATAATGATGATGTAGGACCTATTCTTCTTTAGGATTTTTCTGAAACTCTACTACTTCAGATATGTTTTCATTGAAGGATTATTATTCACAAAAACCACAAAGCAAACATAAATTATCTGAATCCATTCCTTTCACTAAAAACTTCCATCTTTCCTAAGACATTTCAGAACAGGAATATTTTCTTCAAAGTTTGGCTCAAAATCCAGCTTACATTTTGAACAAAAGAGTCCATAGTACAGTCTATCCATCACCCTGTTTGCACATAGAAGACACGTCTGCTGACACACCGTATGTGAGCCGTCGTTTATGCTTCGACTTGTGAAACAGCATTCATCAGAAAGATCTTCAGTGTTTTTCTGCAGCTCCTCTGACATGTTCCAAGTTCCGTTTTCTTCGCGGGACAATCTCTTTTTTAATGGCATTTTGTTATCTTACAACTGTGAACCACATTTTGCTCTCAGTTACTTGGATAAAACCATGAGAATACTTTTTTTTTTGAAAGAGGAATTCCTTTTCATTTACAACATGTCATAAAAATAGCTTTGCTCTCGTGACTCCTTAGAGCTGCTCTTGGCCTTGTGCTGTTTAATCCTGTGAATCAGAAGACAGCAGCTGGTGTTAGACCAGCCACACAGGAGGGCCACGTGTCTGTATTTGGGTTAGCTGTAGCACTCAGTTATGTAGGTCAAATGAAGCTGGAAATTCAGTAGGCCTATTTGAATATGCCTATCTGCTTATTCACAATATATGTTTGCAGGTAAACAGGGCAGAAAGTTCCTGACATCCCTGGGAATGAGCACGTTGCTGAGTTACAGCAAACTGGTGTGTGACACACCAGTGCCACCGTCATGTCCCAGGTGGATTTTCTCACCACTGAAGTTGCTGCTTTCTGAGCTGGTATCTGTGGATGGGACAGCTTCCAGTTTCATGTGTAGCCAGGGTGCTGTGTAGGTGACATGTCTGGCACAGTGTTTAAAGTTTGCAGCTGCTGCTTGGAATTAAGTTTCCTTTCTCTTGTGGTTTTCGACCTGGTTATCAAGCCTCATGAAACTTCTCTCTAGTAGTGAATGATTAGCTCAGCTCTATCAACAAAGAAGAAAATATTTTTGCTTTAAAAAGGAAAAAAAAGCTCTGGTAGTGCCATGTTTTGAGGTGCTTTTGTCTCCATCATGCTTTGCTGCTTTTTGTTTGCTAGGTATGTAATATATTTGGGTCTTACCCTGAGAAACATTAGTAAAAACTAAATTTGTGGGCTTTATAACCAGTCAGGAGTTCTTTTAGGTGCTGTGAGGCAGTTGGCAGGTGGGCCACACTGACAGGGGAATGGGCTGGGAAATTACAGCTGGTTGATTTTAGACCTGGTCAGTGGGAGGATGCCTGGGGAGAAGAAACAAAACTGGAAAAAATTAGAAGTACTGTGTTGTTGGGTAGTAGTTGAAGAGCTGCATCTCTTTTGACAACAGAACAAAGAGAAGATGAGGGAAAGGCTTGAGGAATGCTCCTGCTTCAGGCAGAGTAAGAGCTTTTCACTGGGGCAGATAAGAGCAGAACTAGTCTCTAGAGCATTTCTAGGCTCTAGAAACTGAAGATAGGATCATTCAGAATGAATGCTGGCCAGAGAACCATGTGCAGAGGGTGGTAAGGGGTTCTCCATAGCTTTGAGAAAGTTGGGTAAATATGCTTGAAGTGTGGGCTAGTGGGTCTGGCAGTTGACCATCATCCCAGACTGCAGGCTCTCAGCATCTCTGTTCTTGTTGCTAAGAATTCCTTGTTGCTTTGATAATCAGTGCAAATGATGCAACTTCGTTTATATTACCACTTCTAGAAGAGCATTTTCTAGGCCTCCGTGTCTACTTGACCGCTGAGAAATGCAGCATTGGCTGATAAGATGGTTATTTTCTAGTGGAAACACACCTTCCACATCTAATCCAGCTATGCCTGAGCAGAAACCTTTCAAAAGCCTCTGCATATGGATCGCAGTGGTTTTGCTGTACCTTGTTTGTGTGACAGTGAGAGCTTGTGGATGATGGGTAGAGAATAAATCACATTCCAGGCTTGGTGGGGGCAGAGATTCCAGTCAACAATGTGCTCACAAGCATGGTGAGGTCTTATGACTGATGCATCATCCCTTGACATTTTTTTTGCCTCATGTCCTTCTTCCTCTCCATTTCTGGTGTTAGCAGAGTTCAAAAGAGCAGTAATCTCCATTTTCCACAGGCTGCCTCTCCAGTCTCTTCATTTGGTTGCTCTGCAACAACATACTACGTACCCAGATTTGCCGGTAGCTGACCTTTGCAATCTTCCTGTCCCCTTCCCATCAGAGCTAGAAATCTCAATGAGCTATGCCGCCTGTAGTCCTAAATCCACTAGTATCACAGAGGTACAAAAGAGGCAGCATCTGTATCATCAGGACACAATGGCATTACCTCTCATTTTGCTTAGTATATTAGAAATGTTGTTATTCTGGGAGACTCAGCCTGCTTCTCGTGGTTTGTATTTTCCACTGAGGTGTGCTTCTTGGCTAAGGCTCTGAGTTTCCATATTTTATTTTAGCATGATTTGCCTTTAGCGTGATTTTATTTTAGTTGTGATTTGCCTTGGTAAATCTGAGAACAGGAGACGGAAAACTGAATGGAGACAAAAAATAGTTTACAACCGGCTGTGCCTATTAGCCTTCAGTACTCTGCAAATGGACAGAATGAGGGATTGCAGCTGGATTGTCTTGTCCCTGGAGCTATTTGGTGAGCCCTGCCATTTTTTATCCCTTCCCCCTAATCTGCTATCTTTGGTCTGTCATGTCTGTACCAGTTTATTCCTGGAGTGGTGTCTCTAGAGGTGGTGTCTCTTTTTGCCTCTCTCGCTGGATAAGAACTGTACAAGAAATTGGCTTGAAAGCCCCGACCTATCTAAATTCTTCTGTGCTTTTAAAATAGTTTCCTCTAAAGCCTTTAGTGGTGTCCAATTTTGAAAACACTCCAACATTGCTTAAAAATGCTGTGGCCCTCATGGACTTGTTCTTCAGTCATGTTCTCCTGTCTGCCTCTCTCCCTGTGATGCTTGTTTCTTTACACATATATAGTATAAGCTTCTTTTGGCAGCCTTTGGCACTGTAAATACTGATCTGTGTCTGGGGCTCCAGGTGCACAGTAGTGCCAACAAGTAATAACAGTGGGACCTGAAAACAAGGATACACAATTTCCAGCCTGGACCCTCTGGTTTCCACCTCTGTACAAGGAGGTGATGAGGCACTGTGGGAACATTGCCTAAGCAGTTTTCAGACTCATTTTCTGACTGTTTATCATTGTGCTGATCAGGAAGGGAGTTATTTCATTGTGACAAGCCCACCCTTAGGTACTGCAGGTTTAGCCACTGCAGTGGAGAACAGAGGATGCCCCCAACCTCCAACTGCGAGTCGGAGCTCCCAAATCTGGCAGGAAAAGTATGCCCTCCCTCCTAGAGCCTGCTGCTCCATGGGTCTCCTCCCAGCCAGAAAAAGGGACAGCGTTCCCCAACGGGAAGTAATTGCTTTGGAAACCTCTCTGAACATCTGGGTCCAATCAGGCTGAGCATCCACCCCCGGCGCGGCACCAGCGGTAGCGCGGAGCCTTGGAAGGGGCTGCACTCCCGGCTGCCGGGGGCTGTGTCAGGGAGCAGCCCCCTGGGGCTTGCAGGGCTGGTGCTGCACTTTGGAGCGTGCCAGTGACAAGCTGCAGAAGAAAACCACAGCGCTTGAGATGGAGCTCAGAACTACGGGGCTTGGAGAGCCAAACCACAAGACTGAGGATCTCGGTAATTACAAGCCAGGAAAACAGTTTTTGGTTCTTTAGCACTACACAGGGCTTTACCTGCTGTATAGGTGGAAGTGAGAGAGCTGCTTGCTGAGAGTCCCTGTTCCTCCCTACAATTGTTTTAGAAACTACAGCAGGAAAACACACCAAAATGAAAGACTACCCCAGGTGTCCCTCAAAACTAATTTCAGGGGAACTGCCCAGAAAAGTTACAGGGAAGAACACAGAGCAAATAGAAATGAGACAGAAGGGAGAAGCCAGAGCGGTTTCAGAGCAGTGTGATAGCTGAAGGAAATGCTTAGGGAAATAGTGATGAAGTACAACAGGAGAAACAGCTAAATAGAAGGGAGCAAAGCAAAGCTTGTATTTCTAGCTAGGGATGGGCACCCGCATTTATTTTACACTGGCATTGAAGTAGCTGAGAGGAGCCCAGGTGTGGTCCTGGTGTAGTTCACACAGTGCTGGGAAAATGGACAGTGGTGGTGTGTGTGGTTATTTCTCTCCAAACAGCTCCAGCAGCAGCAAGGAGTAAAACTCTCAAATGTTTATAGCTTTTCTTCTTTTCCTTTTCTATTTAATGTTTTGTGTGTAATGTAAAAGCCATGTAAAACCTACTTAAGTCCCAGAACTTATGTAGAATCTCCTACAGAGTGTAAGTCCAAACAAAAGGCATCTTCTGTCCACTTCAAATAGCTTGCAGACCTTTGGCTTGAATTGTTCACAAAATTTAGGCAATGCCATATTTAGAGTTGTATGTGAAATAATAATTGAACTTATAAATTTATTTTAGTTTCAAGGTCACACACTATTTTTCCAGGGGGTGCCTGCTTAAGCCCATGATAAGATGGTTTCATTGAATGAGTAGCTGTTCAAGATTTTTGTTTATCATCTTAATTTCTGTGAGACCTGGAGCATGCTTAATGCAAGTGGAATCTGTGACTTTTTTTTTTTTTTTTTGGTCTCCTTCCCTGAAACTGAAAGGCCTCTACTCTACATGTGCCCTTAGGAAATTCCAAAGGTTTAATATTTATCCAATTTTTAATGAATTTTCACAAGAAGGCAAAACTCAGCTGGCATACCAAATCCCTCAAATCCCTTGGTCAAATGGATGTTGGACTTCATTAATATTTGTAAAGGTTTTTTCTGTTTTTTTAAATGCTGGGATTGCTCAGTGACTGAAAATGGCTTATTATAATGGAAAGTGTTAGACTGCTTTGACACCAGGCATTCTTTGTAATTCTACTATGATGAAAGAACATGTGTGTATGATGAAAAAACATGAGTGATAATTAAGAATTTTTTCCATTGAGGTTCCCAAGGGCACTTGGCCATTGTTGAAATGTGAACTTAAACCCATGGGATGCTTGCCCTGGTTGTCAAAAGTGTGTTATGTTTAGGCAGTTTTGAGGGGGCATGGATAGCAATGGGATTTGACTTTCTTAGAGAGTTGGTTTGGATGACGGTGTGCACCCTCCTCAGGTTTGCTCTGTTAATGCCTTTTGTAGCATGAACCATCTGCCAAAGTTTCAATTTCAGGATATGAAATTCAGCAGCTAAAGATATCCATGGGATTGTTCCATAAAAAACACTCTGTAAGGTGCGTAGCAACACGTGTTATGAGAGTTCACAGGAGCTGAGCACAGCACAAGGAGTGTCTGAAATGCAGCAGGCATTGGCTGAGGCAGAATTCCAGTCCGTAATTACAGGGGTGGTCACTACCGGGCAGGGGAAGCTCCTGAGGATTTTGCAGTGGATAATCAACATTTTCATCAGTGCCTTGAGAGCAGCTGTAAAGTCACTGCTAAGCTGCAAGCAACCCAAAACCGGTGTATGTAATGAATTGCAGAGTGTGTCCTTTTTATGTAGTGTAGTGACTGTCTCTGTTGCTTGTCACGGAGATCTCAGGGAAGATGGCTTCAAGAAGGAGGTGTTCAGTCAGATTATCCTGCCCAAACTGCTGGTCAGCAGATTAAAATTCCTGGCTTCCTGGCCTGTGCCTTGCTCTGAATTAACCCAAAGAGAAGTGAAACATTGGAACACAATTGCTCCCTAAGTCTTGTGAACACAGGATCCTCTGGTTATTTTGGGAGAACTCTGTACTATACCTGCTGACACCTGGAAAGGTGTCAATGATGGGAAGCCATGTGGCAGAGTGGCACAAGCTCCTCTCCAGGCAAGGCTGTCTAGCAGCTCAGCACATATCAAGGCCAGTGTTCTTCCATGTTTGCAGAGTGAAAACTTGAATTGGGTAAAAATAATAGACATGCTTAGTTGTTTCCTCCCTTGTACTGTGAGCATTCACGACTCTTCACAAGACAAGATGATATTTCTATAACCTTACAGTTTAACTCACATAAAACCTAATAGGGCAGGACAAATCTAGGATAAAGTGGGAAGCATGTAGCTCACCACTGGAAGTAGGGCTGTACAGTCATTTTAATCTCTTTGAATGTTCTTAAAGCATTTGCTATCCAATGGTGTATCCCCTTGAAGGCAGGTGGGAGTGATCACAGGATGTGCTGGAATGCTTAATCCATGGATCAAACCAGCTGAAGTGCAAATAACAGTGAAAAGATGGCACCAGGGAAGAGGTTATTCATGCTGAAGCCCAGGCCTCACAGTTGCTATCCAGGCTGGCTCAAGTGCATCAGTCCATGCTGCTGTCACCTCTCCAAGAAGCACAGGTCCCCTACAATGTTACACTACTGCCCTGTGGCAGTGAGCAGAGACAATGGGAGCTGCTGCAGTAGTGCGTTTTAATATTGTTTTTTAATAAAATAATAGAAATCTGCTATATATGGTATATCATTGCGTTTGTTGTTTTATCTTTTTTTTTTCTTTTTTCTTTTTTTTTTTCCTTGTTGTTATCAGAGTGCCTCTGATGGCTTTTGGAAGTCAGTGGCAACCCGTGTCCCAAGGGAACCTCATGAGATACGTATCCTGAATCCCTACTTCATCCAGGAGGCGGCTTTCAGCTTCATCGGACTGCCTTTCAACAATGGCCTGATGGGCAGAGGGGTAGGTATAAAGCAAAGGAAGCAAAACCTCAGAGAAGGATGTGACACCAAGCAGCAGAGGAGGCTGACACTGTTCTTACCTTTCCTTTGGGCCTCCACTGTTGGACATTGAAAGGGAGGGACTTTGGCTCTGTTACGGTGGCAGCTCTCAGTCTCATTCAGACCCAGGCAAGAACCTTCCTGATCCAAGGATTTTGGGGGGGATCATCAACACTTCAGCAGTGCCTTGAAAGCCATTGTGAAGTTTCATCCCAGGCTTATAGTAGAAGAGAGTAAAGGTTTGCTTTAGGAGGCCTTTGGTAAGAAATTCTGGTCTTATCCCAAAAAGTTTTATGCATAAAAGCTCACAAAAGAAAACAATGCAAACCACATTTTTAGCTCATATTTATTAACAAAATACCTTAATGGTCATTCTCGTATCTCTCACCCCCAGTGCAGCTTTTTGAAGTGTTAGTGTTGGAGTAGGTGGTGACTTGGGTTTTCTGGATTATCTCACATCGCAACACTGTCCTCAGAACCTATTTATATTTGCTCTACGTAATATATCAACCATTAGAGTATTACTTGGGTGGGTAAACTGCTCATGTACACATGTGATGTTGTTGTTGATAGAGACCACACGTGACATTTTTGGCTACATTAGCACAGCTGACAAACCCAGAGAGAAGCACTTCTGCTGGACAAGGTCTGCTTGGTCTGCTGCTGGCATTGTCCTTCCATTGCTACCAGTGCAGATTTGCTATGTCACAGCGCGGATTTGGACTAGACCTAATAGTGCCTCATTTTCCATGTCATAATTATATCATTAAGACTTCTGGAATATTAGAGACATTTGTTTTGTGCAAGTCAGATGGGTGGGTGCCTGGAGATAAGACATTTCCTTCTTAAAATGAGAAGTGCAAGATGTGTGCAGGCAGGTTCAGCCACATGGAATGGGCCTTTTGTAAAATGCACTGTCATGGGATTCTGGGAACTCTGGATTTTTGATATGTGCACTGAAGGCATCTTATTGCAAATATTCCCATCAGCTAGGAATTAACTTACTTCACCTCTTTGCCTTCTCCAGAACTTACCCTTAGAACAATGTGGTCTTGATTTGTTTTCCAGAAAATCAGGAGTGCTGCCCCAATAAAGGACAAAAATCATCATACTTTATTTTTCTCCAATTTGTTTTTATTTTTAAACACGTTATTTTAATACACAAGTTATTACTTAAACTGAAAGGAGAAGAGAGAATCCGGAAATGAAAATGCTGTGAACTGAAGTTTATGAGGTTTTGATAGGTTGTTTAACACACATCAGATTGGGAAATGAAGGCATCTTAATTGAATCCTGATGTTTCACTTCACAAAAGTCCGTTTGAGCATTTAAAAATAGTTTATGGTTCTTTAAGGCAAGCAGTCTTTGCCCATGACCCCTACTAGACTGTGTGAATTGTAGTTTATTCCTCAAGATGGGGCAACAGGAGCTCTGCAGGTGCCTGTGTGGGGCTGAGCTGTCGCTATAGCCTGGGCGGTCTGTGCAAGGACACTAACACCAGCATTCTGTCAGAGTTTAAAAACACAGACTGTTTCTAGCCTGTGGCTAGAATTTTACTGCAGGCATCAGCTATGGACTGCTGTTATGGAACTGCTGGGGCTTCACACTTTAGTGAATTCTGCTGCACCAGTGCAAAGTTTAGAGCTTTGTAAATGCAAAGGCTCCAACAGAAGCTGCTTCTGCCGGATTAAAGAGGGAGGAGTCTGAGTAAAACCGTGGTGATAGAAATTTGCTACATTTTTTGCTCAGAGTTTAAATGAGAAGAGTAGAAATCAGAGCTTGTAGACCAAGAATCCAACTCTCATTGAAGATTTATGAGAGATCCAGCCAGACAAGTGGAGCATCAAGGAGGATTGCCCCACGTCTGTGTGACCTAGCAGCTGCACGGCTGGTTGGGTTTGGGCTTGCACTTTTGAGATGAGAGACAAAACTTTACTCAAGAAAGAAGCATATGGACCTGGAAAAGGAAAATGCTGAGGACTAGTGAGCAAAAGCACAACAAACAGTGTATCCAGAGTTTCTCCTGGGAAATGGGGCTGGAGGCAGACTGGTGCCCCCGTGCTGTAGTGTGCTATGCTGTGTTGGGCAGGCTGCACACAGGAGGATCAAGGCTGGGGATGCCTTAGTAATCAAGGCCAACATAAAATCCTCACAAAGAGCAGTAATATTCCACTCTCCTTTGGTTCTGATGCCTAAATAAACTTCAGAGCTTCTCTTGCACACCACATATGGTAACAATGTGCTGCCAATTAACTTTGTAATTTGTGGGCTTTTTCAGCAAGGTTGAGCAGAGCTAGTAAAATAGTTCAGGGCTGATCTCAAAGTGTTTTTCCCAGGATTCAATAAAGACTGAATGTAGTAACATCCTCTGCTTTGATAATATAATTTGGGCCAGATGATCCTGGAGTATAGTAGTGGGGTACAACTCAGATGTGCATTTTGATTGCACTCCTGGCACTGCTAGCCAAAAGCCCTAGCAAGGAGCAAAACTCACACCCACAACAGTGACTTCTCTCTGGGAGAGAGAAGGTTTACAGCAGTTTTCTTCAGTCCTACTGAAGTCTTAAGAGTGGGAGAGCTGTTCCATACTGTATGTGGACTTCTTTTTCCTGGGATAAGCTGATGATAAAGAACAAACTTTGGGCTCCTAGCAAGGTCTGGGGGAAAATAATTGTTAATACCTAAAGATGATTTAGCACCAAAAAAAAAAAAAATCTAGTAAAGATCCTCTCTCTGATTAAAGAATTCTGTTAAGGTGTGGGTGCAGGGTTGGCTTTCTCACTAGCCAGAGGTGATTTTGGTTCAGGTGGGAGTTCAGTTTATAGAGGTCTTTGGGGCTTGAAACGAAATGTCACTGGTATTGCAGCTGGTGGGTCAAGCTTGCAATATCACCCCTTACACTGCAGGCAGTTTACTGGGGGCAAGCACGAACATCAGCTCAGAGGTGTCACTGCTGGGTGCACAGACACCCCTAGGGATGGTCACTGCTGTGGTGCCTTTGGCTGCGTAGTGAATCGTCCTGTCCAGCCAGTAGCCCCCAGAGCCATTGGAGCAGCAGCTTTCTGGCTCCTCTGGGAGCCCTGAGCCTGGTGTGAGGTGGAAAGGAGAACACTTCAGGTGACATAAATTATCAGGAGTCTGAGGACTCCAGTGCAGACTGCAGTGTTTGTTTCTCTCTCTGTGCTGGTGCTGTGCATCCATGGATCTGTTCATGATTTAACCTGACACTGTAAGCCTTTTGTTTGTTCAGGTACTGGAAATGGTTGAATCTATAAACTAAAGAGATAAAGCATCCTTCTTTGGATTTCACCCAGCCTCAGCGCTAACCTGGTGAAGGAGGAGCCGTGTGCAGGAGGTGTTACCAGGCTGATTCAGGCACCCAACCATCGATTAGCACCTCTGTATAGTGCTGACAGCTCAGGGATTAACCTCTGATGCTGGAGTGTTAGCATGTCCCAGCCAGGGCTTCTCGTAGCTCTTAGATGGTTTTTGCTGTGGGCAGGCAGCCTTTATGGAGGTGCCAGTGGGGACCCTTTGCACCTTAGGCAGTTTTCAACTCCCTTGTGTCATCATCATGACCTTTTCTCTCATGAGTTGCCCAGGTGTCAGCAAACTTTATCTCCTGGGCTGTTCTTACTGGACTATGAAGGCTGACTGTGTGAAGGCTGTGCCTTGGAACCTGTTGGGTCTTTGTGGAGCAGAAGAGAGGTGGGGATGGCAGGAGCAGAGTGGTCTTCCACTTAATCCTTTCCAGTTACATGGTTCTCCCTTTTTTGCACCCTGATGGCATCTTCTAAGGCAGGTAGAGGGACAAGTAAGGGGCCACTGCAGCTGCAGTCAGTTAAATGTAGAGACTTAGTGTCACTGTAAAGCTTTGGGTTTGCAAGGCAGCACATCTGCTTCATGGGCTGCACTTTTCCACCCATTGCCACTGCAGTGGGCTCAGTCCATGAGCTGCTGGGGAAGGGATGCTCAGACAAACCAGTGCAGGGGAGCAGGTAAATGCATGCCAGCCTCCTCTTGGTACAAGCTCAGCCACCTGCTTCTGCACATGAGAGATGCCAAGGAACTGAAGGGAGTTTGCTTCTCACTGAAAAGTAGACCATGAACTCCCCTTTAGCATGGGTTAAGCATGTATGTGCTTATCACAGAGCAGGTAGCATAGGGTAAAGTCATGTCCTTGCTTGCCTTCTGTTAAATCCTTAGATCCTTTAGAAATATTCCCTGCACTGCACAGGAATCTGCTCTATGGCAAATGGTGAATCAGAGCTTGTGCATCAGGTGAGATGTCAAAAATACTTGGACTGGGCTTAGGTGTTCAGGATCTCAGCAGGGAAGTGGTAGAAGGGAACCTGCTGGGTAGCTGGGCTGTCCCGTCTCCAGCCACTGGCCACTGGCCTTGCCCTTTGCTCTGCTGCAGACAGCCAGTCCTGCAGGCTCTGTCCCACTCCCAGCAAGGGATAACCAGGGGAGCTGAAGGAAGGGCACTGGAGATGCTCTGCTTTGTCTTTTGAAGCCCAGAATTGCAGCTGTTTCTGTCCATGGGTGGAGGTAGCTATGGGAGCAGCAGTGTGTGTTGTAAGCTCCTGTGGCAAGAGCCACTCTCCAGAATGCCAGGCATTTGCCTTCTCACAATGAATGGCACTAAATTGCTTTCTATGCCATATTTCCAAGCTTTTCAGCTAAGGGAAACAAAGGGCAAGTTTGGGTTTGCTCCTATGCAAACATAGAGAAACAAAAAGGAAATACAGTGATTGTTTTGTATGTTGTGATGACTTATTAGAGTTTTGTTCTGTATTTCTTTTATTTTGAAAACTTCGGGTGATCAGGTCTGTAACTGATAAAACTAAGGTGGGAATTTTTCTCAGGTAAGCAAATGTTTGGGTTTTCCCTCAAATAATTTAATATAGTAGTCAAACCAATTTGAATATCCAGGTGCATTATTGTTTGTAGGGAATTTATTCTTCAGTGACTCTTACCCTTTTATTGAAAAAGGTAACAATTGCAATAGTCTGAACAATCCAATAAGTCTTACCCTGAGCTAAGTAAAATCCCATAAATAACTGGAATTCATTTAACATATTAAGGGAGTCAAATATTTCTAAAAACAGATTTACAGCAGTCATTTCCTTCCAGTCCAGCAGGCAGTGACACAGGAATGACCCGGGCATGGAATGAAAAGCAGCAAGAGCTTTTCACATGCACCAAGCAAAGAGCAGTTCCAGCCCTGGTTCAGTCACCAGCACTGGATCTCCAGCACAAGCCCATGAGGTGATGGTCAGCCTCAACAGAGTTCAGAGGAGTTCCAGTGTTCATTTCTGCTGACTGATTTCTTATGTGAGTAGAAGTCAGTCTTTAAAGCCTCTTCAGGGGGAACAGTGGAAGATGAAACATCAATGTCTTGAGGGGAAGCCTTTTGTCTTCCTGCTTGCAGCAGAGAACAGTGTAGGAGCAGTTAGGAGAACCTGTCCTATGTCTGTACTGCTAAAGGCATTTCTGGTCCCCTGACCTGGTGGTGCAGACTGGCTGTGTTTGCACTGCACAGAGCTTGCTGTGGTCCCTCACACAGCACAAGACCAGAAATCTTTGCCTCTCTTGTCTTTATACTTTCTCACCAAGATCCACCATGCAGGTGCTCGCCTCACCCATGGAGGACAGGTACCCATGGAAGGAGCCATGCTCCAGAGGCTGTGGTGGGGCTCCAGAGGCCCAGCACTGCTGTGGTGACGTGTTGCTCACCACTGCTGTGTTTTCTGCTTCTGTTTGTCACATGGCCTTTTAGTGTCATCCCTGGCTCATCTGTCAGTCTGCTGTGTTCTCTCAAATGGGACCAGGCAAAGGGCTGATCTCTGGGGAGCATTATATTAGATATTACATTTTCCAGATGTTTGGTCTTAGACAAGCAGGCCAGGCTTGAAAATGTGGATTTTCAGTTCTGGACATGTTATCCAGTGAGGTTACCCTTGTAGTTGTTTACAGGTGCTGGAGAGGGGATGCTGAACCTGGTACCTCCATGGGCCCCAGCTGGGACAGAAACTACTGATACACAGCAGGTGATGCAGAGCTTGCAAGGCCAAGCTAAACACTTGTGGCAGAGAATTGACAAGGGGAGAGGGCTGCCAATGATTTCTGGGCTTTGCCATTCCCAGCTCACACTGCTTCGTGAGCACCAGTTCAGGTCAGAGACTCATCATGGCCGCATCTGGAGCAGTGTTGGACCATTCCAGGCAGCCCCATGGTCTAACCTGCACTGGGCAGTCTCTGTGCAGCTGGGAGGCATCTCAAGAGGCTCCTGCCTCGGCACTGGCTGCTGTTGGGCTGTAGCTCTTCAAACGTTTGGCT
The DNA here is from genome assembly GCF_020740725.1 of Corvus hawaiiensis. Classification (NCBI taxonomy): domain Eukaryota; kingdom Metazoa; phylum Chordata; class Aves; order Passeriformes; family Corvidae; genus Corvus; species Corvus hawaiiensis. Next base: position 22,883,430 of record NC_063221.1, read on the forward strand.
GAAAGCAGCACTGCTTGGTGATACAGGAACACCCAAGAACCACAGAGGGCCATGAGCAGGAAGACAGGCTTTGAGCTGCTCTAGCACTAGATTATAATTCCTGAGGCAAGATGGTGGAATTTTGGGGGGTTTGTCTTAGCAAAGGCCTCAAATAACAAGAGGCCTGCGCAGTTGTTTGAGAGAGTTTTATTTTCATAACTCAACACAGGAGGTGTGGTGGTTGCTTTGGTATGTCTTTGGGGCACGGCACAAGGGTGTGTGTGGTGAGATAGCACTGACGCATCGTGCAGGGCATAGCAAGCCAGATTTGGCACAGCCGTGTCTGTGATGCCTAACTTCTTTTGGAGTGACTTGTCCCCCAATTTGCCCCCGAGGCTGTATATGGTCCATCAGGTCCAGATTAGAGGTTGGCAGCTAATGAATTTATATGTACAATCTGGAGAGCTTGGAAGCTGTGTAGATGCAGCCAGAGAGTAGTTATAGCCATTTCCTCTCTGATATGTGTCTCCTCTTATTTGCCACTTCTTTGCTAGGAGGAGAGGATAGTTGTAGGGGCCAAATCAGATACATCTACTAAGGCTCATGAGTTTAGGAAGGTAGGTAGTCTCTGGTATTTTAATCATTTTTGAGAACAGGGCAGGTGGTACTAAGATAGTGGCTTGTCAGGAACTACTGAAGAACAGAAGCAGATAAGAAAATTACCTCCTATTTTTTCCATAAATACCACTGGATGCATTATAGAAAGAATAAAGTCAGGCAGATATTTGGCAACGAAAGTTCACTTTCAATTTCTGTCTACTGTTATTCCCCAAACAGACTGCGCCTGAAAGAAAGTTTGGCAGTCCTCCCGTGAGGTTGGGTAGTGTGATTAATTCTCTGTGGTTTGCAAGACTCACATTAGAAAGTTAGCTCTTAAATGTTAACTTGGCCAGTGAAATTCCCTCCAGGCAAAGACCCTGTGTCTCCCTTGAGCAGTACTGTGGGAATGGGCCCGGTGCAAGTGTGGGTGGTGTTAACACCATCATGTTCCCAATGACGACACGGTCTCAAGGATGTAACCATTTACTCACTGTGTTTTGGACACTGTAACTACAGCTCTGCTGAGGGAAAGGGTTTTGTGGCACGTCCAGTTACCAGCTGATGCAATTCCAGCGACGTACAAATGTCATCTTCTATGCAAAACATAAAGCTGAGGAATCGGAATTAAAACTGCCATGTCCAGGAAAACAGGATGTTCTTGGATATTTTGAAATTTGGGGCAATGTTCTTATCCTTGCCTAATAAACTTTTTCCATTTTTTTGAAACCCCTACTTGATATTTTTTGGCTACTAGTGAATTAACAGTTAACTAAAGTAACTAGAATAAAGCCAATATTGTTTTTGTGAGTATCAAATGAAATTAAGCTGTGAGAACAAAATGACTCTGCTGTTTTCCCCCACATCTAGAGCTGGAACAGGAGGATGTAAGAAGGTCTTGTCATTTCAGATGTGCACTGTTACTGTTGTGCTGCAAATGTTTGAATTTAATGTCTCATTGATTTAGCCATAAGCAGGTTTTGCCTGTTTGTTTTCAGATTAGAGTGGTTCCAGTGCACTGTAGTGGAGTTCTCCATAGCACATGAGTTGTGCTCCCAGATCTGCACATCCCAGCCTGGATATGGGTGACATTTTTTGCTTGGAAACTTTGTTCTTCAGACCAGTCAGGCAATCAGAAGCGAGCAAGACTGTGTGCTGACAAAAACCAGTTCCTTTGAATGAGAAGCAGAAACTCAAAACATTGTTCCCAATCTTTTTGAACATGCAATAGCGTTGCTCACCAGTTCAGGATAAACCATTGTAAATGAAAACTGTAAGTGTGCACTTGGTTTCTATATCTCAGCTTAGAGCTATCACCCTTGGTGACTGTTTGAGCATGTCCTCTGAATTTGTGATATTTCCAATACTCTACAAATGAAGATGTGGGTGGATTTCTCAGCCTCTCCCTAGCCCCTGGGGCAAAGTTGCCTCTGGATTCATCTGGCTAAAGGGGAGCTAGCAAAGTCGGTGAGCTAGGATTTTACACTGGAAACACTTTGCTGTCCCAGCAGAACACACAGGAGGAGTTGTCGCTGTACAGCACCGCTGTCACAGGGCCTTGGCAGGGCCAGTGAAATGGGAAGGGCTGAGGCTGGACTTCAGTGCAAACTGCAGGTCAGCAGATGGGAAAGGATAGTTGGGGTGTCGCCCGGATGCTACTACCCATCTCTGACTGTCTTCCCACTGCTCCTTGTTTTCCCGGTGTGCTGTGGTTCAGAGGGAATGCCACAGGCCAGAGTGCCCTTTTGCTGCCAGGGTACCCCTGAGCAAAGGAGGGGATCTTGGAACACACTGACTGATCTCCTCTCCGTCTCCCAGAGCTGTTTAATAACCTTAAACTGCTTTTGTCATCAGTAAAATAAGGATTTTGTGCTGTTCCTCACTTCTGCTCCTGTATGGTGACCTGTTTGGGATACGTATTCTTCCTTAGCCTAGCGGGAAGCCAGTAATGTGCATAACATTGTAATCTGCTCTCTAGGTCTGTTTTAATTTCAGAAAGCTGATATATCCACTGTGATTCATCCTCCAGCTCGTCTGCTGCCCTGTTCTCAGGAGAGCAAAGTTGTGGCAGGGGAGTCTGACCATTTGCATTAATTTCTTTACAAGTTGGGAGGCTATCAACCCTGCAAGCTGGCACTGGGCAGCTGATGTGTGGATATAGCCAAATACCACGTTCCTAATTTTCTGTTTAGTAGCAGCAGTGCCCCTGTGAGCAGAGACAATAAGAGGAAATCTTTGATTATAAAAGTGGCAACCTGCTAATGACTTCCATTCCTGCTTTCTCTCCTCTCAGAACATCCCCACCTTGGGAAGCGTAGCAATAACCATGGCGCTGCACAACTGTGATGAGGTGGCGGTAGCTGGGTTTGGCTATGACATGAGTTCACCCAATGCACCACTGCACTACTATGAGAACATCAAGATGTCTGCCATCAAAGAGGTAGGGAGCTCCTGCCAAGCACATCCTCCTCCCAAGCCTGCCAGCCACCTCGACTCCAGAGCCTGACTGGGATGGTGATGTCAACTTACAGCTTTCCTGTGTGGGTCAAAACACAGCTCCACCCGTGCATTTGCCTGTACAATTCTAGACATTCTCCCAAGCTCAATGTATGTTAAAAATGGTTATTGGTGCTGGGAAACGTTCTCTGGAATGTGTTTATAATGTAATTTCTTCTTTGAGCGGCAGGGAAAGGATTCATGTAAATGTTAACTCAAGAAGAGTGAAAGGGAGCAGTTTTGCTCTGGGATTGAAAAGATATGGCCTCTCCTGCCTTTTGATCCATTGTATTGCTCTCTAATCCATAGGCTTCTTTTGCGAGATGATCCCCTCCTCAGGCCCTGGGAAGCGTGGGGGAGGTGGGATCAGCCTGTGCACCTGAGTGCTCAGCTGACTGTTCAGCAGCACCTCGCTGGTATAAACACACCAGGGCTCTGTGGGACTGCTCTGTAAAGACAGGTCCACATTAAACATTTTCTACTACTATCACAGTGAGACAAACAGCATTTTTGGAGGAACAAAAGCTCTCATATTGGTATAATGCAGCAGTATAGATACCTTCAGGTCTGTCCATTTCCTGTACCAAACTAGAGTAAACTTGGACACTGGTCAAAGCTTCTATAGTGGGAAGGTTTGCTGCTTTTTTGGGAAAGCTCGTTCTTTTCTAGCACAGATGTGGCCCGAGTCTTCCTAAGATTGCTTCTCCCTATTCACTGAGTAGGGAAACTTGCTCTATCCTACTCCACACTGTGAAAAGTTGTACTGTTCGTGGACAGTAGCTGTCTCCTGGCACTTGGCATTTTTTCACCTCGAGCACTTTGCCATTGATCCAGACCAGGAGGGAAGCTGCAAAGTTGTGTTTTTCCAAATCACAAGACTGTACGTGTCTTAGTACTCTCACAGGTTGCAGGCTGCATGACCCTAGGCAGACTGAGAGGAATTATAAATCAGTGATTAGTCAGCTTGAGAAATGAGAAGAGCGTGTCTGATTATCAGAGTGATGAGACTTTGGAACAAGCTCTCAGCAGAGGCTAAGAGAACAAACAGAGTTTAGGCAAAAGCTGTGAGGAGGTCCCCAATATGCCAACGGACTGGACATTGTGGTCCTGAGGTACCTTCTGGGTCTGTGGAGGTAGCAAGAGAGTCTGCCTTGCTCAGTGGAATAACCATGGATTTAATCAGTCGTTGCTGGGAAAATGAGTGCTTATTTGAGGATTTAAGGGGTATGTCCAGAGTAGTAAATTGAATTGAGGTGATGTCTGGCTTGTGAAATCCCTGAATGGAAAATAGCTAAGGAATATAACTTTTGCAGTAATAGAGGAGGTATCACCACCAGCTTGCCCAGTTTGGGCATCTCGTTACAATCACTGCCAGAGACAGAACCCTGGGCTCCCCAGGCCCAGGTCTGAGGCAGTACAGCTGGTTCCTTAGTCTTCCAGTAAAAAGATGGCTACACCAGAGTGAAAATGGCTGCAGATGCCTGAATCCAGCAGTGAGTACAGAGACTCTTCGTGAAAGTTTCAGGAAAAGCTTTTGGTGCCACTATTTTCACTTTGGTGAATCAGCTGCCTTTGATGGAGGATCACTGTTGCCCAGTTGTTCCTCCTGTCTCATAAGGATGTCAGTCCCATGGTCAGCTCTTGGACATGGGGACACCCACAGCAGGTGTCCTTGCCAAGCTTGTTTCACAACCTGGTATGTGTCTCAGTCCTTGAGGACACCACTGGAACTGACAAGAATGAAGTCATCTTGCTCTTAATCCTTACATAAATCAATGGAAAAAGTTGGCAAAGAGTTGGATAACAGAGTCTCTGGTTGAAGTCACAGGTCCACATAACCTGGATCTCTGATTTTGGAGGCCAGCACCCCAAATGGGATCCAAGGCCATTGGAAGGTCACTCTTGGACATTGCATGTGGTCTCAGGAATAGACATTGCATGGCACAGGACAGTTAGATGAGGATGACCACATGAAATGCAACCAGTAAAGTCTCCTAGAGAGAGCAGTTGGTGCCTAATTTGCCAGGCCTCTGGTGTCTGGAAGCCATCAGTCATCATGTCCAGGATGTTCTGTACAGAGGTGAAGGGGCGTTGAAAGGTTCTGGTGAAGCCTCAGTAATTCAGATGTCAGTGGGTTTGTTTCTGCAGCTGGGGCTGTTGGGAGCTCTGCAGCCCAGCGGAGCTGGTTCTAGGAGGAGGGTTCCTGTTCCACTTGAAGGCTGGTTACCTGATACGTGTCTGCCCATCTGATCCTCAATTCCTCACCCACAGGCTCCTCTTACATTTCACTGCCCTGGTACAAGAAAAGCCATCTGTTCCCAAGAATCAATAATTAATGCTCCTCCTCCCTCTGCCCCTCCCAATATGACAAATTGTTTGTGATATTGTGGAATGTGAAGAGCAGAGAGAGGATCACATTTCTTTCTCTCCTATTTAATATTAATTATTAATACATTAATATTAATGGTAGCTGGTAATTGTTAGTCATCTGAGGGTGAAGTTGAAAGGTGAAGGGCATAATAGCTGGGTTGTGTCTCCTGCAGTTGCCCTCAAAGAATGCAGAAATAGAGATTTGCCCCACTCCAGACTGGAAGCATCTGCTTGATGAAAGACCTGCATGCAGCTTGCAAACTGGGAGGCTGGCCTGCACTGGTACCTTGTGTCAGACTTTGCCCTTGGCATTAGTGAAAGAAGACTGACCCAGAACCAAACTCCACCAAGGTTTTTGTCTGTTCCATCTGCTCTGACACCCAAAGGGCCAAGAGTATCCACACCATTTTTCTCAGTGTTACTTTGGACCTCTGGGATTGTGTCCAGGCCTAGTTCTTCCTGGTCCTCCTCTACATTTCAGCCTCTAAAGGAGCCACTAAAGCAGGCTATGCCTTGAAATTATGCAAGTATCATCTTTGTCCTCTGGCCTGCAGATCCAGGAAGGCTGGAGTGTCCATTCCTGGGCAGGGGAATGGAACAGGTTTGCTTAATGTAGCATCATCACAGCACTGAAACAACTGCGATGGGATGCAGCTGTTCCACCACAACGAACATCCCAGGCAGGAAACCCCACAGTTTGACCAGGCTTTGGTGGGGCAGAACCTCTGTTCCTGAAGTTCAAATCTCTTCATTGACTGCCAAGCTCCTCCAGCCTGAATGTCTGAAAGTCTTCAGTGTTTAAGCCTAGAGAGCAGCTGCAGGGAAGCACTCCAGCTCCACCCTGAAAACATCACTGTCTTTACAGAGGAAATGTAAACACCAGCAGTGTCCTGGGTCTGGAGATGCCACACGTGTGTGTGGACTGTGGGAGCCCGTCGAGTAACATCCCTCAAACCCCTTCCCTTGCCTGGTATCTGCAGGGAAATGGGCCTGCTGGTGAGTAGGAGTCCTCTCAGCAAGGTGTGTCACTGATTTACACTTGAGGCTGCTTGACATCTCTCTGGACACCCTTGAAACCCTGTGACTCATCTCCAAGGAATTTGTTCTGATTACATAAAAAAGGCCAGCAAAATGAATGCACTCGCTTGCTCACAGCTGGGCGGAGATGCCTCTCCCATGCCAAGACTGAGGTGATAAAATCTCTGTGGAAATGAATCTGATTTTTCCTGTTGCTCTGTGGCACTGGCAGCTGAATTTCCAAAAGGAGAAACAGGCATACCCAGTCCACAGTTTAGCTCAGCCTTTGCTTTCCCCACAGGAGTAAAAGCTCTCAATGTCCAAGATTGTGCTGCAATTGCTACCACAGAAGGCAGCTGCCTACACTGAGTCTTCCAGGATCTCCATCCAGCTCCTGAGGGCTGGGCAGGCATTTCCTGTCCCAGAGGAAAAGGCTCTGCAAGGAGGCAGATGCTCTGGAGCTTGGTCACTGTTACCAGTCAAGGGGAAGAGTATGGTCTTGGGACTCTGTTCAGTAGTATGGCTGCAGACATGTATGGATTCTCCTGTGCTTGTGAATGCTTGTGAGAGTTAATTTCTCCAATTAAGTACTGGATAGCTTCTTTACCCTCTCTCCTGGGTAGCTCAGTGTACTCTGGCCAGGGTATGTCCAGGCAAAGCTGGTGGAGAGACCCTTTTCTGTTCCTCAGTGTGCTCTGGAGAGCTGGAAGCACTCTGGGGTGGTGCTTTCAGTTTTGGGTGTGAGCTGGAAGATCAGTGCAATTAAAACCATACCTCAAGGTCAGTTCTGCTGTCCAGCACCTTCTTCCCTTGTCTCTCAACTTCTCCCCATCATGGCTGGGATGCTGACTCCTGGCCTGCACTTCAGCAGGAGATTTCTGGGTGGTATCAAGACAAGCTTTGTTCTCTGATCTGTTACTGGGACTCCACTGCCCAACAGACCCAGTGCTGTTGTATAAACTCTCACAGGTGATTTTTCAGCTCTTATTCCATCTCTTTGTTTCAGCTTAAAAAATGTAGAATGTCCAAGTGTGTCATGTCTGTTCAGTTACTACTTTTCCTATTCCAAATAACTTTGCAACAGCTTTTGTCCCTTGCCTGATTCCATGAATGCTGTACAAAAATTTGAGTCTTTGCCAAGGTGTCTGCTCACTTGTTTCTGTTTTCGTGGCAATGAATCCATTGGAGCTGGATTTTCATATACTTCATTGTATTTTTATGTCTTGCTCCGGTCCTGTAATGCTCCCTGCCCAAGCACTCCATAAAAATGTATTTTTATCACAGGTCACTGTCTTCTATTAATGTAGAAGTGTCAGACCCACTGGGAACATAGTGAAGGAAACATGGAAATGGTGGTGAGGAAAAGGAATAATTTTAAAATAGAGTGAAATAGAAATTATTTAAGGATGGGAAAGTGACTGTTTAGAATAGTAAAAACAGATCCATAAGGAGCTTATGAAACTGAGAGAGCAGGGGGCTGTGCTAAATCATGGGAACAAAGCACAAGACTGGCTCCCAGCATCCCTCCTCCATGTGCTCTGCCCCAGCACACAGCCTTCCCAAGCCTCATGATCCAGAAGTGAGCTTCTATCCCTTGGTCATTTCTTGCAGGAGCAAGAATGTGAGCAAGGAGTTACCTCAGATGCCACACAGGGAACATCCTGGGCTGTCTTCTCAGCAGCTGGCTGCAGACTGCCTCACACACTTATGGCTGGTAAAAAGGGCAATTCATGGTTAAAAGCTGCCCTTACCCATCCAGGGTCTGCATCCTGTCTGCAGCATTTGTGTCCCACAGTGGAGCTGCTGGCAGGTCTCCTTTTTGCTGGAGAAGCAGGTCAAGCACCAGCACCGCTGCTGGAGGTGTCAGCTCCTTTGATACAGCTGTGCCCAGCACCTCAGTGACTCACTGCCTGACCTGAGGGGGAGGTGTCGTGGCAGCCTTTGATGGCTTCTTTCTGATCACTGGCCCCTTCCCCAGCAGGTCTTTGTGCGATGTGAGGACACCATCTTGTAACACTTCTCATTCAGCCTGTGTAAGGGCTGTCACAAGGGCCAGGGGAGGTGGCCTGCAGCATGCAGTGACACACAGCTTTGTCTCTGTCTCTCCCCGACAGCAGCTACCTCTCAGAATAATCCACAAACATCAAGTTTGGAGTCTTGAACCATAAAGGCACAAACAATAGTGCTTTATCATCATCTGGGCTCTCTCTGTGAAGCCGCCTTTTGCATTTTAAATCAACACAAGTTGCTTGGGAGGGGGTGCAAGGGCTGCTTCAGGCCTCCAAGTACCTTAAAGTTTGCGGTAGCCAACAAGAAGAACAAAACTCCTTTGAAAGCCGGGCAGATGTCTGGCCTGGTGATTTATAGACTGAAAACATGGCTATTGGAGCCTGGCTGATGAATTGTGATTGCAGTACAAGGAGTGGTGCAGACTGAAATGGAGGTCAGCTTTGGAGGGGGAGGTTAGGGGCTGGGGCAGGGGCACCTCTGAAAGGGCAGTGCTTTTTCTTGGGGCTGGCAGTGATGACTGATGAGGTTTATACATTTTTGTCTTTGTTTAAAAGCCACCTGTTTGACAGTGTTGGGGCTGAGCAAAGGCCTCACATGCTGTTCCTGTGCATGAGGACTGTGTGTCCATATAATAGAAATCTGGAAAGGATTGTTGGAATGGCAGCCCTGACCAGAGCACAGGTATTGCCTTGTTCAGAAGGACAGAAGTATGGTGACCCTCAGGATATCACTGTGCACTAATAACAGCAAGGAAGGTACAGCTGTAGAATGGACAAAACCAAATTAGGGTTTGGACAAGATCTCTGTAGGAGAAGGCAGTAAAAGACCTACAGAGGCGTGCTAGAGCCCAGCTGCTGGCCCCAGCATTGAACACAGATCTGTGGGGTGCTGGGTACCACCAGAAATGTCACTGTCATGGAGGACTGCCAAGGGGAGAGCCCAGGTATTCCTAGACACAGTGGCTGGCACAGCTCTTCTCACCAGCTGGAAGGGCACAAGAAGAGCTGTGGGCCTTTCACAGCTGTTTTTAGCATGTATGAAGACCTTGCAGAGGGACATTTTAGGAAAGAGCATTTGATCAAGTGCCTTCATGGTTAAATTAAGTGGAAAGGCAACAGAAGGGATGATATAACTCAGATTTTGCTTCCAAAAGGAGGGAGCTTGATATAAGCAGGGCTGTATATAGACTCAGCAGTGCTGGTGGGATGCTCAGTGGAATTGGGACATGCATGCAGACTCTGACCTCTCTGAATTTAGGCCTAGCCTAGGAGAATGGGCTACTAAAAGCAGGTTCACTGAAGAGCTCATGGACTCATTGTAGACTTGAAATCTTTTTTGTGAAAGTACAGTAATTATCTGCAATTCATATTTGCAGCAAGGGGGAAACTGGCAGAAAAAATAAATATAACTTTGTAAAGAACTGCTTAAAAGTGGTGTTAGAAGTAATACAGGAGTGAGGAAGAGCATCAGAAGACTTCACTCCTGATGGCTGGAAGGGACAGAAATAAAGTAGAAGCTGGCAAAAGTCAAGTTCAATTAGATGTTGCAAAGAAAATTTAGCAAATGCTGAACAGTGTCACTAACAAACAATAAGGAAACAAGGAAAGAATTACCAGGACTGACACCCAGGGAGATGAAGGAAGCAGAAGGATTAAGGTAGGAACCACAGGAATATATATATTGCCTCTCTCAGGGTGATATGATGAATGTGAGGGAAAGGGGGGTAGCTTACGGTGAGAAGTTCACAGAAGAAGAAAATTACTGGGTCAGCACTGAAAGGCAAAAGCTGTTGAAGCTAATGCAGTAGGTGTGAGAGCCCAAGAGGTCTCTGTTCCACTTTGAGCCAATTAAGCTGCAAGTCCAGAGGAGAAGGTCCCCAATAAATCTATCAGGTTCCACAGGATTAGCTTGTAGTGGCATAATACCTCTTTTTCCCTTCTTTTTCTGGGGGGGGATGGGAGCAAGCCAAGGAAAATAATCCTGTCAAATTCAGAACTCTTAAACTAACCTCAGAGGTACTATTCAGAACTTCAGAGCAGAGTTTAAATGAAAGAATAATTAAATCCTGAAAGCAAACACAACATGGATTTACCAAAGGCAGGTTACAAAAACTAATTTAGTATCTTTATTTGATTTTCTAAAAAATCATTCTTGGGACAGAGGAGGTGTAGCAGCCCCATCTGTCAGAAGTTCAGTTAAGCATGCAATCCTGTGCAGTGGGAGATATTATTAGTTAAGCTTCAGAAGCCACGGTTTGGTGCAACACCTGTACATGAATGTTCTCTAAGAGAGAACACAAAAAGCAGCACTGAATGGACAGCTGGGAGTTCCTCTGCAGGAGGTCATGTTTAGTGTTTGCTTTAATGATTTTGGCACAGGAGGCAATGGTGTGCAAGTGGAATTTGTGATGAGACAAAACCAGGTGTGGTCAATACAAGGGAGGATCAGAATACCATCCAGGAAGGCCATGAGCACCTTGAGAATGGGAGTGAACTGGGTGGCATGGAACCTAAGAGTATGAATGGAAGGTCATGCTGTTTGGGGCAGTAACAGACATTTTTACTCTAATCCAGGATAGCATTATTTGGCAATGGCAGAGAAGAAAAGTGCTTAGATAGGTACAAATAAATCACAGGATAACTCAGGCTGACAGACTGTTACTGGGGGGAAAAAAAGACAAATACAGGTCTGGAAAGACTAGAGGAAAGGACTTCTTGTGGAGGGAGGGAATTGCCTCTGCATGAGGCACTGGTGAGCTTTTTTTCTGATTCATGAGAAATAAATCTGGAGTAAATAGGGACAGAGGGAGCTACTATAATTCTGGGAGATTTCCCAGTTTTCATGGTGTAAATGAACAGCCCGTTTTGGTAAAAGAAAGATGTGGATTGTTTAACCTGGTAAAATGAAGACTGAAAAGAGATACAGTTTCTCTGTGTGTGTGTATTAAGAGTAAGCAGGAGCAAAAAAAGCTGTTTGAAATTTAAAGTTGATGTAAGGATGACTGGGCATAAAGGAGCTGTGAGTAAATCCCCTGAAGACAAGAAGATGAGGGTGCCCAGCCATCCCTTTTGTTTCAGTGCATGTGAATCCCAAGGGGGTTCAAGCTGAGTGGGGCAGTCTGATCACGAAAATTAAGCAGCTCTGGAGACAAGGTAGTGAAGGCTAAAGACAAAGATAAATTAGCACTGGTGGAGACTGGAAACCGACTGTTGCCAGTGAAGTATCACTCCTTGCTCTGCTGTGGTTCCTGTGTTTTCTGGGAGAAGTGCTGCCGACTTGCAGAAACACAGAGGATGTAACAGAATTGAGAAAACTCCTTCTTTTACAACTTGCTGTTTTTCTTGAATGCATTCCTCATTGACTTCACTCTCTCTAATTTAGCCTTCCTGTATTTTAATTTCAGCATGCTTGATAAGAGTAATGTGGTCTGAAGCTGGGGCATTCCCCGATTGTAATTGATTACAGACAGGGAGCTTACCTTCCTCCTGAGCTGGTCTCTGAGACATTTGCTTAGGCTTAAAATATTCTACTTGGCTTCTCTTGAAGCGACAGATGATGTTTTGTGCTTCTTTGTGGAATTGTCAAGATAAAAAGGATAGGTGGTTTGAGGCTGCTGAATTTGCATAGCCCTGAAAGGTGGCTTTAACTGATGATAAATTTTCATCTAATAACTGTGACCAAGCACTCAGAGCCACTGCCACCTCCCAGGGACGAACAGCCATAACAGTGCATGTGCTTGCAGAGTAACTCTGCTCCCTCTGCTTCTCTCTCCATTGGAAAGAGCAAACATCCACTACTCAGAGAGAGACCCAAAGCACAGGAAATCCTAGCCTGATCCCCAGAGAACAAGAAGGGGTCTGGAGCATCCTGGGATGTTTCTGTTGGAGCTCTCAAAGTTCATTACTCCAGCCATAGGCTCAGGCAAGCAGCCTGTTTGTTTCCACAAGTGGAAGCTGCATTGGATGCGAGCAGCAGAGGAGGGAGAGGGCAGAGCCAGTCTGCCAGGTTGCAGCAGTGGTGATGATGTGCAGGGATGGGAAGGTGGAGGTGGCAGTGAATGTTCCAAACTGCTCCATCACTGTCTTTGAGGTGCAGATTGACAAGAAAAGAGCTGGAGTTTTCTGCTATTGTGTGCTATTTAAGGTGTATACTCAGGGTGCTATTTGAGGTGTATACACCCTGAAACCTTTTGGGGTTTAGGGTGTATTTTGTTGCCTTTTCCTGTTGGAGCAATGGGACTGAGGTGCCTGCCTTCCTGTCAGTTTTGAGAAAACTGCTCTGGCTCTTGTCCCCACTGCTGCTGCTAGTGCTGGAATGCAGCTTCCTTCATCTGATCAACCCTGTCTGTCAGTGGGGTGAGTGAGTCCCTCTCCTGTAATCAGTAACTGGAGCTGGTGTTGAAGACATGCCTCATCCCTCCTGCCCATGCTGCTGTCGGGCGATGGGGGAGCAGCACCACACTGAGCACCCTGACAGTGTTCTTTGGGAGGGGTGAAATCCTGTTCTCACCAGGGAACCTCTTCCTCTGTGGGCTTACATTAGCCACAAAACATTAGAGTACTGATGCGGACATCACTAAGATCCATGGATCAGGTGGGAGGCTGAATTGCCTTTTGTGTGGCTTTCTGCTTGTAACAAGGAGTTAGTAGCAGTGCCTGGGGTATAAAGCAGCCTGGATGCTGAACAACCACAGGGCGGTAGGTCTTGCCAGCAGCTTTGCAGTGAGTGCTGGAGCCTGACCTAGCTGTAATGTGAGAGACTGCAATTGTATCACCCAAAGTTTTATTATCTACCTCCTGGACTTAAACTCCTGCTCCACTTGTACTTTTCACAAAGCAGATTTCCTCTTGCCATCAGATAAGGCACTTGCACGTGGCCTGAGGTGATGTTTCAGGTGGTTTGAGATTTCCTACAAGTGGCTGCCTCCCCAGTTCATCTGTACAAGAAACATAAACAGGTTGTCCTGCCCGAAACCAGTTGGCTTCTCATACTGTGTGATGAGGCTGAAAGGCGTGGAGGAGGGCTCAGATTGCCCTGTGAGGTATCAGGCTCCTGATAGTCTAGGCAGGTTTGACCAACAAGCCCAGCCAGATGCAAGGGAATGCACTGAGACTTGGTGTCCCAGTGTGGCCTGTGTGTCAGCAGGCAGGTGCTGGCTGCCTGTGGGCAGGAGCTCACCCGCACGCTTGGCTGCCTCTGCCGGGGCTGAGCCTTCCTAGCGAGGGGCTGTGTTGGCAGAAGTGACACTGCTGCATGGCAGGCGCCAAGCCCAGGGCTCCCAGCTGATGTGCCACATGTGGGACTGTTTCCAGCACATTGGGGGATCCTGGCTCTCTGGCTCCAAGGCACACTCAGCCCTGTTCTTCCAGCTCTCTCCGTGACACCATCGTTCTCACTGCTGCTTTCTGGAACTGATGCTTTTTTCTTTTTACAAGCCTTTGCAAGCCTTATTCCCAGTGCCACTTTTCAGTTTCTGCTTTTATGTTAGCTGAAGCCAAGCACTGAGTTTTTTCTGGGCAGCATCTTTTCAGTTTAGTGATGGGGCCTCACGCATTTCCAGAGTCCCAAAGAGCACCAACGCAGTTCTCTCCTTGTGTGGTCCTGTTCCCAGTAGTGGTGTAGCCTTTGCAGCATTCAGGTAACAGTGTCACTGGAAGCAGAGGAAGGCAAAGACTTCTTTTGAACACAGGTTACAAGGTAACACCTGCCTGAAGTTTCCTGAGCAGCTCTAACTGTTGCACAGTAGCAGCAAGAAAGATATTTCCGAAATGTGCTGGAGATCTAGAGAGGGACCTTCAGTGCTTTGGACCTCTTGTCAGCCCGCTGCATGCACATCATGCCTGGGGCTGTCAGTGCCACACAGCAGTCATGGCTGAGAGCTGCTTGTCTTGGACAGGACAGGGCAGGACAAGCAGGATGACAGGAGAGCCACATGCACCTTGTGCACGATGCATACAACCAGAGCTTTGCAGGCAGGTGCCCATGGTTTTGCAGTGGGTAAACTGGATTTCAATACCTATGACAGAATGCCCTCAACGGGCTCGTGGGGCTGGGTGCTTTGTTGGTTGGAGGCCATCTCAGGGAAGCTCCTGTAGAGTGACTTTGTCATCATCCAGATTGTATTTAGAGCTCAGATTACCTGCTGACCAGAGCACTGTGCCGAAATCATGTACTGTGATTCTTGTCCTGTTGGGAGATTTTGGGGAAAGTTGCTTTTCCCTGTTCTGCCGTGGGCTCCATGGTGTGACAAACCACTTCTTCCTTTCATTAAGTGCTTCAATAGTCCCAGCACACGGGAGTGATGGCAGATGCTGCAATCCCAGCTCAAGCCTGCTGCAGGGAACACATCTGGGTGGGCTGACACCAGCTATAGCAACCACTGCTCTGAAGTGCCTGCTGGGAGATGTGGCCATTTCACCCTTCACATTGTATTAGTGTAACCTTTACCATGTGATTTCCTCTTGATAGAGCTAACAGAGGCTTTGGTGGGGATGGTCTTGGGGTTTTTCAGCTGCATGCACCCCCATGCATTGCCGTGGCCTGGCAGGGAGCTGTCTGTGGTGGGTATATGTCCTGCCGTTGTGTCCGCTGCCAGCTCTGTTCCCTGGCATACACCATCACCAGTGCTGTGCTGTTGGGCTCTTGTGTGCAGTAGCTTGGGAGGGCACATCTGCCTAAGGGACCTGGATTGTCCAAATATCACCATGCCAAAAAACTTCACCCAGACCGTGGGGAAACCTTCTTCCTCAGGTACACGGGTCTGACCCTGCTGACAGTGTCAGCTGTACATGAGAGAAGGTCCGCGGTGTGCAAGGGCTCTTCTGATCTACAGCAGGGTCTGTGTCCTTGGCAGAGTCTCCCAGACATGAGCGACAGGAGCATGCTTGGCCAGGCTAGTTGGTGACCTCCTGTCTCTCTCATTTTCTTCCAGTCCTGGACGCACAACATCCAGAGGGAGAAGGAGTTTCTGAGGAAGCTGGTGAAAGCCCGAGTCATCACTGACCTAACCAGTGGGATTTGAGTGGCTGCAGCCACTGCCTCCAAGGGAGGAGACGAAGACACACTGCAGCTCTGGGAGCAGGCACTGGCAGCCCCCTGCAAGAATCCCACCTCACTGAAGACACACAGAGATGCCCAGGTGCTCTGGGAAGACCCTCTTGCATTGCCAGTCTGCATGAGGGTTACAACTGCCACCTCCAGGCCTAGAGCTGGCAGGAGGTGGGCAAGGGGCTGAGTGGACAGTTCTTGAACTCTGCATCACAGACAGATCTTCTGCATCCTGAATTAGACAGGAAAGACTCAGGAGAGAGAAGAAAAGTTTGTGAATAAAATGATTTGTGCCAAATGGGAGGTGATGCTGCCCCAAGGCAGCAATGCCTGAATGTACAAAGTATTATTTTTTAAAAGACTCTGCTGGAACCATACTAGAAATACCAAGGTACAAGGCAAAGTCTGCTTGTGCACAGCCCTGTGAAAAACCTGGCCTCTTCACGCTCCATCTGTATTGTCACCGGCCTCAGACCTTTCCCCAGGAAAACAAATCCATCCAAAACTTCGGTGTCATTGGTGCTGCTACAATTTGAAGGGAGAATAATGGCTGCCTCTCCTTCTCCACTTGGAGCTTCTGGATGGAGATGAGCATGGGTTTGTTTTTCTGCATTTTTCCTCACTTCCTCCACAGAGGCAGCAACAGCAGCAGCCACTGACTTAGCTGTGTTTTTCATAGCCATTTGCTCTGCCTCTGCTCTGACCCCGAGGTGGAGCAGGCAGCCGGTGGCTTCCTCTGCCTACAGCAGACCTTCCCACCTTCCTGCTTGTCACGATGCAGAGGAGCCTGCCCCATTGCGCTCAAGGCTTTCAGGCCTCTTGGTTTGTGCCTGCTGTGCAGGGCGCCCGTGGAGTCCGTGCAGACTGGTGTCACTGTTTCTGGACAGCATCTCGCTTTGGTTTTGTGTGGGAGGGGAGTAATTTATTCTTTGGAAGGAGGTCAGATCTTGAGCAGAGATCTCAAGCTTTACAGTTTGAGAGCAGACTGCTGAAGATGTTTGTTTTATGTTCCAGACTTGATCATGTTCCCTATTTAAGCGACGTGTGACCTCAGTGATGATGGAACCTGATGGGAACTCTCACCCTCTGCTTGGCCCCTGCTCTCTCCATTTCCAAGCTCCTCCCGTGCTGCTCTAGCACTGCTGCTCCTCCTGCTCTCAGGAGCACGTCCTTCCTTTGCCCTCTTGGTCCCAAGATGCACTATTTGCACACTTGATTTGTATACATATTTCAGAGGAGGTGGAATAAACTGAGCAACATGGCCAAGTGCAAGGGCAGCAGGGTGGTCTCATCCACCTGAGGAGCATGGGCAGAAGGGAGATTGCCAAGGGAATGAATGCCTACATGTGAAAAGTGGCTCCTGTGCTCTCCTAGCCTGGAGCAGGCTGGACTGCACCCACAGGTGCTGTCCCAGTACCTGGGTGTCGAGGCACTGGCACACAGCCAGCCAGTGCTGGAGTCAGTGGAGGGGGATCCCAGAGGGATGTGGGTTGGGCTCATGGTCCTGGCACTGCATCTGACAGAGCCCAAGGATTGCAGCCTGCCTTGAACTGAAGTGGGAGCATGGCTCTGGCATGGGCAAGGAATGCTCAGAGCAGGGCTCGCATGGCTCCCCTAGACCAACTCTGCACCCACTGACTTGCAGGGGGCTGTGACTTTGGACCTGAGACCCTTGAGGGGGTGTGCAGGAGGGGCAGGCAGTGACCCAGGCATGGGGCAGAGGAGCAAACTGCACAGAATGGTTTGAGACCAGGTTGCAGGCAGAGGCAGCTCCCAGGACATGGCACTGAGTGCTGCTTACACACCGGTGTGGGATGCATCCCTCAGGAGCCTCTCCTGCCTGGTGTGCCTGTAGCCAAGGAGCTTGCTCAGGGGCAAGTCCTGCCCAGCTTCTTGTTGTGGCTGCTGTTTCCCTTGTCATCTGGGAGCAGCTCAAAGATCCTGCCACTTCTGGGCTGCAGGAGACATGCTGGAAGGCTCTCCTTCCCTTTACCCTTCCCATGTCCCATCCCCACTGCTCTGGCCTCCCAGCCAGGCAGTCCCTGTTCCCCCAGGGACATGCCTCCTGTCAGGATGCTCTGTGAGGTCTCCAGCAGGTTTTAGAGCATATGCTGTGGCAGATACACCTTTGAAGTATCTCCCGGTTTGTTATTCCTTCTTGAGGAGTCCATGGGACTGGATTTCCATGGCGCTCACCAGGCAGTGCTCCCTTTGCAGTTCCTAGGTGTCGGCCTGGACTTGTGACCATCATCTGTTGAGTCCCAGCCATGCTGGCAGTGGGGATGCTTGGTCTGGATCTGGCTGAGGTTGGGCTGGGGAAGGGTTGACACCCACCCTCTCTCTGTCTCAGTGCTTTAACCAGCTGCCACGGGAGCCCTAGGGCGGGGGTGGGTAATGGGCTGTATCCATGGGCTGCAGTGAGCTGAGATGGCAGAATGGGCATCTGTGTCCAGAAGGAGGAGGGGAGTGAAGAGCCTTTGGTGTCTGTGCTGGGCTCCTCCCTGCCCACTGGGGGAAGCACCCCCATGGAGGCTTGTGATGGCATTAATTTGATTAAGACTGGTTTATTGAGCGCTACAAAGCTACAGGGGACTTTTATCTTCCAACTCACTGGCTCCAGGTCCAAGGACACAGCATGGCCACTGCTCAGCCTTCCCTGTCATCCCAGCTCTCCACCACAGCCATGAACAGGGTGGGAAGTTGACCCTACAGACAAGGGAGGTGACTCCAAGCCCTTCCCTCCACCTTGGCAAGGGTCTCCAGGCAGAAGTGTCCAAGCTGAATAAATGAGTGCATGGCCCAGAGTGACTGTGGTGGGTCAGGACCACCTGCATGTAGAAGGAAAGAGCGTTTGGGGGCTGAGGCTCTCCTCTAGTTCACTGACACCACAGAGCAGCCTGTGGCCGAGTGATGGGGCTCCAGCTCCAGGAGCAGTGCTCAGCACTGGGTTTTGCTCCTGGGTGCCGTTCTTTTGGCTGCCTCCCCGCGTGCACCTGCAGCCACCTCCCGCCCTTGAAACGCTGCAGTCCTGCCAGCTCGGAGCAGTGCACGCGGGTCAGAGCAGGGTCAGTGGGACGGATGTGAGTCTTGGCCTCTCCCTCACAGTGACTCACCTTGTCAGATCGGAAGGGAGAGCCCAGGGGAATTCTCCACAGCCTAAATATAGAGCGGGGTTGCCTGGTGCCTCTGATGCGCTGTGGTGCAGAAAGGCCATTCGGATGGTGGGGAACCTGCCTAGACAGAGCCCAGGGAAACACAGGGAGGTCGGGGGCCAGTGATCACAGTGGGTTTTGCTCCAGCTAGTGCAGAGAGCAGGTATAGAGACCTGCAGGGCAGCCTGCACGTGCTGCTCTGGAGGACAGGGGCTGCCAGAGAGTTGCTGGTGCTGTGCTGAGCACACCATGAGCTGCTTGTGCATTTGTGGCAGTGCCCACCACACTGGCATTGGGCTCCCACCACCAGCTCACCCCATTATGCCTAGCCATCCTGTGGCCTCAAGCTCACACATGCCAAAGGGAAGCACCATGGCCAGGTAGCATGAGGCAGCCATGGGATCCAGCCCAACATTCCTCATCCCAGCATCTCTGGGCTTCTAGTGTCTCCTTTCCTTGGAGGGAGAAGTGGAGAGGCCCTGCCTGGCCATGCTCTGCTACCCCTCAGTGTGGGCACTGCTGGGAGTGGGGGAAGGTGTCAGGACAGGGCTGTCTGTGTCAAATGGGTGCAGCTGGGCTGGGTATGGGCAGAACTGGACATGGGCAAGGGCTTCCAGAGTGTTTGGCAGGGAGGCAACCACCACACCAAGCTCCACGGGCACCAGCACGGTGTGCTCTCGGTCCGAGCGTGTGTCACTCGCAGTATTAGAGACGTGTCCTTCGGTGCAGGAGCCCCTTTGGGGCCACTGCCCTGCCCCTCTGGGCGCTGGCTCCTTGCACAGCCTGCACGGGGTCTCGAAGAGGCCAGTGCATTCGCCAGTACTGTACCAAGCCAAGATGCAAGAACTCAATGAATTTTTAAAATTAGTTTTAGTTTCTGCATTTTTTTTTAATTTCCCCTCTAGGCAGGGAGGGCAAGAGTCTTGCAGGCTCCTCCAAGCCGGCTTATGTCACATCAATTCAGTCATATCACAGAAGCAATAAAGCTATCAAACAAGCTTGGCTGGCCTCTTTCTTCTACTGCCTTGGGCGTTTTTTATGGGAGGCAGAGGGATTCCCCCCTGGTTGGGCTGTCCCCTGCCTGGTTTCACTGCTGACTCCTCCAGGACAGTAATCCAGCTGCTGGGAGCTGCAGCTGGCCAATGCCACTGGCCTGGTACTGGGGACAGGAGAGGGCTGTGCTCCTCCTTGCAGGTGACTTGAGGGGTGGGAGAGGGGATTGTGGGTTGAGTTCATTTCATGTTGGAAGGCACATGCATCAGACCTTGTCCAGCCTGTGACAGACTGCCTGTGGCTCTGACTGCTCTCCTGGGGACTCCCTGCCAACAGGATGACTTCCTGCCAAGGGTCACAGCAGCAACTGGGCTGGGTGTGGTCCTGACAAAGGCAGATGTCCAGCCAAGTGACCTTCTCACTGCAGTGTCCTGGAAAAGGAAATGGTTTTGGAAGCCAGAGACCAAGGCTGTGACCGGCTCTGACGCCTGCCAAGTCCCAGCAGGAGGAGTGTAACCCCTTAGGCATACCCTGGTGATGCCGCCAGGCTCCCGGAGCCACAGGATGCGTTGGGGACAGTTTCTATCGCTTGGAGGAATGGGAAGGTTACAAGATGTGTGACTGGTCTGCCAGACCTCCCAGCTCCTAAACAACAAGGGGTGGGTTGTTGCTAGCACCAGTGGGGCACCAGAGAAGCAACTGCCCAGCCCTCCCTGATGCATGGTTGCAGGTTCCAATGAGATGCTGGAGCTGCTCAAATCCGCATTCCGTCCCTCCTCTCTTCACAGCACTTAAAGAGCAGGGCCACCACTACCATCGGGCTGGGCCAGGACCTTGAACACAAGGTCGTTCAGGTCAGCTGAGACAAGGAGACTTGTTCAGAGATACCCCTGAAAGAGCCACGTCACTGCTGAGATGGGATGCCTGCATCATAGCTCTCTCCCACATGTTTTGTCACACCCAGCCATGGCCTCAGACAGCAGTCATGGCATGCTCAGTCCTGCCATCTGGCTGGTCTGCATCACCCCCATCCTGCCACATGCAAGGGTGGCACTTGCAGGGACAGGTGTCACAGCAGGCCCTGGCTCTGCAGGGCTTATTCCAAACCAGACAAGGTTCTTGGGGGCACCCCCACCCCAGGGGGGCAGGAGCACAGGCTGACATGGGCAGTGCCCTGGAAGGTACCAAACCAGGTGGTGCTGGCAGCAGTCAGGGAGCAGGTCACCCATCTGTCTGGAAACTGGTGGGGCTGGAACCCTGCCCTGCGCCCCAGTACCCTGTGCAGCCTGGCCCATGCTTAGAATTCCCCAGGGCAGAGCCAATACTCATGGGAGCCTGAGAGGGGAGAGCAGTGCTGGGATTGAGGCACAGAGCTGGGACATGCCATCCCCTGCCACCACGACTGTGGGGGGACAGGGATGAGGTGCTGCTGGTAGGACATTAGTGGGGCTGACAGCAGCAGCAGGCTTATGTCTCCCAGCTTGAGAAGAAAGGGCAGAGGAGAGAGCCAGGGCCTCCAGGTGTCTGGGGTAGCAGCCTCGAAGGGGGCACACCTGGAAGAGGACAGAGGCCAGGCTTGGCACAAGCACCCCTTTCACAGGACCGGGGACACTGTGGGCTCACCTGTATGGGGTCTCTGGGATACCCTGTGCCATGCCCCACATAGCCCCCTGCATACCACCAGCATCACATCCTCAGAACTTCCTGGCTGTGTCCTGGGGACATGAGGACCTGCCCAACCTGTAGGGAAGGTAGGAGGAGATGGGGTAACCCCTCTGCTGAGCCAGCAGCCGAGGCTGTCTCCAAGGCCTGAGGGTTATCAGTGGAGGAGGCAGCCCTTCCCTTCAGTGGCAGCCCTCTCTTCCTGGGCAGCTTCCCTAGCATGGGTAGCGCTGTGGCCAGTCCCAGCTGCATGGGGACAGCCTGGTAACCTGGAACAGGACATGCTGCTCACATTGAAATTTTCCAGGCAAGCAGCTGCACTAGTCTGCAGTCCTGCAAAGCAGAGGATCCTGTTCCCTGTCACTTGTCCCAAGCTGTTTCTCTACCCCAGGGATGCTCCAGGGCCTCCAAGCCCTGCTGGGCCAAAGCACCCAAGGGCATCACCTCTGATGCCCATGAGAACATCTCAGATGGGAGCAGCCTCAGGCCACGGCCGTGGAGCAGCGCAGTCCCACAGCAGAGCCCATGCTCCCGCGGAGTCCCACCAGCAGTCAGGGAGCCACCCATAGCCACAGACTAGGCCAAAATGCTTGTGCCAGGACAGGAGTGGGGGTGAAAGGGGGGGAGCTGGAGCCACGCGGTGACGCTCCAGGGCAGGGGAAGAAGCAGCTCCAGGCCTCGTGCCACCTCCACTGTCCCTGCTCGCGGTGGCAGGGACGGTTTAGTGGGCGCCGCCTGTGCCCGCACACTCCCTGGCAGGTGATGTCGCAGGAGGACGCGGGAGGGAGTTGTCACCCCTGCGCTGGATAATCCGGGGAGATGGGAGCAGGCGAGGCGGCGGCTCCGCAGGTGGCTGCAGGCGCGGCCATCCGTCCCTTCCGCGGAACCGCGGGGCCCGGGCTGCCAGGCGGCGGGGAGGAGGTTAAAGCCACGCGGGTGGCCCGAGGTCGGGGCGAACTGGGAACCGGCGTGCAGCCGTGGTACAGCCGGCGGCGACCGAGCCGCTGGCCCCGCTCCAGCCGGGGAGTTGCATAAGCCCGGGGAGTTGCGCCGAGGCGGCGGAGCGCCGCCGGGGCAGGTGACACGGCCGGAGGCACCGCGGGGCGCGCAGCCCGCCCGGGCGCCCTCGGACCCCGCAGCCATGAGGGCCGGACCCGGGGCGCTTGCCTGGCCCGAGGCGCGTCCCGGCGATCAGCTCCGGCCAGGGGAGCACGTGTGAAGCGGGGCCGAGCGGAGGCGGCCCCGGGATTTGGCACGTTCGCAAGGAGCACTCGAGAGCCCCGGGATGGACGCGGAGGGCCCCGGGCGGTGACGTAAGGACTCGCACGGGCTCGGCTCGACTCGCCAGCCGGCCCCCATGTCCCCGGGGCCAGCGGCGGCCCCGGCGGAGGGAGGCAGGGCGACGGCA
The DNA here is from genome assembly GCF_020740725.1 of Corvus hawaiiensis. NCBI lineage: Eukaryota > Metazoa > Chordata > Aves > Passeriformes > Corvidae > Corvus > Corvus hawaiiensis. The sequence continues at coordinate 22,906,161 of NC_063221.1, forward strand.
GAGGTAAGGAGCCCGGTGGCGGGCAGCCCAGTCGAGGAGCACTGGGGCGCGGGGCGCGGGCGGGCGGGAGGCCGGACACCTCCTCCGGCGCGGCCGGACACGAGCTCCAGGCAGACCTCGAGTCAGCTCGGGGTGCTTGGGACTCCGGCCGGCCCCGCCGCGGGCGGGAGCTGCCGGGATGGCCCCGACCCTGCCCGACAACCCATCCCCGCCGGATCCCCACGTGTGCAAGGGGTCCCCGGCGGGGCTCTGCCCTCCGACGCGGGGCGTGGGGTCCCCGTGGGGCTCTGCTCCCGGAGTGCTCCGGGAAGGGCTGAACCCTTTTCCGAGGGTGTCCGTGTGTCCATCCTGGTAGCGCTGTGATCGGGCTGTCGGGGCAGGGAATCCCGCTCACGGGGCGTCCGTCCGTCCGTCCGGGCTGCGGGTCCGCCTGCCCGAGGGTCGGCCGACGGGCAGGTGGCGGTAGAGGGGGTCGGGTGCCTCCGGGGGTCCCGATGCCGTTCCCGGAGGGGTGCGAGTTTCCGCAGGAGCTCGGAGGCGGTGCGGATCACGGCGAGAGCCGGTGCTGGAGCGGGTTGGGCTGCGGCTCCTGCTGCTGGCGGGATTTCGGTGCCCTCCTGATCCCGGTGCGGTCCAGGCGCCCGTGCGGGTGGGAGTCCCGGTGCCACTACGTGCGGATCGGTGTGCCGGTTGGTATCCTGATGCCAGTGCGAATCGGGGACCCGGTGTCGGTGCCGGTGCCCGCCCCGCCGGTCAGGTGACGGTGGCTGGAATTTGACACCGGCAGCGACGACGGGAGCGGGATGGAGCCACCGCTGCCCCGCACTGCGCGTCCGCCTGCCGCCGCCGGCAGCGCACCCCGAGACGCAGCGGGAGCGGCACCGGGAGCAGCGGCGGGAGTCGCTGCCGGCGGGGCAGCGCCGGCCCCCGCCAGCGCCCCGCCCCGGCGCAGCGGCGGCGGGCGGCGGGGGGCGGCGGGGAGCGGAGGCGATGCGGGGCAGCGGCGGCCCGGGGGATGGTCCCCGCCGCAGGCACGGTGAGTGCGGGCCGGGGTGGCGGGCGACAGCGCCCGCCCCAGCCTGCCGGCGGCCCCGGGCCTCGGCGAGGGCTCGTACCGGGACTGCGGGGGGGACGAGGGGAACCCGCTTCGCCGCCCACCCCCCGGCAATACTCGCGGGGTGGTGAGGGGCCTCGGGCCGCCCCCGGGTAAGTCCCCCCCGGGCGGCTCCCGGGGTGCCGAGCCCGACCCAGCGGCGGGAAGCGCTGGGGGCCGCGGCGGAGCCGGGGTTCCCTGCCCGGGCGGGGATAGGCGGCACCCCGCTGCGGGCGCCCGGGGGGCACGGGGACGGACTCTCCCTCCTCTTCCCTGGGCTCCCGCCCGGCCCGTTGGGCACGTCGGACAGGTGTACGCCCTGGGCGGTGGGCAGGCGAGAGGCACGGGGCGGGGGTACCCTGTGCCCCCCAGCTCTGCTGTCCCTGAGTTGGGGCTGAGTTTGGTCTCTGCCGTGTGCCCCACGTGTCCGACCCCGGTCTTCCAAGGCTTTGCGGGGTGGGTGCCCGCTCCGCATCACACGTGGGGTTGATTTCTGACCCCCATCACTTCTTCTGCCAGGGTCAGCGCGGAGGGATGCAGGGCCTTCGCCGGTGCCCGCAGGTGCCCGAAGTGTCTCTGGGCATCCCTCCCGCGCTTCCAGGTGGGATCCGCGGCTGCAGAGCTGGCATGGCTACTCCGAGAGCTGAGACACTCACCGCGGGCCTGGGGCACCCTCTGGCCCCGCGTGGATGCACTTCGCGAGTGTCTGCTGCCTCCCCGGGGGCCTGGTGCAGCCGCGGGACATCCACTCCCAGCGCCCCATGCACAGCGCAGGCAGCGGGGCTCTCGCCGGGCCCTGCACGAGTGAGTGTGAGGTGGCTCGCTCAGGGATTGCACCAGCAACTGCTGTTACTTAGCCCTGGGCGGGGGACACATGTGGCGGGGGTCCAGGCAGGTCCTCACACGGATGGGCTCGGTTCCCACCCTGGGAAAAAACCCTCTTGTGTCTATGAATCGCCCGGCAGGGCTCTGGCAGCCGTGGCTGGGGCAGATCTCAGTCAGATTCCCCCGTACGGGACATGGGGGTCTGCTGCGCGGTGTGCAGGTCTGGCATCCCCGTGGGGTGCCCAGGTGCTTGGTTCAGCCCTGCTCGCGCTGGACGAAAGCAGATGCCGAGCGGGGCTGCGGGGCCAGCGTGGGCTGCGGTCCTGCGCGCTCGAGGAGCTGCGCCCGTGGACGGGGCCCCGAGTATGAGGAGGCACTGGTAGTGCTCGTCCGTGCCTCGGCTCTGGGGCTCCCGGTGGCGAAGGGAGGCTGCCCTCGTTCGGCGCCCCGCCGGCAGCGCTCCCACTGCACAGTCCGGGGCCGTGCTGCCGCCGGACGGGAGAAGCCTGAATTGCACCGGCTGATCCGTCCCGTCCCGTCCCGTCCCGTCCCGTCCCGTCCCGTCCCGTCCCCTTCCCATCCCGTCCCCCTTCCCCTTCCCATCCCGTCCCGCCGGGATGCTGGAGCCGAGGGGCCGTGGCGGAGCGGCCGGCGGCGGGAGCGAGGACCGGGGAGTCCGTCCCCTCCCAGCAGGGCGCAGGGACCCTCGCCTGGCCCCTCCGGCGGTGCCGGCCTGGGAAAACCATGACCTGGGGGCAGCGGCTGGCGTGGGGCCACGGTCCGCCACGGGAGCGAAGGGCAGCGTGGGCTGTGCTTGGCCAGGCTGTGGCGGCTGGCGCGGCCGGGGGGGCCGGTGCGAGCCCTGCCGGCACCGGGGGCACATCCCGCCTGGTGCACGGCCCCTAGAGGGGGCACATGGGCCTGGCAGCGCCCACTACGGCCCCGTGTCACAGTGTGGCCAGTGCAGGGTGGCAGCAGATTCAACAACTGGGACTTGGGGACCATTCCCTGAGATGCTAGAGGGACTGGAGGAAATTATATTTTCTTCTTGTCCCAGCGGTGCCCAGGCATGTGCTTTCACTTTTTTTCGGTCAGGAGTGCTCTCCTCAGCATGTCCCGTCCCAGCTTTGCCATGGAAACAACTGGGACACGCTGGGGCAAAGTCAAAGTCATAGAGGGGATGGGGGAACCCCTGAATGCAGAATGCCAATAAGCTCCAAGGGGACAGTCCAATCCTGAGAGACTGGGAGGCCAAGGAGGGTACCACCCCTTTTGGAGCCACTTCTAAAGCCCTTCAAAGCCAGGCTATCCTAGCTTTGGACACTGGGCACTCCCAGGGGGCAGTTTGGGAAGGAGGCAAACGTGTGGCTGCAGGCAGGAGTTGCCCCAGCACCTCCTGGGCGATATCACTCCCCTGAGACCGTGCTTGCTGCTTCGCTGGGACCATGCACAGCAGGGACTCAGTTCCTCTCTGTGTGTCAGGGTAGTAGATGCCAAGCAGTGGTGTTGGGGTGAATGACTACAGTAAGCCCAGCATGGTGCTCCACACCCTGCCATGCCCCCACAGGACCTACCTGACTATCCTGCCCCTTGCAGTCCCACTCATCCAGGCTGCTCTGGGGTTGTGTGTCCCAGCTTGGCGCACGCAGCAGGCTGGGGAGCCAGCACGAGGCCAAGGGGTGGCTGCACCCAAGGACCCTGTGCTAATGGATTTGGAGTTTCCAAGGTCAGGCTCCCGCTGTGAGCAAGAAAAACATTCCCAGGGAAGGGCCATGGGAAAGGCCCCCCCCGCACAGCACTCCCAGCCCCAGCTGCTGCCTCACAGACCAGCCTGGCATCCCAGGCCGTTCGCACAAGGAGATGGCTGCATTGCCCCTGAGGAGAGGTGCTGTACAAAGGCTGGGTTGCCCCAGCTGCCCTATCTCTTGGAAGGGATGTGCGGTGTGGTGAGGATGCCTGGCTATGCCAGAAGAGAGGGGTGGGGTGGTCCATGCAAGCGGTTCAGGAGTTGTTGTGAGGTTCTGGGGAGTGAGGGAAGGGGTGACATGCTTGCCCAGGGCAGGGGAGGCATGTGCCATCTCTCAGCCAGTCAGATCTATACCCACCCTGTGTGGGAACTGACCCCAACCTCTGCACTTGCAGCTAGCATGGACCAGCAACAGGGGCCACCAGAGCCAAGGCCTGCAGGACCTGCCACGCACCCGCAGCCCAAGGTGAGCCCAGGTCTGTCCGGCTGCAACGGCCAGGACTACATGACCCCATCCCCACTCATCCCCAGCTCATGGAGCCTCATCCCTGGTGTGCGGACCCTGGTTGGGGCTGACCCTGATCTGTTGTGATTTGTTGCAGGAGGGGACACTGTGGGGATTCTTTGCCATCCTGTCACTGCTGGCTGGGCTGGCCACAGGCACCCTGCGAACACCACACTGCAATGAGACGCTGGACGCAGCCCCCACACCACGGAGCACGGCCACTGCCAGCCTGTCTGTGGAGGATGGTGTGGAGGCACCACTCACCGCTGGCTGGAGCCAGCTGTACGGTGAGTGTTGGAACAGGACCCCGAGCCTGGGCATGGTAGTCCCTTGTGTGGGGCATGGGCAGGTTGGGAGTTGCTGTGGGGAGCCCCAGCCTGTGTGGGGCTGTGGCTGCTCTTTGGGGCTGGGCTGAGGGGATCTCAACACATGGGGCCCTGTGCTTCATGCTGGGCATGTGGCAGAGCCCTAGAGATGAGAAGATTCTTGGCTGGAAGAATCTTCCCACACACCCACGTGCCCTCTCAGGCACCAGCCATTGCCATAGTGAGTGATCAGGAGGGATCTGTAGGTCACAGCTACAGAGACAGGCAGGCTCAGCAGGAGGGCGATGGGTGCAGGGTGGGTTCTGACAGCACCATCTCCTCCACGTGCAGGGGACAACGCGACAACAGGTGGCCCAGGCACCGCAGAGCTGGCGGAGGACCTGCTGCTGCGTGCTGAGCGCTCGCCGCCGGGGGCCAGCAAAGCCAAGAAGACGGTGTGGAAATCCTCACGGGGCACCCGTGGGCGCAACTGCCACATCCGCAACCTGATGGTGAAGGTGCGTGACCTGGGCCTGGGCTTCAACTCAGATGAGATCGTGCTCTTCAAGTACTGCAGCGGGTCCTGCCACCGGGCACGCAGCAACTATGACCTGACGCTGGGCAGCCTGCTGCGGCAGCAGCTCATCGCCCCGAGGCCACAGGAGCGGGTCCTCAGCCACCCCTGCTGCCGACCCACCCGCTATGAGGCTGTCTCCTTCATGGATGTGGAGAACACATGGCAAACAGTGGAGAAGCTCTCAGCAGCTGAGTGCAGCTGTATTGGTTGAGGAGGGGGCCGCTGGCTTGGCCCCAGCTCTACACATGCCAACACACTCCAGCTTGCCACATGCAGTGGCACTGTTGCTCAGAAAAAGAGTCTGGCAGAGGCTGGCGCCCCTGTTCATATGTGGCCACAAAGAACAGAGGTGAGATAGAGTCATGACTGGGGTGTGGGTGGCCAAGCCCCCACCTGCTCAGTGCCAAGCAGCTGGTGCCACTGGCTACATGGGGTCCTGCCCAGGTGCCCCGGCTCAGCCCCGGGAGAGGAGCTGAAGAGAGAATGGACCATCCCCACCACTCGCAGGGGTCTGCCAGCCCAGCATCCATCAGCAGCACTCCTGCACCTGTGCTCTAGGGGCCAAGCATCACCCGAGCTTCAGAGGGGGCAAAACTTCCCTGTTCCCTCGGGCACCCTGGGGTCAGTGGTGCAGGGAAGGGGTGTCCCTGAAGGCAGGGCTGCAGTGGGGCCAATCTGCGCTAGTGTGGAGTGGGGGGCCTGCACCCGGACCAGCAGCAGCCCCTAGTATTCTGCAGGGTGCTGGGTCTAGGCACCCACTGGGACCCCCACCCCTGCCTGGTTCCCAGGGTGGTGGCAGGCTCCCCTCGCTGCTCCGTGGTGCTGTGGCACTAAACTATTTATTACTCTAAATTATTTATTTATTGTTCTCGAGCGGCAGCTGCTATTTATGACTTTGGGCCCCCGGGGGCCGGGTGTAATTTAACCCCAGCGCTGCAGTGAAGCCCTGGGCAGCACCCTGTGCCCCCTGCACCCTTTTTCTATTATTTGTAAAATTTGAGGGATAAACTCTATTTTTGTACAGTCGCCTTTTCCTGTAGCAATAAAGCGATGGGCTGCGCGTCCAACCCCTGCGTGTGCCCGTGATGGGGACGGGGACGGGGGTGCCCCTGAGGTGGCAGCGGGAGGGCGCGGAGCGGGGCCGCGCGCGGGGAGCGGTGCCGGTTGCCCGGTGCGCGGTGCCCGGCAGGGGACGCGCGTGGGCCGGGACTACCGCTCCCGGCGTGCGGCGCGGCGCTGCGGCAGGTCCTGGGCTGCCCGGCCGCGCCTGCGGGGCCGCGGGGAGAGGCGAGGCGGCGTCGGAGAGAAGCGGAGCGGGGCGCCGGGGCTGCTCGGGGAGTCCCGCGGGCGCCTCCCGGCCCGACCGCCGCGCCGAGCCGCGCCGCCCCGGTGCCGCCGCCCCCGTCGGGGCGGGGAGGCGGGTCCCGCCGCGATGCGGCTGCCCGTGCGCCGCCGCTGTCGCCCGCCCGCCGCCGCCTCCTGAGCGCCGCCGCAGCCATGGAGCGGAGGGCGGAGGCGCCGCCGCCGCCGCCGCCGCCGCAGGGCCTCGACTTCACCGTGGAGAACGTGGAGAAGGTGAGCGAACCCCGCCGGCCCACCCGCGGCCGTGGCGGGGCGGGGGGCTCGGCGGCGGGGTGCTGATGGTGCCGCGGTGCTGCGAGGGATGCGGCTCGGGGCGCGGGGGGGCACCTGCTCGGCGGTGCCGGGCCCGGCGAGGGCGGCGGGCGGTGTCCCTTATGCCTGCCCGCCCTGCCGCTGCCGGGGGCTCCGGGGCGTGGGGCTGGAGCGGGAGCCGCCGGGGCAGCCCGGGGAGGGAAAATGATGTGGCAGGAATGGGAGCAGAAGGGAGGGGTTGTGTGTGTCTCCGACTGGCGTCCTCTAGGTCGACAGCTGCAGCGCTGGTCAGGGAGAGCCCGCGGGTCTGGTCCTGGCTACTGAACCAGATGCATCAATGTGAAGGCCATTATCAGTGTCTCCATTAGGCAGGGAAGGAAGGAACTTTTGCCAGGTGCTGGGAATTACTGGGTGTTACGGTTGGGAAAAGCCTTCAGAGGGCGGATGGCCCAGTGATGCCTTTCTAAACCAGGAATCCAGCCCCTTTCCTCCTGCTGATGCTCAAAGTCCTCCAAAGCATCTGCAGGGCAACAGGAGTGAGGCTGATTGCTGAAATCTGGGATCCAGGGAATGGCTACGGCAAACCAAGGCCTGCTGGCATCACACTGCTGCTGGGATGAGCCCTGAGCAACTGATGTGTGACCTGGGATTCGTCATGGAGACCAAGCAGGGCACCTCAGTGAGCACCCAGGAGGGCAGCTGAGCGAAAACCTTCCCGTGGCCACCTTGGAGGTGATGGGGGCAGGGCAGCAGAGGATGCATCCCTGAAGGGCAAACAGCAAGTGCATCACCCTTCCACTTACCCTGTAGCCAGACATCTGACAGACATCCGTAGCTCGGTCCTCAGACAGCTAGTGGGAATCCCAGTGTCCTCATTTTTCCTCTATAAGAATAGACTGAGATCCTTGCCAAAGCAATACTCATGGGCGTGCTGGTGGGCACATAGAATTGTGGAATCGTTTAGGTTGGAAAGGACCTCTCAGATCATCGTGTCCAATGGTTAGCTCAGCTCCGCCAAGCCCACCACTAAACCATTTCCCCAAGCTTTTCACGCCTGTCCCTCCCCAGCGGGTTGCCTGGCCTCACAGGAGATGTCAGCTCAGGGATGTCAAGTTTGTCACTGGGCGCTGGTTGCCTTTGTGGCTGCAGGTGAGACTCAGCCCACCTCTTCCAGGGAGACAGAGCACCGCCGGGGGGATTAACTGATGTCTGGAAAATGCTACATTCGTGCAACCTTCTGCGGCTTAATCTGCATACAGCCAGGGCTGCTGGATGATTTTGCCTCTGACTTCCTTTCTTTTTGTCAGACACAAACCACTCCTTTGTTTGCACCAACAATGAGGCGCACACTTGCCTGCGAAGGGTGGGCAGTGCCAGGGTGCGGGCACTCGGCACTGGCTGGGTGAGGTGCGGCTGTGCCGAGAGGCAGCTCATCCTTGCCAAGCTGTTTGGGATTTAGTCTCCCGATGCCTGGGAGGAGGCAGAGATGCCCTCTAGGATGCTTCATCTCCCCTCCCCCAGTCTGCCTGGCCTCTCCCGATCTCTGCAGGCTTTGCCATCTCAGTAGTGTCCTCTGAAGGTGCAGCTGTGGACTGCAGTGGGGCTCTGAGCTGCTGGTGGGGGGCAGCAGCACAGTCCCTGAACAGGGGAAGAAGGATGGGGTGGGATCAGAAAAAACCCCAGAGATTCAGCAGCTCAGAGCCTTCCTGTGTCAGTCTTTTCCAGGAAGGGCTGTGGGGTACAAAGTGAAGGAGAGATGGGCTTTGCTGGGAGCAGGTTTTGTGGGATGCAGGTGGGTAGAACCACTTTGTCAGAGGTGATGCTGGCAGATGAGTGATGCTCCTACTGGCCTGAGCTCTTCCACCTGCCAGGTTTTGTGCACAGCTCCATTAATAATACTGAATACTGATTAAAATCAGGGTTTGACTCCACTCTGAGTCAGTTAGTGATAAGTGCTAGGGTTAGGAACAGTGTGAGGGCTGAAGCCTTTCCAAGTCTCCCGCAGTGGAAGTCATCATGTGTGGCAGTTGTAGCTAGGGCAGTCTCACCAGACTGCCCCTGTCACACTCTTCTGATGGTTTTCTGTCCCTGGAAAATCCTTTTGTACCCCTTCTGTTGTTTATTCTGCAGTGGGGTTTTGTAGGGCTCTGGGTGTCTGTGTAGCTAAAGAGGATCATTGCTGTGTTTATGCATAACCAATGCCAGAGAGAGATCCCTCCAGCTGTGACCAGTGGTTTCAGGGAGGCAGGAGGGTGCAGGCTGGAGGCAGGGCCAGCTGACAGGTCTAAAAGCCTGTGGACAGGTGCCAGGTTCAGATGCTGCACTTCAGGAACCATCTGAAAGTTGCTCCCTGTATTTTTTTGCTCCGTTTTTCCATAGCAAGCTCTCCTGTAGCACAGGGAAGGAGCGGGGCTGTGCTGGGGCTGAGCTGTTTTGATACGGTTACTGTGTCAGCAACCCCCAGTCCTAGCTGAGGGCTGCTTGTTTGCTTTTTGTTTTCTTCTGAGCCTGACCTAGATGCTGCTCTGACTTCAGCACAGCTAGAGCAGGCTGGCGTGGCCACGTTGTGTGTACCTGCTGGGTGTCCAGCAGCTCTGGGCTGGTGCTGCTTCCCCTGCACCTCCTGCTGAGTGGGGCTCTGCTGCTGTGTTTGGAGGGGTTAGAGGGAAGGGAAGGCTGGGAAAGCCAAGGGCTTCAGGCTGTGAGAATGCTCAACCTTTCATTGCCTAAATGGTGCAATCTGGTTTGTGCTTTTGTGTGCCCAGGAGCTGTCCCTGGTGTGACTGACAGCCTGGTGCTGGGGTGATGATGAAGATGGATTGCAGATGTTTAGTCCGGGCTGCTGTGTCTTGTCTCAGAGGAGCAGTGCACAAACAGGACTTGTGCCCTGCAGTCTTGGTTTCCCTCAGGTCAGGGATATCAGCACCTAATGCTGCAGTATTGGACCGGAGAGGAAGAATGCAAGACCCTCCTCATGTGTTCTTAGTGCAGCTGAATCTGCTTCAGCAGTATCGCCCTTTTTGAAATAAGAAAAAAGGTAGTGCCGTTCCTCCATGAATTTCCCAAGTGCCTGCTCTCGCCCTCTTTTTTTGTCTAATTCCTTCCACGGTCTTTTGTCCCTTGTCCTGCCTCTGATCCTCTGGGGTGTTTGTAATATTCGCTGACGTCTTTTCCCTAGCACATTAGTGGTCTGGCATCTCTGGGCCTTCCAGATTGCCGTGTGCCTCTCTGGAGATGCCTGATGAATGCACAGAGTCTCTCCGGCAGGATGGGTAGGCGGGGTGTCATGGAGCTGACATCCGGAGCCTACCGCAATGAGAGAGGGATGGCTTTGATCACTGCTCCTCTGAGATGCTGAGCCTCAGGGATGTGGCAGCTGCTGGGGCTGCCTTCTACCCAGGAGAATGGGGAGGAGAAATCAAGTGCATCTGTTTTTTTCGGAAGGTTATTGCCTGTCTTCAGAAACCTGATCAAGAGAATTACAAATACCCTCACGAGGGTGAGGGAATGGCATCCTCTATCTGGCAGTGGATCAACCCCTTAGTCCTTAGAGGCAGTCTGCATGTGTGAGATGTGGCAGCCACACTGGGGAGGGTAAGCTGGGGGTCTTAAGAGGAGAGATTCTTGCAAAATTGAGGGAAGCATGTGTTCTTGCAGAAGCAGATTCCAGCCAGAGTGAACCTTGGCTGAACACATGGCTCCTTCCTGTGGTGTGGTGCTGATGGGATGAGAAGGCAGCATCTTGTTGTCCAGTGCTTGTCTGAGCTTTACAAGGGCTATCGCTGGAGTCTCGTCTCAACTCTGGTGTATTATGGAGCAGGAATGGATGGCATTGATGCCTAGGCTCCAGCAGAAATTCCTCTCTCAAATTGCTTGTGTACTCCATCATGGAAGTGTTGGGTAGAAACAAGGGATAGCGTACAGGGGTTTCAGCTCACCCTTGCTGCTCATCCTGGGCTTTGCATTCCCAGGGTTTCTCTCTGCTTCTCCTCACCCTTTGCTTGTTCAGGCCCCTGCCCACCCTCGCAGGGAGTGCACGCGTGTCCCACAGTGCCTGTCCCTGCTGGGGACCACCCTGTGCTCTGCAGAGGGATGATGGCAGTGAAGCAGTGGGAGGGGTGCCAAAGCTGCTGAGCTGTGTCTGGGCTGCAGCCTCTTCTGGACAGCTGAGGATTTGGTGTGGGCAAGCTGGGCTCAAAGAGGGGCTTCAGAGGGGCAGCATCTTTTATTAGCAGAGGGGAGAAAAACCCTTTTCTTTTGGACTGCTGGAAAAATGTGGGTCCTTGAACAGGAGCAGCATGCCTGGCAGCACACACCCGGCTTTATTTTGCATCCATTTGCTATCCTCAGCAGGCTGCTGCCTTCCCGGGGTGCTGGCTGCTCAGCCTGCCCCACTGGGGCTGGGGGGGCCAGCTGCTGTGGGCAGGGGGAGGCAGGGATGATGTTCCCTTCACTTGGCAGAGCCAGGGTAATGGCTGTGCTGCTGCAGGCCTGGAGCACTGGCGGTGTGAGTGCGTTCAAGTAGAAAGGACAGCGAGAGACTGCAGCGGGAGACATCCCGGGGGGTCCTGCTGGAAGGAGGCTGGTGGTTGCCGAGGGACCTGGCCACCGCTGCCCCCGCCATGCCGTGGCTGTGGGCACACCACAAGGAGCAGAGCAGGAATATATTTTGCAGCTTTCTGTTTCCCCAGCTGTGATGCAGACCTCACTCAGGGTTGTACCTGCTGTCAGGTCTGTGTGCTCAAGCAGACTGGCCCTTGGAGGGCAGCTGTCTCCCCATGGAGCCCCCAAGAACAGCAGGCAGCACACTCCCGCTCTGGGATCAGAGCCATGTGTCTGAGGCTCCTCTTGTCACCCCATAATGGCATGGACACAACACCTCTCTGCAGGGCACCCCGTGTTCACGTATTTACGCAGTGCAGTGAGGGAGACTGTCTGCTGGCACTGGGCTCCCTGCAGAAGCTCTGAAGGGTGAGTGCTTGGGGATTCTGGGCTTGTAGCAGATCCTTTTCCCTTGCGATACATGAGTGCAGCCTAAGATCAGGTGCCTCTGCTCGGCTGTAACTCTCCTTGAACTGCTCCTGTTCCACCTCACAAAGGAACCAGCATGGGATCTCTGACCCATGTCTTTTGGGCAGGCTGCCCTGCACCAGTGCAGCTTACTTGAGGGGCTGATGTTGCTCCAGTGACTAAAGCCTGACTGAGGCTTTGGTCACAGCTTTTTAGAGCAGGGAAGAGCCATCATAATAAGCTTGAATTATTTTCAGCCAAGCAGAGCTGATGTTGGAGAAGGCTCCTTCCCTGGCCAAAGGGCATAGCTGACAGCCAGGCTGTTTACCAGTTCTCACATTACAGGTCTAATTGCAGGGGAGGCAGGTCTGGTGTCAGCCACCCGTTCAAATTGCAATGCACAAACCCTCCCTGTTAGATGTCACTACCCAATTTCACGCCTTCTGCTTCTCCCTCTTGGCACTAATAAATTCCCCTTGTCATCTCCAGTGCTTCCTGATGGGCCTCAGGGTGCTAGCCAGAATGGTCGTGCTAAAGTCCAACAGCAGCCAATGCTGGTGCCTGATCTGGCATGAGGGCAGTGTCTCCTTGCTGAGGAGGAGCACGCTGGGTGTTCAGGTGCCCTTCTGCAGGGCATGGGGTCTTGCAACCCCCTGCCCAATGCTCTCAGCAGAGGATGGTACTCATCCGATGTGTGTGGTAGGCCAGGAAGAGAGCCTAGTCTGCTCCCAGGGGTTTCTTCTGCTGCTTTGAGCTTGGTTAGGATGGTCCCAGTATTTATGTCTAGCCTTGGAGGCCCTCTGGAAGGGTCTCCCATGTTGTGTAGAGTACTGGATGGGGTGTGCTGTTGGTAGCCCTGGGGCCCGTGCTGCTTTTCCTTTCCACCTGGTGCCCTGCATGCAGGCAGGAACAGCCATGTTTCTTTCAGGAGCCACCACAACTGGTCCCCTCCCAGGCAGGGTGCTTGCAAAAGGGGGCTGAGATAGTGAACAGATGTCTTTTTCAAGAATGTTCTTCTGATTTCCAACAGCTTGTAGCATGAGCTTTCAGCATCAACTTTGCTTCCATCCTCTGAATTTCTTTGTGTAGTTGGTAGACTTTTTCATCTTTCCACTCAACTTCTCTCTTTGAGGTGCTGAGCAGTGGAGGCTCCAGCATGTCCTTGGAGACTTTTGCTGGAAACCTCCCCCGAGACTCCCTGGAGGAGGAGTGGGACGAGCAGGACTCTGAGCTGGTGTTGCTGGGCATGGATGCCTCCCCAGAGAGCTCACTGGTGACGGTGGGGACTGCGCACGGGGCAGAGTATGAGGGATGCAGGCAAGTTGCTGGGATGGTGGTGGCGGGAAAGCTGTCCACATATCTGGAAAGCTGGCCCTGCCTGGGAAGGGGTCTTGGGATCCAATTGCTCACTGTTCCTCTTAATGCAGGGGGAGTGACATCTCCCCAGCACAAGTGTTGAGGGGAGCAGCTATGATAGTGCTCCCTCCTTGCCATTGTTACGATGCAGCAGCTGGGGTTTTTTAGCATAGCCAGTGCTGGAGTCTCTGCTGGGGCTGTGTGCACTGGATGTGTGTGCACTGGATGTGTGTGCACTGGATGTGTGTGCGCTGGATGTGTGTGCGCTGGATGTGCGTGCACTGGATGTGTGTGCACTGGATGTGTGTGCACTGGATGTGTGTGCGCTGGATGTGTGTGTGCTGGAGGTGTGTGCACTGGGTGTGTGTGCGCTGGATGTGTGTGTGCTGGATGTGCGTGCACTGGATGTGTGTGCACTGGATGTGTGTGCACTGGATGTGTGTGCGCTGGATGTGTGTGTGCTGGAGGTGTGTGCACTGGGTGTGTGTGTGCTGGATGTGGGTGTGCTGGAGGTGTGTGCACTGGGTGTGTGTGCGCTGGGTGTGTGTGCACTGGGTGTGTGTGTGCTGGAGGTGTGTGCACTGGATGTGTGTGCACTGGATGTGTGTGCGCTGGATGTGGGTGTGCTGGAGGTGTGTGCACTGGATGTGTGTGCGCTGGAGGTGTGTGCGCTGGATGTGTGTGCGCTGGAGGTGTGTGTGCTGGAGGTGTGTGCGCTGTGTGTGTGTGCGCTGGGTGTGTGTGCACTGGGTGTGTGTGCACTGGGTGTGTGTGTGCTGGAGGTGTGTGCACTGGATGTGTGTGCGCTGGATGTGTGTGTGCTGGAGGTGTGTGTGCTGGATGTGGGTGTGCTGGAGGTGTGTGCGCTGGGTGTGTGTGCGCTGGGTGTGTGTGCGCTGGGTGTGTGTGCACTGTGTGGGTGTGCTGGATGTGTGTGTGCTGGGTGTGTGTGTGCTGGAGGTGTGTGCACTGGAGGTGTGTGCACTGGATGTGTGTGCGCTGGGTGTGTGTGCACTGGATGTGTGTGTGCTGGATGTGTGTGCGCTGGGTGTGTGTGCACTGGGTGTGTGTGCTGGATGTGTGTGCACTAGATGTATGTGCACTAGATGTATGTGCACTGGATGTGTGTGCGCTGGATGTGTGTGTGCTGGATGTGTGTGCACTGGGTGTGTGTGCACTGGGTGTGTGTGCTGGATGTGTGTGCACTAGATGTATGTGCACTAGATGTATGTGCACTGGATGTGTGTGCACTGGATGTGTGTGCGCTGGATGTGTGTGCGCTGGATGTGTGTGTGCTGGAGGTGTGTGTGCTGGAGGTGTGTGCACTGGGTGTGTGTGTGCAGGGTTGGTACCTGCTTGCACCTCAGCCTCATGCTGGGCTCTTCCTGGTTGCTCACTCCTCTCCATTCAGTCAGATGATCATATGGAAGCACCAGAGGCTGCTGGCTTGAAGCAGACCCTGTTGGCAGCATCAGGCCTTAGCCAGCAGCACTGACAGCCCCAGCCAGGTGGAGGATGAGCCCTCAGCTGCTTCCCAGCAGGCAGACTGTGTTTGCCAACCCCTGCTCTGCTGCCCTGCCATGGTCCCATGGACCTGCAGTGCTGTGCAAGGCTTGCCCTGCACATACATTGCTCCTGGGGCTCGCTGTGGTGTGCCCAGAGTGAGCACAGTGCCATGCTTTGCCTGGCAGTCTCCCTGCTGTGAGACTGGCATGCAGCAGCTCTGTGGCCAGCACAGGTGAGCAGTTGGGGAGCTTGTGGGTCAGAAACCCAACACTGTGGACCAGGTCCATCCTGAACACATGATCAGGTCTGTGTTTTGCATAGTTTGTGCTGGTTTAGAGCTTAGGGCTCCTGTGTACACATTGTGCCTTGAAATATGTGATGCATAGGGATTTTTTTCTCCCCACAATTTTCTAAGCGGTAGCACTCTTCAAAATAGAAGAAATAAATTCATTAGAAAGTGCATGGAGGTGTAAAAATAGAGGTTGAGAAGAGGTGGGGAAGGATTCTGGGCTAGGGAACAGGCAGAGGGCACTGCTCTTTTCACCTTATGACTGCCCAGCAAGCAGTGAAGGGAAGGAGTGGGTTGTCACCGTTCTGGGAATCTCAAGTGAGGTTTATTTGGGAAGAAAAATAAGCAGCAAGCTCTGATGGGAGCAAGTAAGAGACTGAGCCGGTAATGGCTGGGAGCTCCAGCTTCAGCCCTGCTGCAGGATGACTCAGTCCTTAGCACAAGAGCAGGGGTAGGAGCCAGGTTCCTACCCCCAGGAGTGGCTGAGCTTTTAGCACATCTGCAGCTGCTGCTCTATAGTGAATTGTTGCTTTGCTTGGAGGGAATGACAGTGCTTGCCTCTGCCTCAGCAGCTGAGTGATGCTTCCTGCATCCAAGTCCAAGATAACTGGAAACAGAGCAAAGGTTTGGCTAGCTACTGAGAGCTCGTGGTCTCCCCTTGGCTTGCTCTGTTGGGACATATTTCTCTCTCCCATGCCCTGCTTATCTAGGGTTAACCTTTTCTGTGTCAGGATACGTGTTTTAGTGGGTCAGACACTGTCCCTCTGCAGCCCATGTTGGCCAAGTCTGTCTCCTACGACGTACTTCATAACCTCTTTCTTACAAAGAGGTTGTCCTCATTTTCCCCTGTCACAGTCTTGAACAGCGGCGATTCAAGTTATGGCCCAAGCAATGCCGACTCTGTAAAGTTCCTGCCATATTGTCCTGCTCTGTGGTCTCCCACTGGGAAGCTGCAGGAGGCACAAGCTCTTGCTTGGGAAGCTTGTTCCCATGCCCCAAGCTGCCAGCTCTGCATGCTTAAAAATAGGGTTTAAATCCTCTCCTGGGTACAAGAACCACAAGAATTCCATAGAGCTTTTTTTTTGGGGGGGGAGGCTATTTGAGACCTGGAGCCAGGGTGGGGACACAGAAGAATCCTCTGCACCTGCTGCAATCATCGTCTGATTTGCTGGTAGGGTGCGACGGGTGCCTGATTGCCTGAGAGGTGCCATGGATTTTCCTTGCTCCTGGCGTGTGCAGTCAGCAATTTGAAATGAAATGTGCTGTGCCAGGCAGAAATCCTCACTGCTAGAAGATGGATTTCAGGCAAGGAGTAGTTATTCTTCCCCTCCTTGTGTGAGGACATCACTGGTTGCTGGCTGTACCCACTCAGGATAAGTAGCTAATTAAGGTTGGGCTTCATATCTGTATAATATTCCCCTGCAAATAAAGCCTTGTAGCCTGTGTGAAGCTGTTCATGTGGATCTGAGCTATGCAAAGCAGTAACTAGATCTCACAAAGCTGCAGAAGCAGGTAAGTGATGTTTCCCTTCTCCATATGGAGAGCTGGACTGAGCAGCCCTGGACTGGCAGAGGCAGGGTTGGATGCCAGCTCTCTTGGCTCAGCTGTAACTGGGTGGGTTTGGGAATATTTTGAAGAGGCTTCATGGAGAGATTAATCCCTGAACTTAGTGACTGTGGGCTTTCAGGACTCTGCATAACCTGACAGACAAGGATCCGCAGTGGCTCCTGCATTCCATGGGCTTATAGATGCAAGCTGTGGATCACAACACCTTTCAGAAAGCAGGTGTGGGTGGAAGGCAGGAGTGCTGGTCAGCCATGTCCCTTACAGTCTTCATGTGGAAGAAGGGTCCTGTGCCCACCCCAGTGATGGCACATCAGCAGGGGAGCAGGCAGATCCAGCACAAGTGAAGGTGAAGATGGGAAATGACTAAGGAAAAGACATTTCTAGAGTGAAGCATGAGAGAGGGGAAGGATGCTTTGCAGGTCCTCTCCTGCTGCCAGATCACTCTTGCTTCACTGAGAATAGGAAAAGGGAGGCCACCTAACACAGGCTGCCCTGGGGAGGGGGGGCTGGCTGTCCAGGGCTCCATCCTAGTGAGCCTTCCTGATAAGCCTTTCCAAGGCAGGACAGGCCACAGTGGTGCTCCTCAGCTGCTCTAGGGTGCTTCCCTCTCTTTTCCAGGCTCTCCATCAGCTGTATTATGACCCAAACATCGAGAACAAGAACTTGGCTCAGAAATGGCTGATGCAGGCACAGGTGTCCCCCCAGGCATGGCACTTCAGCTGGCTGCTTCTCCACATGGACAAGGTGCCTGAGATCCAGTACTTTGGTGCCAGCGCTCTCCACATTAAAATCTCCCGTTACTGGAACGACATCCCGGCTGACCAGTATGAGAGCCTCAAGTCGCAGCTCTTCACCCACATCACGCGCTTTGCCAGCGGCTCCAAGATCGTGCTGACCCGGCTGTGCGTGGCATTGGCCTCCCTGGCGCTCAGCATGATGCCAGAGGCCTGGCCCTGCGCTGTGGCCGACATGGTGCGCGTGTTCCAGGCCGAGGACTCCAACGTGGACGGGCGGGCGCGGTGCCTGGCGCTGCTGGAGCTGCTGACGGTGCTGCCTGAGGAGTTTCAGACCAGCCGCCTTCCACAGTACCGCAAGGGCCAGGTACGCAGCGTCCTGGCGCAGGAGTGCGGCTCCGTCTTCCCTTTGCTGGAGCAGCTGCTGCAGCAGCGGGACTCCCCGGGTTTCATCAAGCAGAAGGTGCTGAAGTGCTTCTCCAGCTGGGTTCAGCTGGAGATCCCGCTGATGGACTGCGAGAACCTCATCCAGGCAGCTTTCACCTCTCTGCAGGACCCAGAGCTCTTTGACACAGCAGTGGAGGCTGTGGTCAATGCCATTTCCCAGCCCGATGCGCAGAGGTAAGGGCAGCGTCTCCTGTGTGCTGCAGGCTGGTGCTCCTGGACATCAGTGGGGAAACAGGGTGGGAAGGAAGGAGAAATCTCAGGCTTTTTTCTAGCTATTGTTGGCTCCAAAGGTAATGATGACAGGGTTTGGAAGTTGGAGAGAATCAAAAGCAGTTGGAGGCTGTTAGTTTCTCATGGTTGGTCCTGGAAGGTTCTGTGCTGTGGTTGACTTGCAGGGACCATGTAGTCTTGGGCAGCTGCAGCCCATGTCCACCCTGGCCTCTCAAGCAGAGGAGGATGCGTGCTTCTGGCTCCTCATGTCAGATCCTGCAGCAGCCAACCAGAGAGCAGCTGCCTGACTCCTGCCAGCAGTTCAGAGACCTTCCTCTGCCTTGTGCTGCTGGTCCAGCCAAGGAGCTGATTCAATGCAGAGATAATAAAACCAGGTCTGTCATTTCTTTCCCTCCTCCTGGCTCCAACAGCTTGTGCCAGCCAAGGACTCATCCTTTGTCTGTGGCTATGGCTGCCCCTGGAGCAGCTGAGCTGGGAGCTGGGGCAGATCCTGCTGGGGCTGTGCTGTGGGGCTCCGAGCTTGTCTGCTTGGCTGCATTGCCTGAGCTGCTGTCAGCTCTCGGGACCAATGCCTGCAGAAGGGACAGGACATCTCCGTTCCCGTGGCCACATCCCTCCTGGCTGCTTAGCAACCTTCCTCCAAAGAGGAGGGCTTCCTTGAAGGTTGGGCTGAGCTGCTGCCACTGTGAATCCCTGTGCATCGCTGCACATCGCGCAGGCTCCAGCCCTCTGCAGCGGTGGGAATGATGCTGCCACTGCAGTTGTGAGCCCTAGTCCTCCCCTTGGTTAAGGGCAGGAGCAGCCTGCATGTTCCCCAGCCCTAGGGCAGCCTGGGGGGTATCCTTTTCAATGATGAGGAGTTTCATCTGAGGACTGCAAACCATGGTGCACAAAGGGACCCATCAGGATTTTAATGTGTTGCTGGATAGGGGGAGGGGTTGCCTCATTTGCTAGTGTTTATAAAAGTGACCACAAGCTGTTTTTTCTTGTGCCTGGCAAGGGCTGTGGACCAGCCCAAACCCTTGTAGCAGGTCTGGGGCAGAAAGTGAGAAGGTGTGAGAAGGTACCCTGCAGTTCTGAAATGTTGGACTGTCTTCCTGCTTTTCATTTCCCTTAAGTCCCAGAAGTCCCTTGGCCATGATTCCATGACCTGTGTGCAGGAGCCTGGCCCTGCAGTGCTGGTCTTTGATTGCATTAAAAAGCTGAGTTTTCTGTTGAGCTTTCAAAGTGAATTGTGGTGAGAAGTGTGGCTGACAGTGGGGTTTCCTCTCTGCTTCTGTGCTGACCCTGCCATGCAGTTTTTGGCCTCATTCAGACCTACCGTGCTGGCTGCTCCCTTACAGAATCTTCAGTACTTGCTCTCCATCCTTCTTCCTAGAGACATCATCAGCCATGCAGAGCCCCCTCCTGTCTGTAGGCGTTCGGGGAGAGGCCAGGACAGGGCAGGCAGGCTGAAAGGCTGCCTGAAAGGCTGGCCAGTGTGTGAGCCTGGTGCAGCTCCTGCCCCGGGGTGTGGGGACAGCGGTGGCATTGTCTCAGGGGTGTCCTGCCAGGCGGCGTGTGGTGTTGGCTGCTTCCCAGCCCTGGTGGGCGCTCTTCTCCCCTTTGTTTCTTGTGTCCAGTATCCTGTGTTCTTCCTCCTGCCTTCCCTAGTGCCAGCTGTCCCACCCCTATGGCTTTGTCACTCAGCCAAAGTGGATCTAGCTCTTCCCAGAGCCCCCGGGGAGTCTCCTGACCTTTCTGTCTCTTATCTTGATAGTCTGGGAGATCCCTGCTGCTTTTCAACTGCTCTCTTCCTCCATGGTCTCTCCTTTGTTTCTGCAGGGCCCTTGGCTGCAGGCTCAGAGTATTCTTGGCGATGGGCTGCTGCCATGGTCCTCTCCAGAGTTTATTAGGGCATTGCTCCATGAGAGGGTTGATTTTGGGGCTCAGCACTTTGCCATGGGTTCCCTGAGTACTTTGGACCCTGTGTCTTTCCCCCCTCGCTCCCTCCCGGCTGTCTTCACTGATGTTGCTGCAGAGGTGATCATGCAGGTGTGCTTCTGCCACCAGCAGAAAGCTCAGCGGCTCTTGAACTTGGCTTCTGACTTTGAGGGTTAGATAGCTTGTGGGTCATCTTCCCAGGGGAGCACCACCTTGCAAGGCAGCTCTCCTGCTGCAGCACCTGTGTCCAGGTGGAGAAGGGCAGATGCGACCTCCTGGATAAGGACCACGTGGCCCTGGTGCTGCCTCACTCTTGGGTAAGTCACTTGTGCTGGCAGCTCCCATTTCCCTGCTTACAAGGAGCAGCGGGTGGTTTCCTGCCTGCCTCTGAGGTGTTACTAGAGATGATGCTCCAGAGATGTGTAGGTGCAAAGTGTTTGATCTCTATACCTGCCAGGTGGGTGGGAGCCCTGTGCACCCAGAGAAGAGGGTATGCTGGGCGTTGCTGGAGTCTTGATGCTGCTCCTCTGTTAGGACATGGCATTCCTGAGAAGAAACCTTGGAGGCTGGACTAGGAGCTGGCACTGGAGCATCCCTGAGCACACCTCTGCTCTTGAAGGTGGTGGGAAGCTCCTGAGTTGTAGAAGGGGAGGAATGGAGATACTGTCTCATCTCATTTGCAGAGGAGAGGCTTGGGCTGTATTTGCCATCTCATTTGAGGATTATCCCCTCAGCTAAGTGGGTCAGAGAGCTTGGCAGCACGTGCTGCAGGGGGAGAGCTGGCGTGTGGAATTGGCCATGCTCCTGTAGTGCAGTGATAGTGTCGGAGTGGGGTAGGGCCTTCCATGTGGTGTATGCTCTTGGTGGGACTTACGGAGTGTGGATTTTGGGCAATGAGTCTCCTCTCTGAAAGCAGCTGGGTGTTGCTGCAGTGGTGGAGCTGGCAGGATTGCAGGTGTCCCTTTGGGATTGCCTGGTGTACAGCCCATCTCTTTCTGGTCTTCGCACCTGGTGCTGAATTTTTGAAGAGGAATTTCACTTGAAGAGTTTTCCAAGAGCTTCATTAGAAACAGGTTTTTTAATAGGATTGGGTTATTATCTCATCAAGTTGTGGTTCAGGTTTTGGATCAGGAGGGATGAGATTGTCCCATATGCCCGTATCTCCCCTCTACAGGTTGTCCTCCACGCTGGTGCAGTTTGGGGAGGGTTGTGGGAAGAGCAGAAGGAGGTGCTGGTCCCACAGAGGGAGCTGCAAATGCTGCAGTTCACTGGGCTTTGAGAAGGGACCAGACAAACTCATGAAAGCAAAATTTGCTGAGCTCTTAAATACCAGGATAGCAAATCTTACTCAGGAAGGCTAAGACAAATCACTGCAGGGAACTACAGGGGCAAGAGTCACCATGTGCCTGCCATGTTCATATACTCTTTCACAAACATTCACAGTTTTTGGCTGCTGGAAACAAGCTGGGCATCCAGGGGCTCACCTGAGCCAGGATGCTTTTGTCTTCTGCCTGACAGTAGTGTGGAGGGTGGGAAGTGATGGCTGGCACCAAGGCCAGCAAGTGCAGTGTCTGCCTCCTGGGGCAAGCTCTGCACCTGGTCAGGGATGTGGCATCACCTCGTCCCTTGGGCTGAAAGCAGCACTGACCAGGTGGAGTGACCTGGAGCTCCATGCTTCTGGATATGGAAGAGGGCAGTTCAGCTCTGGCTGACTTGACCATGTGTCTTGGGTGACTGGTTAAAACAACTCATCCAGAGCAAGCATTTCCCTCCTGGCTGGGGACCCTTGCATCCACAGAGCAAGATGCTGCTCAGGAGACACAGTTCACCCAACATTTTCTAGAAGTCTTCAGTAACATGGGATTGCAGCATGGAAGCAAATCTAGGTGGTTATCTCTGTTGGCTGTGCAGGGATTCCAGAGGATCAGTTCAGGTCCTGGCACCTGCACTGTGAGGATTTCAAGGTAACCAGCAGAAGCAGGATCCTTGTCAGAAAAAGTCAGAAAAGTCATAAAGCTGTAAAAACGTCCCTAGGGTAATGTGAGCCCAGTGCTGTGGAGGAAGGATGGCTTTGCCTTACACTGGAGCAGTGCAAGGTTCCCTGTGCCTTTTTGTCTGGGCACTGCCCTGGCTCCCTTGGGCCTCCCTCCATGCAGCATTGGTTCCCAGGGAGAAAAGCTGTTACATTTCCAAATTCTCCGTCATCACATTTCCCCCATGCTGCCACATGCATCACTCATAGAGGCTTGAAAATGGTTTAGGCAAAAGTAAACCCTTTGCTTTGTGATTTTCTCTGGGGGAGAGGGAAAGGGGAGGGTGACCCCCAGCAGCACAGAGGGAATGTTGGGATGACCACTGGGATTGTAGACACCTTGTTTCCTCTGTCTTCTCTTGCTGACCCACAGAGAAAGCTGCCACCACCAGCACAACTCTGTCCCTGCCCTGGTGGCACCAATGGCTTTGTTCTGTCCTAAGTAATCCATAGCAAAAGCTGCCCTGCCACTCCGGGGTGGATGTGTGGCTGTCCTGGTGTCAGCACTCACATCTCTTCACCAGGATAGGCACAGGAGAGCTGGCATCATGTGTGCCTCCCACTCCAGGCATCCTCAGCCCCGCACCTGCGTGTAGGGGGCGGGCAGAGAGCGCAGGCTGCGGCTGCAGATAACACGCCTGGGCGGGCAGGGAAATGGCAGGGAAAAGGCAGGCTGCTCATCAGCCTCCAGCACGGCCTCTCTCCGGGGGCCCTGGGCTGCCTTTCACCTTGGCTGCCTCTTCCTTGTTTCCTTGGTTACCATCCCTTACAGGCATCTGAGGGGAGGCTGATGTGCAGGATGGGATGTGGGAGAGCTGTGCTGCACTGGGCTGCGGCAGCCTGGGAAGGTGGGGGACAAGGGATGTGCCGGGGGCCACCGTTCTCCCTGGGTGGGAGTCCCCAGTGGTGGCTGCCCAGTTCATCCCAGACATGGCACACAATCTGGATGCGCCCAACCTGGAGAGTCACATGGTTTCCCGCTGGCAGCTTGGACTGCCTCTGTGCAGCTCTGAGGGCTCGAGCATGGTGGGAAGAGCTCACAGGTCTGCCCTCGCTGCTGTTCTGCTCCACATCGATGCTGCTGTGCGCAGGCACAGCTCACTCAGAGCTGGTTGGGGCAGTGGCAGGTTGGGGGTGCTGGCAGCCCTGCTGGCAAGTGTGGGTGGGCAGAGGCAGGGGCCCACACTGCGGTGCAGTGGGGGATTTGCACAGAGCTGGTGGTCACTGGCTCAGCACTTCTCTTCACTTGCAGAGGCTCTGCTGCAGCAGTGCTTGGGGCTGCAGCTCTTGTCTTAATGCCACAGGCTGCAAGGAGAGTTCATGTAAGCAGTGAGGGCTCCTGCATACATCCCGTTGCACAAAGCGGCCTTCAAGTAGGCAAAGCTGGGCAGGAGCCCTGGGGTAGCATCAGGAGGGATGGACAGCATGGCAGCCCATGCCAGGGAGGTGATGCCTGGCACTGATTCAGGCTGTGCTTGCAGGTATGTGAACACCCTCCTCAAGCTCATCCCGCCCGTGCTGGGGCTCCAAGAGCAGCTGCGCCAGGCGGTCCAGAGCGGGGACATGGAGACGTCGCATGGAATCTGCCGCATCGCTGTGGCCTTGGGGGAGAACCATTCCCGGTGAGTGCTGGGGATGGTCCCCAGGAGAGGGAGTGAGCTTGGAGCAGCCTGCTGTTCTGCACATGCTGCTTTGTCCAGGGCCTATCCTTCACCCAGTGACATGTGTCAGGGCAGAGGAGTTGGGCTCACAGCAGAGGTGCCACTCTGACTGTGCCCTCTGCTTCCCAGGGCCCTCCTGGACCAGGTGGAGCACTGGCAGAGTTTCCTGGCCCTGGTCAACATGATCATGTTCTGCACTGGCATCCCTGGACATTACCCCGTCAACGAAACCACCAGCTCTTTGACGCTCACCTTCTGGTACACGCTGCAGGTCAGTGGCCATTGTGGACAGCCTGCCTGGGCTCTGCCCTCCAGGCACGGCCAGAGACACCAGTGCATGGGGACTGGGGTCTGGCCTGGATTTAATATGTCCCAGGGATTTCTGATGTCCCCACTCCTTGCCCTGCACTTGCAGCTGGGGCAGGGCACATACCTAGGAAACGCTGGCCCTGTGGCTTTTTCTGCCACCAGTCTTCCTTAGAAGTGTGAGCCATCCTTTAAGGGCCTCATTAACAAAACTAATTAAAACTTTGTGTTAATTTTTTTCTTCCCAGCAGCAGACCTGGTTGTTTAGCTCCTTGCTGCATGCCTGCAGCAGGCAGGAACAAGGGCATGGCTCTAGTGGCTGCCCAGTGTGGGGTCCTGCTCCCAGGGTCAGTGTTCCCTGGATCTGCAGAGCAGGCCTGCCACGCTGTGCTCTATTTTTAGCTCCAGTTCATCCCTCAGCTCCAATCCTCTGCAATGCAATGTGGCGTGGCCGAGCATGGGCAGGGCAGGGCGTGCAGTCAGTGCCGTGCCGGCAGCTCCTCTGCTGAGTGAGGCCAGACTGAGGCTCCCACCACCTCTTGCTGCTTCTCCAGATGGGTCTGAGATTACAGGCACAGGCAGGAGAGTGCTGTGCTCAGGCAGCTCTCTCACAGCAGTCTGAGGCACGCATGCTCCTGGTGCAGGTGTGCTCCCGAGGATAGGACATGGCAGGACACTGCCACCCTCTATAACGATGCTGTCCGAGGGTCAGCCAAGTTTCTGGGGCTTCCGGCATCTTGCCTCCGGATAATGCTGCCACTGCAGAAGGGCACAGCATCAGGTGGATCTCAGGGAGCTGGAAATGCAGCCTCCAAGGTGTGACAGGTCCCACCAGCCCTGGGAGATGTGCCTGAGTCCCCTATGCAGGAGGCATATTAGCTCCGTTTTCCTTTCCCTGCAACACCTGATGTATTTATTCCTCCTCCTGCCTCCAGGACGATATCCTCTCCTTTGAGCCAGACAAGCAGGCAGTGTACCAGCAGGTCTACAGGCCTGTCTACTTCCAGCTGGTGGACGTGCTGCTGCACAAAGCCCAGTTCCCCTCCGACGAGGAGTATGGCTTTTGGTCTTCGGATGAGAAGGAGCAGTTTCGGATATACAGGTACAAGTGGGAGGTTTGAATTTGCTTGTCAGGCAGGTGAGGATGCAGGGGCAGCATTCTGCCACCCTGGAGACTGAGTGCTGTAAGATGAGCCAAGGAGGGACACAGAGGAGATTCCTTCCATCAAGAGTTGTTTTGCCTATGGTGGTACTGTGAAAATGAGCTGGTGTTTTGGCACAGCACCAGTTACCCTGCCCAAGAGGCCATGGGATCGCTCTGTTGGTTGGGGCAGTGTGCCTGTATGGGCAGTGCCTGTGCCTTACTTGGCAGCAGGAGGGAAAGTGATGTGTCCACACGTGGAGCTCTCTGCATGGGATGGGGACAGCATTTGGAGACAGCCATGTTCTCTGCAGGGTGGACATCTCTGACACGCTGATGTACGTGTATGAGATGCTGGGCGCTGAGCTCCTGAGCAGCCTCTATGACAAACTGGGACGTCTCCTGACCAACACGGAGCAGCCGTCCACATGGCAGGTGAGCAAGGGGACCTGGGTGCCAGGCTGATGGCTACCAGCCCTCAGGGACCTGTCCTTGCCATGGGGCATCGAAAGCAAAGGGACATGACAGAGGTGAGGAGCATAAGCAGCTTGCCAGCACACATACAGGCTCTCTGGGGTCTACTGTGGAGAAGAATAGGTCTTCTGCATCTCTGTCCTTAGTGCTGCCCAGGGATCAGCCTCTTCAGCTACTGCAAGGGTGCTGAGCTGGTGCCTGGAGCTGAGGCCGGGTTGCACATCAGGGCTCAGTTCATGGCTCTGACAGTGCCTCTCCCACCCCGGCAGCACACGGAGGCCTTGCTCTATGGCTTCCAGTCCATTGCTGAGACCATCGACGTAAACTACTCCGATGTGGTGCCGGGACTGATCGGCCTCATTCCCCGGATCAGCATCAGCAACGTGCAGCTTGCCGACACCGTCATGTTCACTATCGGTGAGTGGGCTGGGCTGGGGAGGGAAAGCCCCCCTGAGAGCACACCTGCCCAGCAATACAAGTGCTGAAAAGCCAAGCTGGGCATCGCAGAATGCAGAGAGCAAGAGCCTGTGGTGCAGTCCTGCAGTCTGATCCCGTCTGTGTATGCAGGGTCCCTGTCTGAGTGGCTGGCTGATCACCCTGTCATGATTAACAACGTGTTGCCACTGGTGCTCCAAGCCTTGGGCAACCCTGAGCTCTCCATCTCCAGTGTCTCCACCCTGAAAAAGATCTGCCGGGAGTGCAAGTACGACCTGCCGCCTTATGCTGCCAACATTGTCGCTGTGTCACAGGTAGGAGCTGGATGCAGGTGGGCGTGTGATGGTGACCTGGGATGTGCTCTGTGCACACCCTTTCCTTTGCAAGGATCAGAGCAGGGGGACACAAAGAAGCAGCTCAGGGCATCTTGCTTGGTGCAGGAGATTTCTTGTCTGTTTTATTTGCAGGCCAATAAACCCATGTGGCAGGCCCTGTGTCCTGCTGTGAATGCAGAAATGGCAGGCAGTGACAGACACGACTACCAATGGGTCTGCTGGGGTTGCACTTGGCTGTGTGTCCTTTCCCTGGGGTTTTGTTTGCCTGTTGGGAGCAGCATCTTGCCAGCTGTGCACATGCCAGGCTGCTAGTGCCATGGCTGGGCATCTTGGGAGCCAGGCGCCCTGGTGTTCAAGCCTCTCCTTGGAGACTGAGCTGATCCCTGCAGCACTGGGGCAGCTTGTCCCATGCTTCTTCTTGGCTCTCAAGATTTGGGGCAAATGGGGCTCAGAGTCCCGAGGTACTAGGAGAAGGGCTGGACTTGGGCAAGCTGCCAGGATGTGCATGGGAGCAGAGATGTGAAGGGCTCTTAAAAGCATCTCTGCTTTTAGAGTCTGGGGAACACTGTCACTGGAATAAGGAAACCCTGTCTGAGGTTGACTCCTTGAGCCATCCCGCTGCAGAGCCCATCCAAGCCAGGAGCTCCACTTGCTGGGTGGCTGAGTGGGCTGGCCTGGGGAGAAGAATTTTAGTCCTTGCCTGTGGCAGGTTGTGGGGAGCACACGATGTTTATCTGTGCCCACACTGGTGTTAGTTGTCTTGACCTGTGTCAGTCCTACCTCCTGATGTCAGCCCTGCCTCCTGGAATGGAAGGGCCTTTCTGCAGCACTCACCCTCCTTTTTTTCTCTCCCTTTCGCTTTGACAGGAGGTGTTGATGAAGCAGATTCACAAGGTAAGAGAGGCTGACTCACACTTCTGCTGGTTCTCCTTGCCCCCCATGCCCTCTTAGTCATGCTCAGCTGAGGACACAAGGCTGTCCCCAGAGGAGAGCTGAGCACTGCATCCACAGTGTGCAGGACCAGGAGAACCTGCTGGCTGCCTCTCACTGCGCTGCTGGGCTTCACTTCACCCACATAGGAGGGGGTTGTGCTGGGAGGGTACGTCCCCTAGAGAGGGAGGAGGAGGAGGCTTAACTCTAGCAGTTCTCAGACTCTCCAAACCCAAGGATACCAAGATGACAGGCATGTTTTCAAGAGGAAAAAGAAGGGAGATAAGTGTAGGAACTGAGCCCCAGCCTTGCCTGTGACTAGGACAGGGTGGCTGAGACAGGCTGTGCAAAGAATGGTGTGTCAAGGTAGGGTGAGTGATGCCAGCATGGAGATCTCTGGACACCAACTGGTCTTTCCTTGGCAGGTGCTGGGAAGAGGCCAGGTGTGCTGAAGCCAGAGCTCCTGTTCCCTGGGAACAGAAGCTGTTAGGGAGCTGTTCCCCTCTCCTGCAGTGAGATGCACCTAGAGGGACCCAGATAGAGCAGCTCAGGAGCTGCAGCACACCCCGCTGGGACCCTGGCAGCTGTCAGAGCATGGGCTGTGGGCTAGGCAGTGACCTGCCCTGTTGTGTCTTCTCTGCCCCAGACAAGCCAGTGCATGTGGCTGATGCAGGCTCTTGGTTTCCTGCTTTCTGCACTGCAAGTGGAAGAGATCCTGAAGAACCTGCACTCCCTGATCACCCCCTACATCCAGCAGCTGGAAAAGCTGGCTGACGAAACGGTGAGTGCCTGTGTGCTGCCTCCATCCAGAAGTGGTTTCTCCAGCTGGCTGTAGCCCTGGGGCTGCTGTGCTGAAGCAGCACTCTTAAGCATGGGCTCAAGGGAAAGTGCAGTGCAGGGAACCCCTCTCTGGCACTTTGCCACTGCAGTTCTGGTTCCTCAGCATCCCAAAGACATGACTATGATTGAGTAGTGCAGTCTGTGTCATACTTTGGCTTTCTTTTCCCTGGCAGCCCAATCCCTCCAACAGGCTGGCCATCATCCACATCCTGGGCCTGCTTTCCAACCTCTTCACCACCCTAGACATCAGCCACCACGATGACGACCATGAAAGCACCGAGGTCAAAAAACTGCCAGTGCAGCAAGGACCCAACCCAGTGAGTAGGGTGATAGCTCCGTGTTCTCTGCCACAGCCTGGCCAAAGCCTCACTACTCACTGCAGGAGATGGGGGTTAATGGAGAATGCAGCATGTACCAGCAAGAGGGTAGTGCTAGTGTATTCCAGCTAAAATTGCTCCTTCAGCTCATCCCACCACTCTTGAGGTGGACAGAGGTGACTTGCCTCTTCGATGCCTCTTGGCTAGGTGCTGCTCTGGAGGATGGCCTGGGTGCTGCCTGCCAACTGTGAGCTGTGCCAGGCTGCTTCAGAAAAAAGTTGTCCAGCTTTGGAGAGGGGAGGTGGTGCCTGAAGGTTTGAGTCCAGGCCATGCTTAGTCTTGAATCTCCCCAGTGCCATGGGGGCCATTTCTCTTCAGTGTCTCTTGTTCCTTACAGGTGGTGGTGGTTCTGCAGCAAGTCTTCCAGCTCATACAGAAGGTTCTCAGCAAGTGGCTGAATGACGCCCAGGTGGTGGAGGTAACCAGGCTTCACCTGTATACTGCCTGCAGCTCTGCCTGTCCTTGCTGACCTGAGCTGGGGACAGCAAAGGACAGACTCTGGGTGATGGCCTGTGAGAGGGATGTCTTCCCGGGTTATCTGGACCAGTACTGCTTGCTGTCACCAGCAGCATCAAGTCATTCTTGTCTGTCTTGTGCCTCTATCAGCTCTGCTTCTCTCCAGTAACTGAGGTCCTGCCATGAGCAGGGAGATGGGATCTACCCAACCTGTGTTCCCTAAGAGAACAGCTCTCACGTTCTGACCTGGACCTGTATCATCTGGTGTTTGTCCAGTTTGCTCAGTTCAGTAATGCCCATGTGCACTGTCCCACCAGCCATTTCTCCCTGGCCCTTGGGGAGCCTTCCTGCTGTGGTGGGAAGGGTGTTTCCTGGTCACTGGGAGCATCCTGTGCTGCAGGGCACGCCACCAGTACCAGAGCAGGTCTGAGCCCTCTGCCTGGCTGGTCCCTGTCCCCACTGCCAGCTCTTTCCTCCCCTGGGACCCATCCATTAAGCCCTGGGAGAGGTCTCCTGATGCCCATTGCTCATGCAGTCCCTCTTTTCCCACAGTCTGTCTGTGCCATATTTGAGAAGTCTGTGAAGACCCTCCTGGATGATTTTGCCCCCATGGTGCCTCAGCTGTGTGAGATGCTGGGGCAGATGTACAGCACCATACCCCAGGTCTCTGCCATTGAACTCACCCGGCAGGTATGGAACTGTGCTTGGGAGGCTGGGGGTGTGCAGGGCCAGCTGAAGCTTCAATCCTTCTCTCTCTTTGGCAGCTGGTTCACATCTTTGCCCACGAGCCTGCCCACTTCCCTCCCATCAAGGCCCTCTTCTTGCTCGTTACCTCAGTCACACTGACCCTGTTCCAGCAAGGTACGTAGGATCAGCCCGTCTTCGCGCTGGGGCTGTTGTCAGGCTTTTGCATGCATGGAGTCTGGAGGCGTCTTACCAGGAATGGCTGTTTTCACTCCTAGCTAAGCTAATTGGGGCCATCTCTGTTTCTTGGATTCATCCCAACCCCTGGAAGGTGGGTACCTTCCCTGCGGGCAACAGAAGCAGGAAACCCCTGGGTGCTCTGGGCCTCTGTCCTGTTACAACAGCCCAGGCTGGGTATTGTGTGCTGCAGTGGTCAAGCTGGAACTGCAGTCCAGCTTGGCAGGGAGGCTATGCCCACAGGGAGATCCCAGGGCTTCTCCAGGGGCCAGCACTGCTTGTAGTGGCCTGAAATCAAGCCCCCATATGAGCAGGAGAATGTGTGTGTGAACAGCTGGGAAATCACTTCTTCAGAGTCACTGGTGGCCACTGAGTCCCTGCTGTGATGCTGAGGATGCTGGAGTTCTCCTGCAGGGCAGGGGCCCCTCTTTGGCTAACTGCCCACCCTACAAAAAGCAAATGGAGTTAGAACAGGCTCCTTTGCACCATGGCTCCCCTCAGCATCTTGGTGACTTGCCCTGTGACAGGGACAAATGTACATTGGAGCTGCTGGCTCTCGTCCTTCAGCATTACCACAGGCGGCCCCCAAAGGGTCTTATCCTTTGCTCACAGCTGGGTGCCAGGTAGGGTGATGCTGTCCCCCAGTCAAGGCTCAGAGCTCTCTAGAGAGGTGGGGGGAGACATGAGGAGCCCTGCTTCATCATCACGCCACGGTCCGAGCAAATCCCACTGTGCTGAGGTGTCACTGGGGTCAGTGACAAGCGAGCCAGGCTTCCTTGGATATCAGGTTCCCACTTGTGCCAGTGGCGTGTGGATGTGTCTATGCTGGAACCCTTTTGCCTCGGTGCTGGGGACGTGGCGATGCCTCCGAGCAGCAGCAGGGACGTCTGCAGGAGGAAAGGGGAGGGGACAGAGCCCGAGCTGTGCCAACACTTGGATGCAAGCTTTGCTCAGGCAAGCACCTCTTCAGCTCGGTGTGTACCCAGGACTGTCCCCTTGGGTGGGGGGCCAGCTCTGAGCAGAGTGAGCCCCTTCTGCTGAGCCCACGTGTGGCAGGAGAAGGGGGGGATGCCTGAGCCTACAAGGGCCAAGATGCGCGTGTGCACAGTCAGATGCCAAGGTAGGGTGAGTGGTGCTGGCACAGAGACCTCTGGGCACTGAGCTGCTCTCTCCCATGAGGATGCTGGAGACCTCCAGGAGGATCCTGGACTCACCATCCTGGAGAGCATCTGGGAATGGGGTGGGAGGGTGTCTGTGCCAGGGTCTCCTGAGCAGCTGATGCTGGTGACAAGCATGTGCACGCCTGAGCCCAGCCAGGCCTGTCAAGCATTTGCTGAGGTGTTGTCGTTCACTTGCAGTTACCTTCCAGGACCAAACAGTGCTCTGAAGACACCCGCTCAGTCCCCACAGTGCAAAAGCTATAATTCTCCTTGTGGAGATGGTGCCCAGCTAGCCCCTGCTCCTCCTTGTCTTCCTCCCCAAGGACATGAAGATCTCCTCCTTGGCTCTGCAGCACTCAGGTGCTAGCTGGAGACCCTGGGGCTTTAGACCCTTTCCTTTGCAGTTTCTTTCTGTTCTTGGGTTCTCCAAGTTTCATGATTTTTTGTATGTTTTGTTTCTTTAACTTGCTTCAAGCTGCTCATGTTGCCCATCCCCTTCCCCACACACCCCTCTTCCCTTACACTCCTGTTTTCACTTGTAAATTCTTTCTGTATCACATAACTATATGATGTTGAGTTGCTGTTTGTATGATTTTTCTCTTAAGTTACATCTTTATTATATTTTAGGGCCCAGGGATCATCCTGATATTGTTGATTCATTTATGCAACTCCTGGCACAGGTGTGTTTTAGTTTCTTATTCATTCACTTTCTGTTCTCTCTCTTTCTCTTTTTAATTCAATTTAAACCTATTTTTAGCTTTCTGTTGACAACGTTTTTTTTTCCTTTTAGTTGAATATCGAGTTTCTCCATCTGTTTCCGTGGAAGTTGAAAACAAAACATTCTCCTTTAGTTCTGGGTTCACACCATCCCCAGGGCAGTGCCCTCCTCTGTAGGGCAGCTCCAGCTCCCACCCCCTCACTGTGCTGAAGCTGGCATGGGGCGCTTGGTGCTGCTGCTGCTTCAGTCACCCTTGGGTGACAGACAAATTAGAGCATTGAGTGGATGTTTTCCAACCCATTTACCTGCCCTCTGATGGGTCCTCTAGAGCGGGGAGAGGCTGAGCTGGCTGCCTTGCCCAGGGGCCAGTGGGAGGAAGCCCCTGCCTTCAGGAGCAGGCAGCTGCCAGGGTTTGGCTCTGAGCAATGTGCTTGTGATGGCATCTGGATCTGGCAAGTGCCACATTGCCTCCTGCCCCAGCAGCCTCTCCGGGTGGTGGCAGTTCCTGTGCAGGAGCTGCTGGCTCGGCGGTGCACGGGGACAGTTTGCGTTGATGTGGCACAAGGGCTGCGGGCTGGCACGTGGGCTGGCACTTGTGTCACTGCTGGCAGTGGGCAGGCAGGGCCAGTGCTATGCTGTGTGTGTATATACACCTGCCCAGTGTGCTCCTCAGCCCCCTGTGGCCCTTAAGGGAGAAGCCCCAATGTCCTTGATGTACTCAGTGTCCCTGTCAGAGACGTGTTCCCTGCCCACCTACCCACAGGGTGGGTCTGTGGTGAGGAGGGGCTCGGCAGAGTTGCTTTCTGCTCTGTTTCTGTAGTGGTGAGACCTCTAATCACACATGCTGGACCAGTGGCTGTGCAGGAACACTCACCCAGGTTCCTCCCAGAGCTGTGGCAGTCCTACCCTTGCTGACAGCCCCAGAAGAGTGCCTGGCACACCTAGGTGCTAACCTGTCAGACCCCTCTGATCCTCCCATGGGTCTTGAGGGTTGGAATGGGCAAGGGGGCTGCACCTTACCTCCCCCAGGCAGGGTCTTCTCCTCACAGTTCTCACCATGATGCCCAGATCCTGCTGAGACCCATTGCACGTCAAAGCCATATTGCAGCCTTTTCTTCCCTACTTTTCATCTTGAAAGATGTAACATAATCAAGGCAATCAGACTTCTGCTCTGCTTTTGGTTTTGGAAGCTGTGACCTTTTAAGAAGGGTTTTGAACATGATGGTAAGGTGGTAAATGGGATCTGTGCGTGAGGTTCTTGGTGGTGTCCTCATTGCTAGCAGGACCTCAGTTTGAACACTGTGCCTAGTTTGGGGCACAACATTTCTTTAGATTTATATCAAGAGACCACAGAGAAAAGCATCTGGGAAGATGGCCACCTTGTACGCGTGGTGGGGAGGAAAAGCTGATGGGAGCCTGAGGAGCTGCATGAGTCTTGGAAAGTGTAAAAGGTAATGTGCCAGTTGTAGGCAAAAAACCCTTTTCCGTTCTCCTTGAGTGGGACAATCAGTAATGGGAGGAAATCATGGTAAAGGATCCAGGTCTGGCAGTAGCAAGCCTTCCTAAGAGGGCAGGGAAGCACTGGAAGATCACATGGGGAGCTGTTGTTGCGTGGAGTTTTTGAAAGGACTCAACAAGCCCACTGCTCTTGGAGGGTAGGTAGAGGTGATCCTGCTGGGTGTAAGGCATTAGGCGACTCTGAAAGACTCTCCCAAGGTTACTTGTTGTTTCTTTGGAAAATACTGAATTTCTCTCTGGCTTGGGGTCCTCCTCTGTGTCTGGACACAGAATATTTGTGCTTTCTTGGAGAGAAAAGTGCAACCACGCTGCACTTCGGTGGGGCATACTGTGAGACCAAACACCACCCACCCAGGGTGCTGGGAATCTGCTACACCCTATCCTTGTGGGCAGGGTCTGCAGGCAATGCTGGGGCAATGTGCTGGCAGCTGGCCCTATCTCCTGTGTGTGGATCTCCAGACATCCTTCAGAGGCACTCCTGCAGGAGCAGCTCAGAGACACCTACCTACCTCTGTGGCTTCTCCATCTTGGATCACTGTGGGACATCTGACATCATGATGCCAACCTGACACCGCACACTCAAGACCTGTTGTTTTCCTGGCCTTTGTATTCCTGAAACACCATGGAGAGCAAAGGATCCCATCCCTGTCCTCCCTCTTCACACACAGAACTCAAGGTTTCCTCTTCCTTGGCCTGACCTTTCTCACAGACTGATGATCTAGTAGGTGCTTTAAAACCCATCAAGACTTGACCTTGGCTTCTCCAATTGATTCCTTGCTCTCAGGACTTTGAGAGCTGTCTGATGGCAGAGATAGGTCCAGCCTGTCCTCCTCCAGAGGACCATACTCTGCAGTGATGCTGTTGAGGATTTGTAGATAGGAGGATTAAACTCAGAGGGAACTGCAGATCTCTTCAGAGAGCTGTGTTTTCACCCAGCCTGCTCTGCCTGCAGACCCTTGGCAAAGTAATGCATCTTACAGAGCAGCAGTGAATTTGGACCCAAGAGTATGTCAAGGTGGAGACTTCCCCACTTCCCTGACCACCTGTTTTTGTGGTTGATTACCTTGGTGGACTGTCCTGCCTTCTGATAACTCAGGAGAAGCTCATTATACCTGCATACCGGCTCTCTGTTGCCAGCACACAGGGAACCATCTCTCTGTGTCAAAGGATTCCTGCTGACTTTATCTTTGTTTGAGCTTGGTTGCAGCTCATGGAACTGCCCAGTTGTTGCAGCTGATCCTTTTGCCATAGTGTTAATTGGCTATCAACTCTTGATGACGGCTGGCTGATCATGGGAGCCTGCTGGCTTAAACCAAATGACAAAATACTATTCAAAGCAAAGGATAAAATAACCAGTCTGCCATAGGGCTGCACGGAGCAGTGCCAGCATCCTTTTGTTCTCTGCTGCTCCCTCCTTCCTGAGCTGCATGCTGGGATCCGTGCAGAGCATCACTGCTGCAATGCCCAAGGTGAGCATCCCACCTGGAGGGTGTGGGGCTCAGTTCCACCCATGCAGCTGGAGCAGGACCACATGGGCACGGTGGCTGGGGCTTGCACCCAGGTCTGCATTGGCAAAATCAGGCAGGTTCTGAAGTTTGGGAACCAGTGGGTATCATGTATGCTCCCGGTTGCAGGTAGGATTTTGGGGATTTCCATCCTGCCTTACCTCATCCACACCCTACCCCAGCAGGGCTTCTCACTTGCACAGACCTTGGGAGTGCTTTGGTGACTTCCACTGACAGATCCTTGGGGCAGTCTGGGTGAGCGGGGCCTCACCAGGCAGAAGATGCAGGATTGACCTTCTGTGATGGTACAGACAGTGCCTGGCCAAGCACAGCCAGCTTCATCCCCCACCTCCCTCCCTTCTTTGGCTGGTCCAGGCTGCATGTAGCAGTCCTTGAGCTCTCCACCACACCTGCTCCAGCGAGACTCAGAGAACCCCATGGAGGACATGGGTTCAGCATGCCCTTGCTGAGGCTCACTGCTCCTGCCTAGCCAGCGTATGTGTCCTTTCCAAAGCAAGAGGCTCTGCTCTCCCAGCTGTGGGGTCTGGGAAGAGGAGGGGGTACTGGACACAACGGCTGTGTGTTCTGGAGAGCTGCAGGAACTGGTAGTGCAGTCCCTACTGTCCTCTGTCCATGGCAGGGCGTCCCTGCCATGCCTGTCTGCCTATTAAGAAATGGGCACAGAAGAAGAGCCTGCTCTGAAGACCTCTCTGGTGGTCTCCCAGCTGCTGTAGAGAAGAATAC
Source organism: Corvus hawaiiensis (assembly GCF_020740725.1). Taxonomy (NCBI): domain Eukaryota; kingdom Metazoa; phylum Chordata; class Aves; order Passeriformes; family Corvidae; genus Corvus; species Corvus hawaiiensis. The sequence continues at coordinate 22,941,442 of NC_063221.1, forward strand.
AACATTTCCTCTTGGAGAGCGAGTGCCTATCTCCGTAGTGGCTGCTCATGCAGAGGATGTGGGGGGGACGTTTGAAAGCATTTAAAGACCTGTCCCCATCCCAGAACATGTGAGCAGAGGTGCTCTGGCAGGAGACGGGAAAGATGGGCTGGCAATAAGAGGTCCTAGAGCTGGAGCAGGGTTCCGGGTGCTAGGAAAGAACAGCTGGACATACCTGGTGTTGGGAAAGAGAAGCTGGACCTACCTGGTGTTGCTTTCTTATGGGAGAAGCTCCACAGGGCCCCATCTTGTGGGGATAAAAAGCATCTCTCTTTACATTAGACATGTGCATGCGTACCCAGGTCTGCACTGGGCTTGCACTCTGCAAGGTGTCCTGTGGGAAAGAGCCCTCCCAATATTGGCATGATTTTCCCCATGGTACTGATGGATTGAGGAGCAGATGCTGCAGTGGGTCTGCACGAGAGCTTGGGGCACTCAGCCTGCAGCGGGTCTGGTTTGGCTGGGAGAAGCACCCCGCAGGTAGGTGGGAGCCTGAGCCCATTGGAAGACTGGTGCCAAATGGAACACTTTTAGCATGCAGGACTCGGGTTAAAACCAGCCTCACAGATGGGCAGGGTAGAGGATCTTGCAGCTGAGTGGTTATCACAGGAGCCAGCTGCCCTTGAGCATGCTGCTGGGGGAAAGGCTCATGGTCCCTTCTCTGGAGCTCACAGTAGGGCCCAGCAGGGGTAGTCTCCTAGGGCTAAAACTACAACATCTCTTACAAGCATTTGTCCTGTATGGGGCCAGCTGGACAGCAGCAGCCTCACTGAGTGGGTATGTTGCTAAACCATTGCCCAGCCAGCAGTTCACCTTCTGATATTGATGCCAGTTCTTCAGGAGGGATGGTGCACAGCCTGTATATACACACACAGGTATAACATGGCCCCTGATCGCCCCATGAAGCTCTCGGCTTGTATCCAGCAGGGAGCAGGTCCCTGCGATTGTGCCTCCTCCACCTGGTACAGCGATGCCTTCAGTGCCCAAAACTGAATCCTCTTTTGCAGTGCGTGGTAGAAAAGGTCAGAAAGGAGATGGGCTAACTCTGAAACCTGCTCCTCAGCTTCTTGTTTTCCAGCATCTGCACTGGGCAGATGGCTATGAACTTTCCCTGGAGAAGAAGGGAAGGGAAATAAGTCTGTTTTGCTCCAGGTAGAGACCACAGGGGCAGATGGCTGTGTGTCCTGAGAGCTGTTGATTGAGAGCTGTCCCTGCTTTTATCCCTGGGAGAAGGCTCAGAGGGCAGCAGTGGCCCCACACACAGCTCACCCCAAGGGCTGCCTGCCCTGGTGTGCTGCTCTCTGAGCTCCAGGCACACAGCTGGGCCGCTCCAGTGCTATGGCTGCTGTCCCTGGTGTTGCAGTGACAGCAGGGCAGGAGGCATGGCTGCCATTCCCAGTGCTTTTCTGCAGCAGTGGGTATGGTGGTCAGGAGATTAATTTGGCTGCCTAATATAGTAGGGCTCACTGAGGCAGGTTGGAAACACTTCCCATGGAGTGGAAGGTGCAAGCTGAAACATTTCCACCCAGTAACTGCTCAGTGCCAGCACCAGGGGGACCAAGTCACTGCACAAGGTGCCACAGCTCGGTGTTTCCAGCAGCAGTGCCTGAGCTGCACAGAGGCTGGTGGAATCACTGTGTGGCATTAAAAAACCCAAGCTTTCTTGATCTCAGACTTGCTGCTCAGTAACTGCCAAGAAATGTTGGCATCTCACTGTCGTCTGGTGCAGTCTGGGGCTACTGCTTGAACCAGTTGCAGTGACCCCAGGGATGCCAGCATCTTCAGGAGAGAAGCAAAGCACACAGCTGGCTGGTCTCTGCTGAGCCCTGCATGGCTGCCCTTGTCCTGGGAGCGGTGCTGCTGCCTGATCTGCTCTGATGGGACAGGAGCCCTCTGTGTCCGAGTGTTTGCACATCACTGCGGCACCTATCCTCAGGTTCTGGGGTCAGTGGATCCTGGGTGTAGCGAACTGCCTGGCTGTTTGAATGATATTCTTGGGGAGGGGTAAAGTGATGGTTTCCTGCTGTACTGTGTGAAACTGCCGGTTGCTGTGGCTGTGCCCAGGTAAGTGTGTGTCCAGGCAGAGGCTGTCTGGGGCACCGGGTTCCTTGGAGGCTTCCTGGCTGCCTCTACAGTGCTGGGTTCATGCTACCTGTCTGTGTGCCTTGCAGGCTCTGAAAAGGAAGCCAGACCTCTTCCTGTGTAGCAACCTGGATGTCAAAGCAGTGTTTCAGTGTGGTGAGTACCATGGGCATGGGCATGTGCTCTAAATCACTCTGAGGAGAAGCCAGCCTGCTCCTCCTGTAGAGCTGGGCACAAAACAGCCAAGGGGTGGGGACCACAGGGATGATTTGGGATGGCAAGGGAGTTTTCTGGTTGCTGATCTGAGTGATTTTTGCCTGCAGGTGTCCTTTCTCTCAAGTTTCCCGAGGCCCCAACAGTCAAAGCATCCTGTGGCTTTTTTGTGAGTATGATGCCATCATGAAGTCCTCTCTGAGAGCTGGGAAGGCCGGAGTGGGGCTGAGGTTGGGCACGGGTGCTGCAGTGTGGAGCCTGTGCTGGCACTGAGCAGGCCTGGACTCTGTGTTGCAGACGGAGCTGTTGCCCCGCTGTGGAGAGATCGCCCCGGTGGGACAGGTCGTGCATGAGAACGGCAAAGCGCTGCTGCAGGCAGTGCTGGAGGTGAGAGACGCTGGACTGCAGGCTCCCCAGGCAGCACTGGGCTCTATTCCTGAGCAGCATCCCTATGGAGCCAAGGGGCAGAGAGCCCAGCAGCATGGATGGGAGCAGGGGGGTGACAACGTGGGCTCAGCATGTTGTGTGCTCTGTGGCAGGGCATCGGTGGCCAGGCTTCCCGCAGTCTCATGGATCACTTCGCAGAAATCCTCTTTGCCTTGAACAAGCACTGCTTCAGCCTCCTGAGCGTCTGGATCAAGGAGGCCATGCAGCAGGACGGCTTCCCCTCGGCCCGAGTCACTCCAGAGCAGAAAGAAAACTTCAGCCAGCAGATCCTTAGGTTTGTGTGCCACTTGCCCTGGCAGCTGTGCCCCACATTCCCACAGGGTGGGAATGACCCCCCTGCATGGCCCAGTGCAGCACTCCTGCTTCATGTTTGTTCCCTCCCTCTGTCTTAGCAGAGAGCGTGTGAACAAGCGGCGAGTGAAGGAGATGGTGAAGGAGTTCACCTTGTTGTGCCGAGGGCTGCATGGTACAGAATACACAGCAGACTACTGAGCACCTGGCCAGGACCACGGACGATTTGCCTGGACCAGCTCTTCCCCACAAGGAAAAGCCCCCCATCCTCCCTGTCCTGCTGCAGTACGGCTCATAGAATAACCCTCCACCTAGAATTAACCCACTCGGGACACTCCTCAGCTAGATTTGGTGGCCGCATCTCGGTGTCAGCATCTTTGTTTCCCCCAGCATGCTCCCTCCTCGCAGGGGACAGGAGTGCTGGCTGCAGGAGGCGGTGGCAGGGCAGGGGAAGCCTGGGCAGGACTGCCCCAGCATGGGTGCTCTGTCCCCGGGCTACCAGCCCTCTCCAGCCCTTCCCCGTGGGTGCCCATGCCCCGCAGCGGGGAGGCTGCCCTGTGCCTGCAGCAGTGGCTGGCTGGGCAGGGGGAATTTGCCCCCTGCTTGTTTGTACGTGTGGTTGGGAGGGGGGAGGCCCTGCACCTAATTATATTAAGAATATTTCTATGTTGTGGCTGTCATTATTGCAGTGCCCAGGCTTTGCCTGCCTCTTGCCTCTGGGGAGTAACCCTGTGGAGGGTGTTAAATCAAGGCTGGGATGCCTCACTGTCTCCCTGGCTTTGGGAGGGATGGCAAAAAACAGTGTGTCCTGCTTGCCCAGCATGGAGCCCTGCCTCACATAAGAGGGGCCAGGCTCCACCCCTGCCAAACACAGGGTCCTTCCTGCAGCACAGGATGAGTGCACCCCGTTCCCATTCGTAAGAGCACCTGAGGGGCTTGCTTGTGCTCAGAGACCCCTGCCCTTGCCTTAGTGCCCCAGCCCAGCCTGTGCTTTCATTGTTGAAGGTCCTAGTTCTGGTTTTCTGTTCTCTCAGGCTGGTCGTAGCTGACACACACGGCTTTGCTCCCCACAGGGGCACCATGATACATTTTTCACTTTAGGACAGCTGGTATCACCCATCTATGCTCCTCAGCCCATGTTTTATTCTAAAAACCAGTTCAATCACAAATCCTCTTCAGCTTTAGTTAGCAGCAATAGTCCACAAAAGCCTCAAGTCCCAGCACTGTCAGCTCTTGCAAAGTTGTAACCTTTCCCTGTAGGCACAAAGCTGCCCTGGATGGAGAAGCCCTTGGAGACTGGGTCTGGGCCAAGTGCCTGTCTCTCCTGGCCCTGCTGCTGCCCTGGCCATGAGCCTCAGGGTGCCACAGGCATTCCCCAACACACATGCAACTCCTGCTCTCCCACTGCTGTACTGTGGACCCAAGGCTGCATCCAGCAAGGAGCCAGCTGGCAGCAGGTCCAGCACCCAGTGGGAGGCAATGCCTGGGCCCCCCCATGGCCCCACTCCTGGTTGGATGCCAACACTGCCGAATCAGGGTTGCTCACACCCTTCATCCTCATAGGCAATGGCAATCCCTCGTCGGCCCTGCACAGCCTTGGAGACGGGGGTCTGTCCCAGCTGCTGCTCCAGGCCCCGCCAGCTGCGGGACTCCAGGAAGGAGGCTGGGGGGAGAGAGAAAGGAATTGTTACTGGGAGCAGGAAAGTGGCACTGCCCCTGCACCAGGGCTCAGCCCCACCATGAAACCAACACAAACCTGCAGGGCTGATCTCTGCGAGCGCCCGTGTCTGGTCCCTGCAGGCCAGAGTGGTGCTGGGGGGCAGCTGGGAGGTCGGGGGGTCACAGAGGTGGGTAGCCCGCATCTTCCCCGTGATCAGCGAGACGTCGGGAACAGCCTCCGCTGCGGGAACAGCCGGTGGGAGCTCAACGTGCGCACAGGCACCTGCCAGGAAATGGTAATGTTAGCCTGGTCCATCTATCCTGGAGCAACTGCAGCCTACAGGCAGGGCAGCTGGGTGGGATATGCCCTGGGAGGGTGTTGGGCAGCTGTCTCTAGCTATTACCGGGCAGCAGGTCTCGGAAGTCTGTGAGGTAGTTCCCTGTCCACTCACGGGCCGGGTTGCAGGCCAGCTCCAGCTCATAGGGGGTCACAACAGGTCGGTAGAAGTCACTGGAGTCCAGGAGGGAGTTCTGAGCACAGGCCACCAGGACGAAGACATCCACCTCCAGGAAGTTGGCCAGCTTGGCGGGGTTGGGCTTCCCCACGGCCAGTGTGTAGCTGCGCTTTCCAGCCCGGCACAGCAGCTCCCGGAGGTGCTGCAGCACGGTCAGGTAGCCCGCCACGCCAAGGGTGCCCACCAGGATGCCCACCACACTGGCATCCCGGGCCCGCTCCACCAGGTACAGGCGGCGCATCAGGGCCCGGTTGACATTGAGGGTCTCACGGCGGCCGCAGCCGGTGATGGGGCTGAAGGAGCTGAAGGGGCAGCGGTTCCAGGTCAGCATGAAGCTGGTGAGGGCGAGGCCCTCAGCTCCCACATAGAACATGGCATAGTCCTGCAGCCCTCCAGCAGCCTCCACCAAGAACTGGCGACCAAACTTCCGCTCCTCCCCAGGCACTGCGGGGCCAGGAAGGTCTCCACACACCAGCCTGGAGAAGATGATATTGGGGTACTCGGGACGCAGTTGCTGCTCCAGCTCGCCTGAAGGAAGAGAGGAGTGAGAACAAAACTTGGCCACAGTCCTGACATGGAGAAGGTGCAATAGATCAGGGGAGAAGACAGAAATCAAATCTGCCAAAGTCTGGGGAATGAATGCCTGCTTGGTCTCAAGCTGGCAGCTCTCCAGAGCTCAGAGCAGTCCCAGTGCCCCCCTCCCCAGAGCACTCACCCATCGCATGGGCATAGACCACATCGCTCAGCACCACCACACGGCTCTGCCGCTCAGGGTAGAGCTCCCGGAACACCTCTGTGCAGCGCCCGACGTCCAGGGGCTGCTGCCCGAAGATGTGCAGCACCGGGAGCTTTCTGCAGGGGCTGAGGCAGGCTGGGCCGTAGTGCAGCACTGCCTCAGCACCCACGTGCTCAGCAGCCACTTCATCCACGCAGCAGCTGTGAGGAGAACCCGGTGTCAGATGGGCTCTGCAGCATGGAGCTCTCCCTCCTCCCTGGCACTGCCCCATTCCTGCCTGCAGGGGAACCCCAGGACACCCTGCACAGCCCCACACCGACCTGCCGTATGTGGTGTCTCCTAACACGTACATCTCCGCCCCGGTCGCTGCCTCCATCCGCGCTGCCACCTCCACTGCGTCTGCCAGGAGCTCGTCAGGGAACTGCAGGGCGACCTGGGGAGAACAAAGGGTGAGACAGATGGGGAATGAGACACTGGGAAGGGTGAGATGAAGGGACAGAAGGGGATAGAATGGATAGAATGTACCCTCAGCAAGTTCGCTGATGATATGAAACTGGGGGGAGTAGCTGATACACCTGAAGGCTGTGCCATTCAGAGGGACCTTGATAGGCTGGAGAATTAAGCAGAGAGAAACCTAATGAGGGTCAACAAGGGCAAGTGTAGGGTACTTCACCTGGGGAGGAATAACTCCAACTACCAGCACAGGCTGGGGGCTGACCTACTAGAGAGCAGTTCTGCAGACAAGGACCTGGGAGTCCTGGTGGGTGACAAGTTGACCATGAGCTGGCAGGGCCCTTACAGCCAGGAGGGCCAATGAGATCCTCGAGTGCATCAGGAAGAGTGTGGCCAGCAGGCTGAGAGATATGATTCTGCCCTTCTGCTTGGCCTTGGTGAGGCACATCAGGAGTACTGTCTCCATTTCTGGGCTCCTCAGCATAAGAAAGACAAAGAGCTACTGAAGAGGGTTCAGCAGAGGCCACAAAGATGATGAGGGGTCTGGGGCATCTCTCTTATGAGGAGAGACTGTGGGAGCTGGGCCTGTTTAGTCTAGAGAAGACTGAGAGGAGATCTGTTTTGGTTTAGGAATGACGCTCCCACTGAGCCTCTCCAAACCACGCTGCCACTCGCTTGCCCCCCCTCCTTTTCCTCCTGCAGCGGGATGGAGGGGAGAATGAGAGGCACAAAGGGTAAAGATCACAGGTCAAGATCACAACCATTCACTGGAAACAGCAAATTAAATTAAAAAACCAATGCTAACAGCAACAGTGTTAGTAACAGTGTACAAGAGACAACTCACACACGAGTGCTCGATGCAGGGCTCTGACAATCCCTGACCGTGCCACACTACGGGACCCGGGAAGGACCCTGTCCCCAGAAAAGGATGTGAGGTGGTACAGAACAACCTCTGGGTCCTGGCCATGCCCCCTCCTGGCTACTGCAAAAATTAACCCTGTCCTGCCTGGAAGCAGGGCAGGATCTCATTAACGCGTATAAATATCTCAAGGGTGGGTGCCAACAGGACAGTGCCGGACTCTTTTCAGTGATGTCCAGCAACAGGACAGAGGAAGAAGCAATGGCCATAAACTAAAACACAAGAAGTTCCACCTCAAAGTGAGGAAGAACACTTTACGCTGAGGGTAGCAGAGCACTGCAACAGCTGCCCAGAGAAGTCGTGGAGTCTCCGTCACTGGCGGCATTGCAAACGCGTCTGGACGCGTTGCTGTGTAACCTGCTCTGGTGACCCTGTCTTGGCAAGCGGGTTGGACTGGATGATCTCCAGACGCCCTTCCAACCCTAACAATCCTGTGAGGCACCGGGAGAGGGGGCGGCGCGCAGCCCCCGGCCGGCTCCATCCTCGCTCCCACTCACCTTGCGGAACCCGCCATCCCGTACGAAGGCGGCGGCCCGGCCCATCTCGTAGAAGCCGTCGAGGTCGCCCCGCGGTGCCGCCGCCACGGCCGCGCGCAGCTCCCGCCGCAGCGCGGCCTCCCCGTCGCTGCTGAAGGCCGCGGCCATGGCGGCACGCGGGACCCTGCGCCCGCTTCCGGGCTGCGGCGCGGCGCTGGCCAATGGGAGCTCGGCTCTGCCCTCCCCGCCGCCAGAAGTCCCGCCCACAGGAGGGCGGAGAAGGGGAGGGCAGCCAATGGAAAGAGGTGTTCTCGCGGTGCATTATGGTGTATGTAGTTTTCCCGCCACCGTCAAACCAGGCAGCCAATAAGCGAGCGCGGTGGCACCGGTGACGTTACGCCACTTCCGTCCGGGCGCTGCAATTCCGGTCACGTGCCGCGCGCGGGTCAGGTGACCCGGGCCGATCCGCTCCTGCCGCGCCGCCCGGTCCCGCCGCCGCCGCCGCCATGACGGGGCTCGCCCTGCTCTACTCGGGGCTCGGCCTCGCCTTCTGGACCACGCTGCTGGGCGTCGGTCAGCGCCGGGAGGGCCCGGGGCCGCGGAGGCGGGGGGGGTCATGGGGCCGCGCTGCGGAGCTGAGCCGTGGGGCAGGAGGGGTCTCCGGGCCCGAGGGGAGGCTGCGGTTCGTGCCTGTGCCCGTGCTGGCTGCTCCCTTTCTCGAGAGGGTTGCTCTGATGTGCAAAAGGAAGGCGGGGGTTGAGGGGTGCAGCGTTGTCAGGCCTCCGGTTGCCGCGGTGCTCCCCAGGGCTGGTCTGTGGTCTACGGCGCGACCGGGAGCGCTGTTGTGGGGCTCTCCAGCCTGGGCATCACTCCTCGGGGCTTGCAGCGGCTCCCTCGGAGCCCCCAGCGGTGCCGTGTAACTCCCAGTCGCTGTTGGATGTGCAGCTTTCAGCGCTCTGAGCCTGTCTGGCACGAGCAGTTGATTTGCTTCTCTGTGCGTGCAAGAGCAGAAAGGTGCTGGTGCCCGTCAGGGGTCGTGCTTGGATTTGGTAGATTAGGGGAGGTAAAGGCAGGAGGAGCCTGGTCGTTCAGACTGTGGTGGCTGATGTCTCTCGGCTGGAGAGATCGCCTTGCTTTGCCAAGCTGCGGCAGCAAGAGAGAACGTGCAAGTTCGGATGATTGTGGAGCTGCTGCGTGGCCGTGTTGCAGCTCATGGCAGCCCACGCTCTGCTGCTGAAGGCGTTCGGCTTTTGGAGGATGAGTTTAATGCCCCTGGGCCAGCAGGTAGATTTTGCTCTGGGACTGCTGGTTATTTTCTCTTAGCACAGAGTGAAGTGACCACAAACCAGGTGGAGGCTGGGAGACCTTGGCTTTTGATTCAGTGTTTGGGTTAGGGGAGAGAATGAGTCAGAAGTGAAGGGTGTCTCACTCCCTCGTGTTTCCAGGGCTTGGTGAACCCAGTGTGGGCCCAGAGCTGCCTCACTGGGCACTCTGAATCATGTGGCTCACACCAGTGCAGATGCACACACTGTGAATGTGAGACTGTTGGAAAATCTCACTGAGCTGAGCCCAGTTGCTCTTAACTTCCTCTGCCCTGTTGCAATCTCTTTTTGAGGAAGACATGAGCAAGAAGTGGTCTTGCTCTGTGCAGTGTTGCAGCAGTGTCTCTTAGTGCTTTCTCTCTTTGTCCTGAGCCCTTATTTGATCCTCCAGTCCTGCTGCCCTATCTTCTGTCCTTCTGGCTTCAGGGCTGGAAGTCAGAGCTCACAGGAAAGTGTCCTCTACCCTGTTTCTTTTGCATATGAATTTAAGGTTACACCTGCTCTTGAGATGAAAGGTGCCTTGAGGATCTGCCCTGAGCTGGTTGTAGCTCTTCCTTACCACTTCTGGGGAGTGGAGGCAGCTGAAGCTGGCTGGGTTCGGTTCCTGCTCTGACAGCTAAGCAGCAAAGCCAAAACACAAGTCACAGGCTGGCTGGGCCCAGCACTAGAGATCATCCTTGAAGGTTGCCAGATGTGCAGGCTGGGTTGTGGCTTTCCTCTGCGTTCCCTGGCTGTGGTGGCACCATTCCTCATTCTTGTGTGTTGCTACAGGGGAGGGGGGCACCCCAGTTCTGTGGCAGGAAGAGTGAGCAGCATTACCACCTGCCATTATGGGGCTCGCTGGCTTGCCTGACAGTGCTTATGTGCTCTCCTGGTGAGTGGGGTGCAGAGACCTGAGCTGCATGTGGAGGGGTGAGCACACAAGAATGATGGGGACATCCCTGCTACAAGGGTTTCCCTACACTGAGGCAGTGCTAAGGCCTTCCAGTGGGATGAGTTGTCTTGGCTGTGTGCAGGGAAGGGCTTCTCCAACCTGGGGGGCATGGTCCTGCCCCCATATTTCTGCTGGGCATGTTGCCAGCACCCCCTACCTCCAGGCTGTGACTCTGGGGTAGAAGGGAGCAGTGGGACACGTGCAGTGACCTCTTTGCTGCATTTGAGCATTTCAGAAGTCTCCCATTTCCTCTTTTCCCAACCGTATGCAGGGTCAGCGTCATACAGACACTGGTTCCAGTCAGATATGATAGACCTGTCCCTTCACCCTCGCTGTCTGGCATGGAGCACACAGTGCCTGTGCTTATCTGTTCCTTAGGGCTGGGTCACCCTCCCTTTTCCAGCAAAGAGCAAGTGTCTTTTCTGGTCTGCAGCCGTGTTTCCCACTCAGGAGCTCAGAGTTAGGCAGGGTTTCGGTGCAAGCACCTCTGCGTGTGCCTGCGCTGTGCAGGGATGTGGCTCTTGGCTGTGGTTCCAGGTGGGAGATGAGTGCAGCAGGGCAAGCCATCCTTGGAAAGGAAGGGCTTTTTTGAGTTTCTCAGGGCAGTGCTTTGGTGTGTCCTGCCTGTGTTGGAGTATAAATTTATCTGGAAATTACCCTGGGGAAAATGCTGAGGACAGCGGTCATGTCTTGAACCCACAGCTTTGCAAAGGGCGTGTTGGAGGAAAGCTGGAGCTTCTCGTGTTGATGGGCTCCTGGGAAGCAACACAAACGCTGATGGGATGGTGATGTAGCAGCATGTGATGGTCAGTCAGGGCACAGCCTTGCTCCTCTTGTCCCTCCTGTGGCAGGGAACAGCTCACAGCTGGTCCCCTGGAGCTGTGGCTCTCCAGCAGAGCTGAGCCATTGGAGAGCCACTGTGGAGACTGTGCTAGGGCACATGGCTGTGGATTGCCCTTGAGACCCTGTAGCTCAGCATGGTCTGTGAGTGCTCAGCAGGGCCAGGGAAAATGGGTGTGACAACAACCACGGTCATTTTGTGGGCAAGACTGGGATGGGGCCTGACAGTATCGCAGTTCCAGGCTGTTTGTCCTGTACTGATGTGGAAGTGTTGGGATCACGAGGGTAGGATTTGGAGGGGACACCCTGAACCACACTGCATGCCTGAGCCAGTGTTCCTAGTAACCCTCCTTCATGCTGTGCTGTGCTCCTGGGCCTTTGCCTCGGTGCTTTGCTGGTGGGGAGGAACCAGCAGTGCTGGATCCAGCTGGTGCCTCCCTGGAGGTTTCCATCTTGTTCTTGCTTTCCAGGGATCTGCTACACGATATTTGACCTGGGCTTCCGCTTTGATGTGGCTTGGTGAGTTCCCTGTAAACATGGGCATCCTCAGGGCTGTGTGAGGAGGCAGGCGGTGCTGGCAGTGCCTCCCAGGAGTAGCACTTGCTTTTGAGTGATGAGCAGTGGTCACTACATCGCAGGAGAGCAAGAGCTACAGTGAGCAGGGCCTCTGCTCCCCGGGAGGTGGGATGGATGCAGCCCATGTGTTCCTATGGCTGGCTCCGTACGAGATCCTGGTGCAGCTGTTGCTGCTCTGCCCTCCATGTCTCTGAGCCCAGGCTTCTGGTTCACAGTGAGGGTTTGGGAGGAAGATCTTGATCAATGCAGGTGAGGGTCCTCTGTTTCTGCCTGGCAGAGAGAGGTTCTCATGTCCCACTGTCTGGCTGCCCAGCACATCTTGGGCTTCATAATTCGGTGGAGGGGTACCTGTTTTGGGGTAGGCTGTGTGGTGTGACTATGGGGACTCAGCCTCTGTGCTAACTCAGGACGCTTCTTCCTCTCCAGGTTTCTGACAGAGACCTCACCCTACATGTGGTCCAACCTGGGCATTGGCTTGGCCATCTCCCTGTCTGTGGTGGGAGCTGCCTGGTGAGTGGGACTGGCTCTTCAGCATTCTCCTGCTGTCCCACCTTGGTAGCTGTGTATACGCTGCAGTTTTCCCACAGCAGAGCAGGGGTAGAACAATGTGTACATGTAGGGCTGTGGGTCACCACAGCAGTGGGACTGAATTGCGGGGCCACTGGGGGGTCTGGGTGGACCAGCTGACAGGCAGCAGTGGCAATGGAAAGACAGGGAAGTCTCTGGAAGCTGTGCCCCCGGAGCCCAGGCTGTCCAGTGGTGACTCTTGAGCCCCAGCAGTTCTGCTGGTATAGGTGGTGGAGTCTGGGGCCACTCCTACCCCAGGAGTGGCTAGGCTGAGTGTTCAGTGGCCCCCAGCTGCATGCCTGATTCTTTGCTCAGCTGAAAGATTCTGGTTTCTGTATAGAATTCTGTGAGTGCCAGACCTTCCACCAACCACCCTTGTCTGCTACAGGGGGATTTACATCACAGGCTCCAGCATCATTGGTGGTGGAGTCAAAGCCCCACGGATCAAAACAAAGAATCTGGTGAGGTAAGTACAGACCTGGGGTTAGTTCTCGTGCTGCACCTCAGTGAGGCAGCACTGTGAAGAGGCTTCTGTCTGCTCTCTAGCTGGGTGCTGCTGGCAGACTGTTCCTTGCTGAGCTGCTGATGCTGTTTGCTTTCAAAACAAAGAGCCCTAAAGGAGCCAGAGTGGTGCTTTGAAGGGTCACTGTGTGATATCACGCTGTGAATGAGCCCAGTGTGTTCAAAACAAACACCCTGAGATCACACATCCTGCCTAGGCAAGGGTTGTCCTTGCACAACCCTTCCACAAGGAGCAGAAAGGGGCTGGTGAAGGGCAGGGCTCCCTAGGCCTGCTTCCCCCAGGATCCTTGCAGCTTACACAGGTGCCCCAGCACAACCAGCATCCAGCCTTTGTGTTTAGCAGCTTCCCCTAGTTTGAAAGGAAAGCAGTGGGTAGCTTCCCATATGGCTGTGGAGGGGTCTGCCTGGCTGGGCATGAAGTGGCAGGGGCTCCTTGGGGTGGGGTCTTTCCCCTGGGACACTCTGGTCAGACTGACTGAGATGCTGTGCTCAGGCTTTGCCTTTCTCCCACAGCATCATTTTCTGCGAGGCCGTGGCCATCTACGGGATCATCATGGCAATAGTCATCAGTAACATGGCTGAGGTACGGGAGCACCTGGGCTGCCCTGCCATCCCTGTGCCAGCCTCGGGAGCATGGTGGGGATGGGCAGCTGGTCATGGGCCGGTGGTGTGAGTGGTAGTAGTAGTGGTAGTAGTCCCTCTGTGGGGACTTTGAACACTGTTGTGCCTCTGGGAGCCCCTGGACTGGTGGTCTGTGTAGTGATCCTTGCCTGTGATGAATAGAGGCTGGGAGAGCACACACAAGGCAGATGCCATGAAGCCAGCCTGTCATGGAGTCAGGGACCGGCTCTGGCTGAAACGTGGCTACCTCGTGCTGTATCAGGGACAGGTACCTTCTCCAGAGACCACAGACTTGTCACTAATCCAGGTCCTGTGCTTTCTCTCAGCCTTTCAATGGAGTCACCCCAGAAGAGATTGGAGCCAGGAACTACCATGCAGGTAAGAACTGCTGGGTCCCTGGTGCTGTTGCTGTGAGCACTGCCACACCCTGGCCCCCACCCTCTGACCTACTCATGGTCTGCTGCTGGTGTCTGAAGGACATGTGACTCTTCTGCCAAAAGGCAGCTTTTTACTTACCTTCTCGAGGTCCTTCTGCACCCAGTGGGCTGTGCTGCCCAGCAGCAGCACTGCTCCTCCCCTGGGTGGCAGCCGGTTGCTGTCTCTTGCTGGCCTGGCACTGCGGGAGCTGGGGCACACCTTGGAGCAGTCCTGCTCCCCAAACAGGGCGGTTCTGGGGCTTGGCAGCTCCAGGTCTTCTGTCACCTCGAGGAAGAGCTTCTGCAGCATGTCATGGATGCAGGTGGAAGGAGGTTACCCCCTGCTCTTGCAATGTTCCTCTCTCACAGGTTTCTCCATGTTTGGAGCTGGTCTGACTGTGGGTTTATGCAATCTCTTCTGTGGGGTCTGTGTGGGCATCGTGGGCAGCGGGGCTGCCCTGGCTGATGCCCAGAATCCCAGCCTCTTCGTCAAGATCCTGATCGTGGAAATCTTTGGCAGTGCCATAGGGTTGTTCGGGGTCATCGTTGCTATTCTGCAGGTACCTGCTTCCTGAGGCCACCAGGCCTACGTGAGCACAAGGTTTCTGTCACCCTGGATGTTCTTCAACCCCAGGGAGACACAAACGGGGCTTCAACACAATCTTCTGCACTGGGATGGGGAGGCTGCTTACAAGGTTTGGGGTGGCACAGCTCTTCCCACAGCATACTGTGCATATTTGCAATATTGTGAACCCTTTTGATGGCTCCTCTGTCACTGAGGGTGTCACCTTGGGTGCACCTTGTGTGATGCTTATGTCTTACCAGTGGGACTGATAAGCTGTCCGCAGCTTCTGGATGGTCCTGGGGTGCTCGGGTGGGACTGGGGTGCTGAGCTGGGGTTTGTGGGCCACAGTCTAACCTGTCTTCTTTCTTTCTTTCTAGACATCTAGAGTAAAAATGGGCTGAGCCCTCTTGCACTCAGTCTGTTCCAGCCCACCCCAAGAGGTTCTGTATATACTTATTTAATGTTTCTATACTTGATTGGGGTGGGAGATTCCTGGCGTCTCAGGAGCCTGACTGCGTAGAGCCCCGTCCTGCAGATCAATCGGCCCCTCAGAAGAAACAAATTTCTCTGTGTGAATTCTGCCCCCAGCAGCCTGGCCCAGCCCGTGGGGCCCTCCTGCTGCCCATCCCCAGTGTGTAGAATCGACCATCAGTGCAATTCTGTGTCAGTGAAATAAATATGGTTCTTGTCCAAGGATGCAGCTCTTGCTCTGCCTTGTGCATGCCAGGGAGGTTTGCAGGGAGCAAGTGCTGGTTTGGGCTGCCCCAGTGCTCAGATATTCCTCTCTGTGCCTCTGGCAGAACCCCTGTCCTGCTCCAGGAGCCTGGTGGTGTCCTGCCTGTGTGGGGTTAATTGTGTTGCCTGCTCAGACTGCAAGAGCCATCCAGCCTGGGCTGTGCGAACACGGAGCTGTGCCTTGCTGCCTGGAGCAGGTACGAGGCTGTTGGAACAGGCAGCAGGCAGCTCCAAGTTGTCTCTGCCAGGCTCCTAGCAGCCCAACGTGAGCCCAACACAAGCTGCTTTTGGCCTCTCCCATTCAGGTAGTTCAGTGCAGTGGGGGTGAACACGGTGTCCATAGCCCCATTGTGCAGCTGGGGGGCACCAGAGGGGCAGACAAGTGAAGCTTTTGCCCCTTCAAAGGACACCCTCCAGCCAGCAGCTCCCTGGTGTGACTTGGCTGCTCGCTGGGGCTCTTCAGTCTGCCGTGCCCCTCTATCCAGGGGGCCCTGGCAGAGGTCCCAGGGGTGGGGACACTTTGTGCTGGCTCTGTTCCCTCTCCCTGGCTGTGCTGAATAGTGTGGGGAAGCTGGCTGTGGACAGCTGGACCTGCAGCTCATCTGCTTCTTGGGGGAAGGGAAGAGCACGGTCCTGCTGCTTCTGCTGTCTGCTGTATGCAGCACAAGGCCCTCATCCTGCTCTGCTACCAGTATACCTTCATAGAGAAAGCACTGATCTTCCAGTGCTGTGTCAGTAGATGCACGCCTGGAGCTGCCCGTCTCTTTCCACGTGGATGCAACAGGCTGGGGCAGCAGTGAGGCTGCTGGAGCCCGCTGACTCTTGCCCTTGAACTAGGATAGCTGCCTCTGTACGACCCCTCTGAGATCTGCTGCTCTCCTGCCTCTATTCCACGTTGTCCTATGAGTTTTGGGACTGCAGTGTATTTCAGCCCTGCGTGACAATTGTGGGGGAAAACCAAGCCACTGCCCCGGTAGCTGTGCTGGCTGTCCCCTGGGACAATGTGTGCCCTGCGTAGTGGCAGGACACAAACCGGGCCCTGCCTGGTTGGAAGAAAGGGTGTCAGGTGTGGGCAGACTTTGCCTGTCCTGCATGAGAGCTGTACCCCTCCTGCTGCTGCTCCTGCAGGCTGGAGACATATGAGGCCCCCATCTCATCAGACCCACACCAAGCTCAGGAAGGAGATGCCTGGGGTTGGAGAGGCTGTGCTGGTGTTAGAGAAGCTGCTTTATGGGTTAATCATCTTCCTGGTTAGCAGCTGTCTTGAAAGAGTCACCCACTTGTCTTTCAGGGGTGGGCCTTTCCCTGGCCTGCCCAGATAGAAATGCATCTAGCTGTCAGAAATGTGCCTCTATGAGGTGCATTTCCAGTCTCCCAATCCTGCCTGTGTGTATCACAGCTTTGGCAGGGGCATGGGCTCCGGATTTGCCCATAGGTCCCTTATAAGGATGTGAGACCCATCAAGGCTGCTCTCAGGGTGACCCCCAGCCCACCTACCACAGCCAGCAGTGATAGGATGAGCACACCCTGTGCTCAGCTCGTTCTAGGTGTGTGTGCTTGGGTTCCAGGACTTGGACTAAACACTTGCTGCTCAAGCAGAGGAAAAAAAGCTTAGGGCTCCAGGATCTTACACCTTGTCTCATTTAGAAGCAGCAGCAGCAGCAGTTAAAAGATATTTTGGTAACCATGTGTAGGTATTGGTGAGGAAAATGCCACCTGCTGAGGAGCCAAACCAAGAGCTGGAGGCAGAAGTTGGACTGCTTTCAGCAGGGCTTGTTTGCAGGGGTGGAGCAGGGCTGGGCTGGTTGGGTGCCATTCGGTTCTCTTCTGCAAGGTTGTCTGCTGAAGGGAGCTTCTGAAGGAAGTGTGAAAACCCTTGCTTGGGTGAGCAGCCAGGCATGGGAGGGAGGAGGAGAGGCTTCAGGGACAGGGATTGCTCTAAACAGGCGTAAGTGCTGGCTGGGGAAGGGGGCTGGGGGCTGAGGGGGTGGCAGGAAGGGAAGGGCAGCAGACAGTGCAAAAACTACTTGGGGTTGGCCCAACTTGCGGTGGGACCAGACCAAGACCTTTCAGTGATGCCGTTGTGGTAATGAGAGTGAGATTCCCAGTATTTCCTAGCAATGAAACATAGAAAGGGTGGTGTGGGGGCGAAGGAGCCACAAATACGTTACAACGGACGCTGAGCCAGCACCAACGGCCGGGAGCGTGGGAGTCGCCGCAGGTGGGTCCGTGGAAGCGCTGCCTCCCGGCAGCGGGGAGCCAGGGAACGAAGAAAGGCCGAGACACCCTGTGCCTGTGTCCCGGAGGTGCTTGGAGGGTCCCCGGTGCCGCGCCTGGGGCCAAGGGCTGAGCATCCCGTGGTGGAGCCGGAGGCATCGCGCACTCCGGCGTGTGTCTCCATCCGTGGGATCCGCGTCCGTGGGCCCTCGTGCCTGCGGGACTGCCCTCCTCGCCCCGCGGCTCCGGGGCGGGCGGTGGCGGCGGCGGCCCCGCCCGGTGCGGCGGCGGCGGGCGGAGCCGGCGTGCGGGCGCGGCCCCGTCTCCCTGCGGCTCTCGGCGGTGCGGCGGCCCGGCCGGCTGGGCCCCCCGCAGCCACGGGCATGGGAGCCCCCGGGCCGGCGGCCGGGGCTGGAGGAGGAAGAGGAGGAAGAGGAAGAGAAGGAGGCGGCGGTGGGGGCCGCTGACCGGCGCCGGGGCGGCGCGGCAGCCCCGAGGCCGCGGTGAGTGGAGCGGCGCGGGCAGGCCTGGCCGGGCGGGGGAGGCTCGGGATGCGACCCGGGGGATGCGATCCCGGTCGCTCATGGGCGGCACCACCCCGGCTCGGGAAAAAGCCTAATTTTGAGGTTGTTTCTCATTTTTTAATAAGTTTTTGCATGTGTCGGGGACTGGGAAAAACGAGGGGGCGGGGGAGTGTGAGTTGTGCTGAATGCGGCCCCTCGCCCCACTTTTGGCCGGGAGGTGGCCACCTTTAGGGCATCGGGGCCATCGACTCCCACCGTGCCTTTCTTCTCCCAGCCCTGGGATGTCTTGTGGGAAGAAGGATTGAGTCCACGGGGTTGAGCATCCCCTCCAAAATGAGCGTCACCAGCCCCATGGCACACACTGCACCGGCGTGAAACCCTGGGGACCAGCTCCCCAGCCCCAGGTTGCTTCTGGCCCCTCACACCCTGCACAGGTGCTGCGGTGGGGGGAGGTGGCATCATATTTCTAACCCCCTCCTTAGCAGTTGTTTCTAAGCCCACTCATGTTGGTGATGTCCTGTGGCCGCTGTTTGATGGAGTGCTTTGGTTTTGTTCTTGCTGAGCATCACTCTCTACTTGCGTCGTGGACTGCTCTGCCAAAGGGCCCCTAAAACCAGCTCTGATTTTTCCCTATTGCCTCCCCGTCTGGCTGTTGAGGCACCACCACTCCATATGCTGCCCAGGTTTTTGGGAAGGATTTCTGGCAGGTGCTAGGGGCAGGCAGGTCCCTGTGTCAAGGGCTGTGCGGGGTGACAAGGCAGCGTGATCGGATGAAAGTTTGGGCAATAACAGCTAAGCCAGCTTTTTTCAGAGGGCTACTTTCTAGAAAGAAACTGGGTGTGCGGTTGGGCTGCTGACACATGCCAGGACACCCCTTCCCACAGAGATACTGCCCTGCATCCTGCAGAGAGAGGGTGGACATAGCTGGGGCATTGGGCTCAGAGTCTTTTCCAGTGCCTCCCTGCCTGGAGTGGGCTCCAGGGTCGGTTATGCGACTGGGAGAGGACACCCCAGAGCAGGGTTGGGCGAAGGATCCTGCTTCACACCTCAGCTCTGATCCCCACACCCATCCTGTGTGGCCATCACTGCCGACTCAGTGCCCTGTGGCTCCCTGGGGGGCCCCACTGGACAAGGCTGGCAGCTGCCAGTGACCATTTGCCAGCACTGTTGGGTGCTACCTGCACTCCTACTGGGGGGTCGTGCTACAGATCCCCAGCCACCAAGGTCATCCCCTCAGGGACCATGCAGCAGCTCTGGCCTGTCCCAAGGTCCCCAGGGCCTTGTGAACCCCGGTACCTGTCCCTTGTGATTGCCTTGCCATGTCCTAGCAGCTTCCCTGAAAGCAGGGACTAGCAGGGCAGGGATCAGGGCAGGAACTGGGGTGCATGGCTGTGCTGCAGCCTGAGAGGGCTGGGAAAGGCCAGATGGTTTGACTTGTCTGGGACTCTCTAGTGACTCTCCCAGCTGGCTTTCTGGCAGGGCTCTGGCCCAGCTCCAGGTGTCATGTGGGAGATAAGGGGACCCTGACTCCCAGCAGTCCCAGTGTTCCAGGGGGCCTCACCATCAGCAGGAGGGGAGAGGATCTGCACTGCTGATCCTGTAAGCCAGACCCTGCTGGAGGTGGCAGGGAACCCTGACTCAGGGGGGCTGGGATGTCCTGCTCGGCTTGGCTTGGCTCGGTGTCTGCCGTGCAGCTGCTCAGCTGCTGGGTGCCTCGAGGAGAGCCCCTGCCGGCATGAGTCTCACTGCCGCCCTGCTTTGGTGCTGCTGCTGGGGTGTAGTTCTGTGGGGAGGGAGCAGGATGGGGAACAGGGAAGTGGGGTGCCTCAGAAAGGGGTGGCTGGTGGGGGCACCTGTGGTGCCCTTGGGACATCCCAGGCTGGCCATGTTTTTGGAGAGCGTCGCCTTCTTCAAGGGCCCAACCTCCATGGAGG
The DNA here is from genome assembly GCF_020740725.1 of Corvus hawaiiensis. NCBI lineage: Eukaryota > Metazoa > Chordata > Aves > Passeriformes > Corvidae > Corvus > Corvus hawaiiensis. Next base: position 22,961,045 of record NC_063221.1, read on the forward strand.
CTCTTGGAGGTGTCCCCATCCTCTCTCTGTGTGGGAAAAAGGGAAGGGGAGTGGATTGGTCCTGTTCTGGTCTTGGCCTAGGAAAGCAAGGAGGGGACTTGCTATGTGGGGCTCAGGACCTCTTGTATCTTTGTGGTTGTGCCTTCAGAGCAGGGATCCAGGTGCAGCATTCCCCCCGGGGTGCTCTCTGGCATACTAGCCTGCAAGCCCTTGACCTCTGCACCAGGCCTGTGCTGCTCCTGCTGTCCCAGTGTCATTTGGGCTGGGTTGGGGGCTCAGGCTCGTGGTGTCCTGAGCATGACGTGTCTTGGCAGGATCAGGACCGTGGCTGGAGCCGCCCCCCTGCCCCGCCAAGCGCACATGTCCACCTGCCCGTGCCCAGAAGATGACCAGGCTGCTCTTGGGGGTGACCCTGGAAAGGATTTGCAAGGCCGTGCTGCTGCTCTGCCTGCTCCACTTCATCATCATCATGATCCTCTATTTTGATGTCTACGCGCAGCACCTGGACTTCTTCAGCCGTTTCAACGCCAGGAACGCCTCGCGCGCCCACCCCTTCTCCAACTCCTCCCGCCCCAACGGCACCGCTCCCAGCTACGGGCCAGCCGGTGCTGAGGCCCCATCCCCCAGCACCAAGCCCAGCACCAACCAGTCCGCCACTGAGAAGCCCTTGCAACCCTGCCAGGAGACACCTCCTGGCTTAGGTGAGACATGCTGGGTGAGCGTTGGGGATGAATTTGGGCTCTGGCTCCAAACATAGGGCCGAGGTGGGTGGCTTATCCCCTGGGCCCTAGGCATGGCTTCCCCATGAAGTAGTAGAGAAACTCCAGCCTGGAACTGTATCAGGACAGCTGGTTTCAGGTTTTGTTAGCCCAGTCTCTTTGCCCCTGTTTAGGAAAGGTTTTGGGCGCTCTCTGCCCTCGGAAGTGCCAGTCCCCCTTGCAGGTCCCCCTCACTGTTTGCTTTACCACTCTGGGCAGAAGCAGCAGGTGACCATGACCCTGACCATGTCCTGTCCTGTGGGCATCACCCTGCCCTCCCTCTCACAGTTGGGCGCCTGCTCATTGAGTTCAGCTCTCCCATGAGCATGGAGCGAGTGCAGCGGGAGAACCCTGATGTACGCCAAGGCGGCAAGTACACCCCCCCAGACTGCCTACCCCGGCAGAAGGTGGCCATCCTCATCCCCTTCCGGCACCGTGAGCACCACCTCAAGTACTGGCTGCACTACCTGCACCCCATCCTGCGCCGGCAGAAGGTGGCTTATGGTATCTACATCATCAACCAGGTGAGGGGGGCAGGGGCAAGGGTGGTGGCAGGGCTGGGGTGGATGAGCAGGCATTGCTGAGCTCTGCCCTGCAGTTCGGTGAGGACACCTTCAACCGGGCCAAGCTGCTCAACGTGGGATTCATGGAGGCACTCAAGGACGACGACGAGTATGACTGCTTCATTTTCAGCGACGTGGACCTCATCCCCATGGACGATCGCAACCTCTATCGCTGCTATGAGCAGCCACGGCACTTTGCTGTTGGCATGGACAAGTTTGGGTTCAGGTGGGTGCCCTGGGGAGCTGGGGTGTTTCTGCCCAGGCAGGGCTGGAATATCTCTTTGGGATGACATCAGGGCAGCCACCCTTCATTGTCACCTGGGGCGTGCATGAGGTTGATGGCTTGAATTGTGGACCTGAGATGGGAGAGGGCACCCTGGGTAGGAGGGTGACACAGGAAAGGGTCTATGCTTGTACCTGAGGGTCCCCATGGGGCTCACCTCCATCTTTGCCTGTCCCCGGGGCTGACCCATTTGCTGTCAACCTGCAGGCTGCCCTATGCCGGCTACTTCGGTGGCGTCTCTGGGCTGAGCAAGTCACAGTTCCTGAAGATCAATGGCTTTCCCAATGAGTACTGGGGCTGGGGAGGAGAGGACGATGACATCTTTAATCGGTAGGTGCCCAGCCCCTCGCTAGCACTGACTGCTTGGGGTGTACCAGGCTCTGCACCAAGCGCTGACATAGCACTCTTACAGCACTGGTGTTCCCGGTTTTCTGGGGAATCTGCATGGGCCATGCTACATGTCAGGGAGGGATTGAATTACACTCTAGCTGTAGTGTTGATGACCCTCATGGATGGAACTGGCCTCTCTCTGTGTGCTGGGGGGCTGCAGGACACCCCTCTGCCTCCCTTGTGGCTGAAGCCTGCAGTGTGGTATGTGCTGCACCCGCAGGGTGGTGTGCCTGTGGGCTCTGCTCCATACAAGGGCTGTCCAGGGCTGAGATTAAAAACTTGGAAGCATCTCAGTGGCGGCCGTGCAGCAGCCATGCAGTCATTCCTGCTGGCAGCCGGCAGGCAGCAGTACAGCTGCGTGTGGAGCAGAGCCCAATCCCCCCACACCATGCGTTGGGTGCCAGGGCTGGACAGTGGCCACCTCACCTCCTGTGGGTTCCTGCACGGTGGTGCCCAGGGGAGCAGTGTGCAGCCAGTGGGGTGTAACCAGCCTGTAATGGCCAGATGAGCAAAACACCCTTGTGGGAGCCCTGGGCACATGGCACGGTTGTGATTTCCACACAAGGTGGGCTCGGGGTGGGGGACAAGAAGTGTGTGGAGCTCTGGAAGAGCTTCAGGCAGCCCTTGATCTGAGGGGAGGACTCCAAGGAAAGGTCTAGGCAGCGGTATTCAGGGAATGTAAAGGGCAGGGGCCACAGAGGGAGGGAGGAAGGGAGGGAAGGACGGATGGCTGCACGTGGATGGCTGCCTGTGTACGGCACAGGCTGAATGCAGCTGCCAGTCCCTGGACAGGGGTGGTGCTTTGGGCACACTGCCATGGGGCATGTGGCACCCTAGGTCGTGACACTGGCCTGGGCTGGGCCTGGCTTTGCTCATCTTGGTTTGGCACAGGGACTGGTTTATTTTGCCTGGGGTCTGACCCTGGAGGTCTCTGGGTTGGGGAATGTCCCACCCTGGTGCCCACACACTGATCCCACCCTGCTCCTGGCCCCCAGCATCTCCCTGAATGGCATGAAGGTGTCGAGGCCCGACATCCGCATCGGGAGGTACCGCATGATTAAGCATGAACGCGACAAACACAACGAGCCCAACCCGCAGAGGTGAGTGAGCCACAGGGCTGGGGCAATTGGGACGCTGGGCAATCACTTGGCTGCTCACCTTCACAGAGGTCCAGCACTGCTGGCACTACAGCAAGATATCCCCCCATCCTCATCTTGCTCTTCTTTCCACCAGATTCACCAAGATCCAGAACACCAAAATGACGATGAAGCGGGATGGGATCAGCTCGCTGCAGTACCGGCTGGTGGAGATCTCCCGCCAGCCCATGTACACCAACATCACGGTGGAGATTGGCAGGCCACCGCCCCGCCTGGCCCGCGGCTAGTGCTCCTGTCAGCGGGATCCCCTGTGCCCAGGCTGGCTGGGCATGGCGGGTTTTGCCCCAGCTCAAGAACCAGGACTGGACAGGGACGTTTTCTGCCTACTCTGCTGCCTTCCGGAGACGGCTGCCCCCCAGCCGGCCCTTTGGTCCCCAGGATTTCTCTGTCTCCCCCATCCCCACGAGTGTGTTTGCAGGACCCCTGCCCCATACGTGGTGTGTTGGTGGACAAGCCCGGCTGCCCTGCAAGCGGCTCCTGGCACAGAGGGAGGGGGCAACCCCAGGCCTGGCAAGGAGCCCCCAGTCCATGCCAGCTCCTGCCTGCACCCTGGGTGGGGAGGGTGAAATCCTACTGCTCTGTGAGAGCTGGAGGGTCCCCACTAGCGCTGTAAGAAGTGGGGTGCAGGCTTCCCCCTTTACCAGCGCTGGAGCCACTGCTGCCCCAGCTGGGGATGGGAGCAGCCTGGGCCCCCCAGGCAGGCAGGATCAGGGCGAGGTTGCTGCCCTGGCCGGGCACTGCCCGTGCTACTGGGCACACAGACGTGGCTTGCTGTCTTCCTCTGCTTTAGTCTGGTGCTTAGAGCCGGGCCCCGTCTCAGCTCTGCCAAACAGAGACCTCTAATTAGCGAATGCCCCTCGCTGTGCCTCAGTTTTCCCAGGGCTGGGGGGATGGCAGCTGTATCACATCCCCCTTTCCCCAAAGGCAGGTGCTGTGTGTGTGTGTGCAGCCCCTGCCTGCGCCTGCCCTCACCTGCCCTCCCCCCTTTGGTGGGGGAAATAGGGCTCATTTGAACCCCCAGCCCCTCTTGGTAGGGGCTGGTGCAGCCCCCCTCTAGCAGGGAGGGAATCTTCCCCTTGTCTGCCTTCCCCCTTCCAGGCCAGGGGCGGGGGGGCTGCAGGCAGGAGAGGCCGGGACCATGCAGGGCGGGAGCCCTGTGCCCCTCCGTGGGACTGGGAGCCCCAGCACCCCCAACGCTCCATGGGGGGCTGGGAGCAGTGGGGTTGGGAGTGGGGCAGCTCGCCAGGGCTGGGGGGCGCCGGCGACTTTTGTACATTTGAATGTCTGACCCTTTTTTCAGCGTACGTTGAATGCAGCGTTCGGTCGTAGAGACCGGGGGTTTTGTATTTAATAAAAGTTTGAAAAGTTGGCAGGGTTTGTGGGGCTGGGTGGGGGTGGGAGAAAGTGCCATCTGATGAGGAAGCGTGATTGTGGAGTATAGAGGGGAAGTCCTGTCTGCCACCTCCAGCTGCTGGCTGGGAGGCAGAGCCCCTGCCTCACCCTGTCCACTCTTGGGGGCCCCTCCAGCTCACTCAGCAATGCAGGGGGGCCTAACAAGGTGCCCAGCCCCAGCTATGACAAAGTGCACAGGGCAAAGCCAGCTGCCCTCACTGTCCCATGGACATTTGCTGCCCTCCCCTCCATTTGGGGACAAGGTTCTCCCCCAGCAGGGATAAGCCCCTGTCCTCCATCCTCTGCCTTACCTCCAGCTGGTTTTGTACGTCCAAGTCGGGCAAAGGAGAATTCCCCAGGACCCAGCCTCGCTGTTCAGTGCCAATACCTGGCATCGGGGGGTAAGAGCTGCACCCATTAATTGTGCTCCCCCACTCTTCAACCCCCTCCCTCCTGCCACATGGTTCCCAAAGAAGGGCACAGCGGGACACAGCCTCAGGAATAGAAATCTCATTAAAATCTAGGATACTTTAGAACTCTACACCAGGAGACACTGGCACAGGCAGCGCTGCCCAGAGACACTGGCACAGGCAGCGCTGCCCAGGGACGCGCGCGTTATTGCTAACAATTAGAGGTGAAGAGTAGCGGCGTGACTCGAGGGGCAGGGCACGGGCACCATGCGGGAACCTGCACCCCTCGCCGTGGCACGACGGGGGGCTCGGGACGGGGAGCTGGAACATCCTGCTGGGGCTCGCCGCCCACTGCCTCCCGCCACCGTGCCAAGCTGTGCCATGTCCCTGTGTCAGCCTCGGGGCTGCAACATAGGGAGCACAGGGTGCTGGCTGGGAGGGGAGCAAGCGGGGTGGGAAGGGTCTCATCCCATTCACCCCAAATCAAGAGCTCCAAGCCCTTTGGCTGGAGCTGGAAGACAGATTTAAAACCGCCCAGCCTTTGCCAGTGCATCCTGTTCCACTAATACTGGTTGAGGACTGAGCAGCCCCAGATGGCTCAGAGCAAGTGGGCTGGTGCAGCCCCTCGTGTCTCTGCTGGTACCTCTTGCTAAGCAGCAGCTGGGAGAGGCTGGTCCATCCTGCTCCCCCTTAGCACCATGGTGGGGTCCTCCCCTGCCAGTGCTGGGGCTGCAAGGGAGAGCTGGACCTCATCCCCGTCTGGTTACCCCCCGGCCAGGCTTAAGTACTCCCCAGCCTCCTGCCCCACTGTGGGGCAGGCAGCAGCACTGGGCTGTGCCCACACTGCTTGTGGCTGTGCCCAGCTTTGTAGGCGATGCCTGGCCACCCAGAAGGGCACCCACAGCCCCCAGTGGGGCCACAGGGTGGAGGGGTGCATGGAGGGGAGCATACCGGCTCACTGTCTGCACAGCCCCGGCGTACCGTGCATATGTGCATGCCCACGTATGCCACATGTGTGCCCATACTATGTCTGTGAGGGACACACACATGTACACACGTGTGCTCTAAGTGCTTGTGTCTTGTGCCGTCAGATCCCCCTGCCAGTGCAAGCACCATGCTTGCCCCCCATCTCCCTGTACTGGCCTGGTGCCTGGCACCGCCCCGGGCATAAACACCTGTGTGACCCAGTAGGCTTTGAGCCACAGTGGGTGCCCACCCGGGCTGGGGTTCCTGCAGTGCCAACCCCTGCCATGATGGCCTGGTGCACACACAGGCTGCAGGCAGTCCCGGCATGCCCAGCCCTGGTCCCACCCCATGTCCTCCCAATGGGAAGGTCAGGAGGGTGCCCCATGGCAGGGCAGGCTGCCTGGCGTAGGGAGAGGAGTTGGGAGCCCAGGAGCATCCCACCCCCCCCCCCATGCATACCCCCAGGTCAAGGCCCCTGCAAAGTGCCTCTGGCTCCCCGCCGTCCCGGGGCTGTGCCCCCTCCTCTCTTGTCCCAGCATCGAGCACAAAGGTTACCGTAAACACGAGGGTTAACGAACGCCACGGGGGCAGGGGCGGGAGGGGTTAACCGGCGAGGAGGTGGGGGGGTCTCGGGGATGGGTGCTGAGAGCCCCCGTGGTCCGGTGCGGCCCGGAGCCAGGCTCCGCCAGCGGAAGGTGCGAGAGGGGTTAGAGGGGTGCAGGGATTGTGGGGGATCACAGTCTGGAGTCCTGGCTGTGGGCCGAGCCATTGCTGCCCTGCACAGGGGATGCAGCCGCTGCCTCGCTCTGGCCCTTCTCTGGCTGCAGGGGCTGCACCTCCAGGTGGGACTCCGTGGAAGGGCTGAATGCCGGGGCGTAGCGCCCACTGCGGTGCTCTGGCAGCGCTGGGCCCCAGTCCTTGCTTGCCTTGGTAGCATTTTTCAAGCGCTAGAGAGAAAGGGAGACGATGGAGACAAGATTAGCATCCACCATGCTCTCCTGCCCCGGGCTGCACGGACATGCCAGCAGCTTCCAGGGCTGCACAGAAATGTGCCCTATGCATGCTGCCTGCACTCAGCCACTGCTGACAGCTCCAGTGAGGTGAGGGACAGCCCTGCTGGCAGCCCCAGGTGAGACACAGACAAAGGGATGTAGCCCCTGGCCACCCACCTCAAGCAGTGTGTCCCCCTCAGAACGGCACACTTTGTAGATGGCGTAGATGGGGATGCAGATGACAGAAGAGAGCGCCATGAGGAAGCCGATGCTGATGGCCCAGGTAGGGTAGACATAGTCATTGTAGGAGATGGGCCGGTACTGGATCACTGTGAAGACCAGGATGAACTGGGAAGGGATAGGCAGGATCAGCCATGGGGAGCAGCCAGCTTGCTCTGTACCCCCCCAGCTTCCCCACTCTGCCCTATTCCTGCTCTCCTGCAGCCCAGCACTCTTCTCTCCATAGAGTACCATGTCCAGGTGAACTCCTTGCCCCCTCCTCCCACGGTCCAATGCCCCATGGTTGCGACACTCACAAATATGATGGCAGGTGAGATGAAGCGCCAGCAGATCTGGAAGAAGAGTGGGGGAGGAAAGCCCAGCATCATCTCAATGTCCTTGAAGTAGTTGCGGTGCCCTGGGGAGATAAGTGACCATCAGCCCTGGTGATGACCTGAGCCCCCTGACTGGCTCCAGCCCCAGCATCATCGTGGTGGGACCCGCCAGCCTCCCCAGGCCACAGCTCCTGATTGGGCAACAGCTTCCCCATGGAGCACAGAGCACACCGCTGATTGGCCAGTTGTTGGGGCGAGCCCTTCCCCACTGGCTGGCTGGGCCAGCCCTACCGTCTGATTGGCTGTAGGTAGCTGCACCTACCATAGATGTACATGATGGCCACACACATGATGCAGGAAATGACCACCAGGGAGAAGCTGGCAGCATAGTTGTCCATCAGCAGGAGCCAGTAGATGCCCGCCTGGAAGACAGACCCATTGGCACAGCTGCCGCTGTGGTACCACCACTGCTGGCAGGGCAGCGGCACAGCCATGCTGACTGTGCGGGCAACACACAGCTCGGATACTGCCACCACAGCTGGCATGGCATTGCCTGATGGCAGAGTCAGCATGGAGACAGTTAATTCCGGATACCATCACCAGTGTTGGCGTGGCAAGACCAGGCCCTGCCTATCACTACCATCACGGTGGCAACAAAGTGGATGTGGCTGATGAAGTGGCCATGGCAGTGACATCCCATGGCGACAGTTCCACGGTCACCTACCTGCGTGGTGAGTGGGACGCCCAGCAGGAAGCCAGCCACAGCCACTCCCAGCGTTACGAAGGTCTTTTTGCGGATGATCCACTCATTGCCCACCTCATCCACAATGGCCGTGACCAGAGTCTCCAGCAGGCAGAACTGCGTATGGGGCAGAGGGGGCAGCATGTCACCACCTTGGCCCCACCACACCACCCCATCTGAACATGCTGGCCCCACCATGACCTACCTGTGTACCCAGCCCCAGGAGGATGAGCATAAAGAAGAAGAGAATGGACCACAGTGGCGAGATGGGGAGCAAGGTGAGAGCTTCAGGGTAGGCGACAAAGGCCAGGCCTGGTCCATGGTCAGCCACCTTGGAGACATCCACACCCAGGTGGTTGGCCATGAAGCCCAGGATGGAGAAGATGACGAAGCCAGCATAGACGCTGGTAGCACAGTTGGTGATGCTGATGATGATGCTGTCCCTGTGGGGAAGAGGAGTCAGGGCCGGCACTGGGCACGAGGCAGTGGCAGGGCTGGGGGGCTGTGGTCGGGCACTCACCGGTAGCAGTTGTTGTTGAACTTGTTGTAGGAGGCCATGGTGATGAGCCCGCCCCAGGCACAGCCCAGCGAGTAGAAGATCTGCGAGGCCGCATCACCCCACACCTGTGGCAGTGGGATGGTCAATGCTGTGCCCCCAGCCCCGCTCAGCCCTGGCTGCCCGCCACCCTTCGTCCCTGCTCACCTTGGCATTGAGGATCTTGTCCCACTGGGGTGTCAGGTAGTACATGATGCCAGTGAGGGCCCCCTCCAGCGTGATGCCGCGCACGAAGAGGATGGTGAGCACCACATAGGGGAAGGTGGCCGTGAAATACACCACCTGTGGGGCAGCAACTCAGTCAGGTGAGGATGGGGGCAGGGGCGGGGACACAGGCAGGTGGTTAAGGTGTGGCTATGGGCTGGGGCTACGGTCCAGAGTGTGGAGTGATAGACCACGAGAGAAGGAGTTATTGTCAAGGAGGTGGGGCCATGGCCACATGGGAGGAGCTGTGTCCAGAAGGGACGTGGCCAGGTCATAGAGGTGTGGCCTTTCCCAGAGTGGGAGGAGCATGCACAGAGCGCAGGGACAATGCCAAAAGAGGAGGAGCTGTGCCCAGAAGTGATGGGGACATGTCCACAACGGGAGGTTCATTCCCAGTAGGGGAGGGGCTATGCCTAGAGGGGACATGGCCATCTACCCTGAAGGCACGTCCACACCCACAGGGAGGGGCCTGGAGAGGGAACACACAGGTACCTTCCCCGAGGACTTCACGCCCTTGATGAGGCAGAGGAAGACAACGACCCAGGAGACACCGAGGCAGCCGAGGAGGGGCAGCCGCACCTCGCCCAGGTTCCCGATGTCATCCGACAGGTTCAGCACATACCTCCTGTACGGGGAGGGGGACAGCAGTGTCAGTGGAGCCCCACCATCACCACCTCCCCCATCCCCGATCCCAGGCGCTGGTACCTCCAGTACTCCTCACTGGGGCTGGTGCGCTTCTGGGTGGTGTTGAGGAGCTGGGTAAAGTTGAGGGTGGCACGGTTGGAGAGGTTCCCGTCCAGCACCCCCACGCAGTCGGGCGTGTTCCAGGGGTTGCTGCAGTACGTCCAGGGCAGCACGTGCGTCATGGACACAAAGAAGTAGTAGAAGGCAATACAGATCACCACGTTGTAGTAGATCCCGATGTATGTGGACACCACCATCATCCCGTAGCCCACGCCTGGGAACAGCACCGGGGAGGGGTGAGCGGCAGGGTGCGGCGGCACGGCACGGGCACGGCGCACAGCACCAGGGGTCGTGGCATGGCAGGAGTGGGCTGCATGCAGTGCTGTCAGCAGCCTTGCAGCCATGCTGCGGCTCAGTGCCTGGCTGTGGCACGGGTGTGAAGAGCACTGTGCATGGGATCCTCTACCTCCAAACAAGCCCAGTGGTGCTGAGGGTCCCCTGGGACACATGGCAATGCACACAGGCTGCAGGCAAACCCTTGGGGACTGCAGCACAAGAGAACAACTGGGTGGGGGGTCACTTCTGGCTACAGTGACTTTAGGCCTGCAGTTACCTGGTGGCATGTGACAGGCCACACGAGCACAGGGAAGTGCACCCCAGGCTCAGCATGCCATTGTGCAGAGCACACAAGAGTGTGTGCATGGGCTGCTGGCACTCAGACATGACATCGTGGGCATATCACCTGGCAGGCAGCCTGCAGGCGTGGGCCAGGGGAGCCAGCACCATGGGAGCACACCCGTAAGGCAGGAGATGCACCTGGAGCAGGGTCCAGCCATGGCAGGGCAAGCACATGAGCAGAGCACTTGCTGCCTGTGGTCCAGGCAGACAACTGCAGAAGCATGCCCACAGCTGGACGTGCCACAGTGTGTTCAGGGGACCTGAGCAGCCTCTGCAAGAGTGACACGCTGGGGACACGTGTGGCATATGCAGGGAGGTGTGTGTAATGCCCGCAGTGGATGCTGGCACAGGGCTGGGGTTTGCGCAGGAGATGTGATGCGTGTGCAGGGGCACGTGTAATGTGTGCAGGGGACGCCAGGCGGGCTGTGCAGGGCAGCGTAGCCAGGGTGGGCAAGTGCGCAGGGGACCCGTGCAATGCAGAGCATGATTCGTGTGCAGGGCATGCATGTGCAGGGCTGCACGAGCCGCGGGTGCCTGCACTGGGCCATGTGATGTTCCAGAGGTGTGCGTGTGCCTCATGGTGCGTGAGGGTCACACCAGCTGCCGGGCACTGTGACAGCAGGTGTCCCATGCTGGCATGTGCCAGCAGGGACAGGCAGCTCCTTACCTTTGAACATGGGGCTGACCCTCCAGACGCCAAGGCAGCCCTGGCTGGCAAACTGCCCAAAGGAGAGCTCCATGAAGAAGAGAGGGATGCCACAGAACACCAGCATGATGAAGTAGGGGAACATGAAGGCACCTGGTGGGCAGGAACCACAGGATGAGTGGGCAGTAACCCCAGGCACAGCTGTGCTTCCCATGCCCTGCACCACCCCAAGAAATACCATGCAGGGCTGGGGTGCACAGCCCCACACCTGCCCAGAGGAACCCCACTCCCCCAGCCCCCTGACACCCACCTCCCCCATTGCGGTAGCAGAGATATGGGAAGCGCCAGACGTTGCCTAGGCCCACAGCGTAGCCCACGCTGGTCAGCACAAACTCGATCTGGTTGCCCCAGTTGCCACGCTTGACGCTCTTCTCCTGCTTGCCCTGCTCCCCAGGCACGGCGCCGTTCTGCAGAGAGATGTCGTGGGATGTGTCAATTGGGGACCCCCCCGCTGGCCCCCTTGGAAGGGTGACAGCCGCCAAGCGGGGCTGGGTGGTCCCCAGCATCCTCCCCCATCTCGCCCCCCTGCCTGTCCCTGCCGCCCGCCACGCACAGGCAGTGCCAAGGAGGGGGAGGGCAGCAGTGTCTGCCCCCCCAGTGAATGGCTCTGCCCAGAGCCCGGCTGCAGGGAAGGGAGAGCCTGCAACTCATACAAAACAGGTCCAGGCGCCTGGAGCACAAAGGGGCCTCTGTTCCCGTGCCCCCCCTCCCTGTGCCCAGCGAGAGAGGTCCTGCTGGGTGGCCACTGCCCATGACTGGGGGGAAATTGTGGGACCCCTGGGTTGAAGCAGAAGCCCCTCTCAGTGGGAAGTGAGGTGTAGTGACTAGAGCAGGCAGGGAGCTGCGTACCCCCCCAGAAAAAGTACCCTGACACAGCCAGGGTCCTACTGCCAGCTCAGCACCAAGCAAGGGCACCATGCCTGGGGCAGCTCACAGGGGGTCCCATGCAGTGGGTCCCCTGACTGGACAGCCCCAGTGCCCAGTTGTCCCTCACTGCAGGGGACTGGGGGACAGGGGGGCAGAAGGGGGCAAGAAAGAGCGCTTTGTGCAGACTGCCACACAATGTGAGCTCACACTAAGGAGGACAACAACAGAGATGAGTGCCGGTCACCCCGGCAGGGATGGCACCCATCACCCCTTGGCTCTGTCCCAGCACAGCCCTGGGGTCTTACTGATGTCCTGCATGGACGCTGTGGAGCTCTGGCAGGGTGGGCTGAGGGCAGATGGCATTTTGCTGTGCAGGGGTGCCCCAAGCCCTCCCCTCCCCACCTGAGGCCAGGTGATGGATGGGTGCATGGGGCGAGGGCGCTAGTTGCCAGTCCCTAGCCCCACAGCACCCATACTCCTACAGGAGCAGCACAGGGTGTCGGCAGCCCTAGGAGCCTGTTGGAACTCCACAGTGCTGGTCTCACTACCACAGACACCCCAGTGTCCATGCCCACCTCATGCCTCTCCCCCAGCTGCCCCCCTCTCCATGTGCCCCCACAATGGCTGACGCCGGCAGTGAGCGGGCCACAAATGGGAGCCATCACTTTGGATCTGCTCACGCCGGCAGGGCGCAGGCAGCAGGCGCGGTGCACCTAACCGTATCATTTGATTAGGGACGGCACAGCCGGGACGTGATGCCCAGCGACTCCGGCACCGCGCTGCCAAACAAAGCCATCTGCTGCGAGCGGGGCCCGCACGCGCCGCGGGCGGCGGGGGGGCTGCAGGGGAGCAGGGCTGCACGAGAGGGGCGACGGGGGATCAGAGGGCACTTTGGGCAGGGCTATAGGGCAATACGCTGCCGTGCCCAGCCGGGGAGCCACAGTGCCCACACCTGACCCTGTAAGCCACGGGTCCATCAGAAACAAGCTCGCAGCAGCTCTGGGTGCTGGGGGACCTCCCTCCCAGCAGAGGTTCTTATTGTGGGGTGTTGTGCAAGAGCATGACTCAGGGGTCCCCAAGGCGGGGGACAGGACGCTGGCAGTGTCCCCATGCCAGGGCACACTGCCCACTCGAGCAGACAGATCCGATCGGGAAGCCTCTGATTAAGCTGCTCGCACTAACGAGGCTCCTAATGAGCAGCACAGCCAGCAGGAGTGGGGGCAATGCTCCAGCCTCCCTGACAAAGGGTCTGGTGAGGGGACCAGATACACTACATGGCCCCGGCTCAGCCAGGAGCCGTGGTGCCCAAAGGGGACCTCATCCCTGTTCCAAGCCAGTGCTCTGCTCAGGTGACCCTGGCTTCACCCCCAAGCCTCATGGAGCACCCCAACTTTGAGCTGGCTGGCACCAGTGCAATGAAACCGCCAGGCCTCTGCTGCTCCCTCCTCCTTTCCTGCAGCACTGGGCTTTGGTGCACTTGTCCCCAATAAGGGGGCGGCCACATGTGTGTCCATGCATGCACAACTGAGCACACGTGCGCAAACACTTGCATGCTCACTCATCAGCTCGCTACAACCCACCCTCCCCAAATCTAGTAAGGTCACCCTGTCCTTTACACTCATTAACCATCCTCCCAACCCCACACGGTAAAAGAAGGGAGTGGATAGAGAGAACCCAGACATCTGGGAAGATGAAACTCCCCCCTTTCCCTGCTGTGGGAATGGGACAGAGCTGGAATGCATAGGGAAAGATGCCACCCAGCAACAGTGCAGTCTCTGGGGGCACCAGGTCCTGCTCCCAGGCCCCAAATTTTCCATGCATGTAATCCAATGCAGCTTCAAAGGATGCCTGGCTTGGGTGATAACATCAAGAAGGAGGAAGGATGCCAAGACACCCCAAATGTCTCCAGAAGGGAAGTTCCAAAAGGGAATGTCCAAAACATCGCAGAAGGGGAGGTTTGGGGTGCCCAGGGCATCCTTCCTCCCCCTTCCCCAGGGGACCCCCCCCATACACCATGGCCAAAACCTCCCCAGCCCAGCAAAGCAGGCATCATCCATCACCCTGCCTGGCACCAAAGCCTTTCTCATGCTAAGCAGCATCGCCTCACACAATGACAGCTTGGCTGGGGTGCCCGGATGCCCCCCACTACCCTAAGGAGCCCTGATTTATGGTTGGGAAGCTTGTGGTGGTGGCAGGGTTGATACTGGAAGGGGATGTCCTCATGGGAGGCATCTCCAGCATGAACCCCCTCCTCTTTTTTTCCCCATTCAAACTGCCCACATGGGGGTGTACCAGGCCAGCAGAGGCACTCTGTGGGGCACAAACCTTATCCAGCCCCCCTGAACCAGTGAGGGACCCCCAATTTCTCCATCCAACCTCCTACTGGGGGGCTGTCAGGGCTGCTCCTGCAATGCCAGCACAGGGTACGAGTACCCCTGATATCATCAGCCTGATGTCACTGCTCATTGCCATGGCAATGGCAACTAAATCATGGCTGTTTTAGGCAGGGGTTGCTGGAAGATGGAAAAAAATGCTAATTACATCATTTGCCATGATAGTGGCTCTTCCAGGGCAAGGAAGTGGGGTGCAGGATGTTGGAGGCAGATGAACCCCAGCCTGAGGTGGGAGCCCCAAGGGATGGAGGGATGGGGTCACTTAGAGAGGGGATGTCCTGGGTGCCCTTGCTGACCGTCTACTGAGCGTGGGTGCTGGGGGCCCTATAATCGGCCCTGCACTCCTTGTCCTTCATACCTGAGGTAACGAATCCACAGGTGTCATCCCTTCATCAGAGGTTGCTGTGCCCTGCCAGCCTGCACATTCCTGGCTCTGCCAGCCTAACCAGCACATCTTAATTCTCCCTACCCTCTCTCTTTGGTGCCCAGCCCCATGTTTGCCCCTGTCCTGGTGTAGCAGAGGCATGTTGTGGGGAAAAAGGCATCTGGCATGGCCTGGGCGGCGGCAGCACCATCCAAGGGTGCTGGGGACAGTCCCAGGGCTGGGGTAATGCAGTGATGAGGGGCACGCCCAAACCCCAGGACCTCCCAGGAGTATTACACAGCCTTCACCACCCCTCATTGCAGGAGGCTGTCCAGCCCCTGAGTGTGCTCTGCGAGCCAGCCACAGCAGCACCAGTACTGCCCTGGAGTGCCATGGGGGGCCTGGGGCAAACTTTGACATTGCTCACTGGTGCCCATGAAAGGGAAGAGGGGAGGGGAGGAGTAGGAGATCTTTGCTATACTCTGCCCCTGCAGCACTGAGTTGCAACTCAGGTGCTGTGCACCTCTTCTGCAAAATCAGTAGATTCTAGGGATAACAAACACACACAACTGTCAGGCAATCTCTTCTTGCTCCCAACACAACTGAGGCCATGGAGGGGTTTGGTGCCATGCTCTGCCCTCCCTCCCCTGAAGCACCCCACATCAAAGGCTGTGGGGCTTGGGGGTACCTCTCCAGCATGCCATGGCACAAATCTACAGCCCTGCAGAGCCACCACCCCGAAGGCAATACAAAGGGTTTTGGAGAGCCATGAGTGGTGGGGGAACAGCACTGGCATGGCCACCACTCAGCCTGGCCCACCCCCCAATCTGCCCCCCAGACCCTGCTCTCACCTGCCCACTGACCTGCTGAGAGGGTCCGAGGGGGCCTGGCTGCTCACAGCTGCCATCCGGGGGCCCAGGCTGGATGGCTCCGTGAGTCCCCAGCTTCATTGGCACCTCGGGCTCCGGCGCAGCAGCAGCCGCCCGCCCTCCCGCCTTCCCCCGCCCGCTGCCTCCAGCGCTTGGCACTGCTCCCCACTTGCCTCCCAGCCAGGCTCGGCCCCCTGTTGCCTGCCCCGATGCAGCACCGGAGCCCCACCATGCCACCTGCCCTGGCACCATCCCTGCCTGGCCCACCCCGCAGGCACTGCTGTGCCTCTAATACCCCCCACGAGCTGTACCCCCACAAGCCAGGTGCCCTCCCTGGCTCGTGTAGGCAGGGCAAGGCAGAGCAGGCTGCACAGCGGGCTCAGCCCTGTCCCACTTAATGAGGCCTCATTAGCGGGGTCCAGCTGCTCACAGCCCTGCATGCTCCAGTGGGCAGCACGGCCCTCCCCGCAGGCACCGCTGCCCGTCTGGTTGGGGCCAGGAGCTGCTCTTGGAGCATGGCAGAAGACGACATTCCCTCACAGCCCCTATTTCCATGCCTCAGCATCTCAAGCCCCACACATGCATTCCTGCCCCTATGCCCATCATCCATGCAGCACTGGCCCTGCATGCCCAGTCCCAAACCTGGACATTCAAGGGCTGCAGGAACGGGGCATGGCCCTGCTTGGGGATAGGGGCACAGGGTCAAGCCCGTCTGCTGGCACATCCTCACCTGGTGCCATGCTACTTCACTCAACATCATACGATTGGTGACATCATGGGGTCTCCATGGCAACCCTTACAAGGTCACTGGCCCGAGGGGGACCATCTGGCTGGCAGGAGGGCTGTGCCATGACCCCTTCACTGCCCAGGCACCCCACAGCCTCCCTGCTCACCCCTTTGCCAGCACAGGGTGGGACCCTGGTGGGGTGCTGTGTCCCATAGGAGGCCAGGCAGAGGGAGCCCCGCGGCCAGGCTCGGGGTGCCCCAGCTGCTCCCAGCCCTGCGTCCCGGCTGGGGAGTGTGGCCAAGGCTCCAGCGACGCATGATGGTGCACCGAGGGCGGGGGAACGGGCCGGCGCTTTCGGGCGACCATCTGGGGTCCGGGCAGCAGCGGCTGCGGGCGCACACGTGAACAGCACACGTGTGCAGGGTGGGCACTCAACCTCCCACATGCCAGCACCCAGTGCTTGTTCCTGTCCCCTCCTGCACTAGCCACCCAGTAGCTTGGGACATGTCCCACCCATGGGATGGCAACACCCAACTGTGCCCCCCAAGACAAATGCAAGCCAAGAGCCACCCCATGCTGTGCCAGCCCCAAGTGACCCCAGTGCCAACCCAGTCCTGCCCTATACGCAGCCAGGCAGCTCTGTGTCCAGACACCCCGCAAGGTGTGTGGGCACCTTGTGGGCATCCCTCCATGCCCCAGTTCAGCTGCATCACTTTGCCTGGGCCACCTGTGTGCCACCACCAGACGTCTTGCCCTGGGCACGCTGCACCCCCTGCTCCTTAGAGCAGCCTGAGCACAGCACAGCAGGACCCACCGCTCCGTCCTGGGGATGCCAGACTCTGTGCCAGCCCTGCCCTGTGGGAGCAAAGTGCTGCTCCCCTGGCAGCCCAGTGAGCAGACAGAGGGGACAGCCAGCTGCATGGAGACACACTGCTAGAAACAAAGGGCCTGCCATAGAACCCTCACCTACCCTGGCATTCTGATCCCCACCCTGGCTGGCTGGCAGTGCTGGGACTAGAGAGACAGGGGCAGTGGCTGCATGGGGGATGGTCCACAGGTCTTCCAGCCCCCTGACAGGGCTGCATGGTGACTGGGGTAGGAATGATGCCCAAGGACCTGTCCCAGTGCCACTATCCCCTAGCTGAGTGCTTCCCGACAGGGCTGCCTTTCTCCGGCCCCATTCTACCAGGGCAGACATGATTCTCCCGGGGCGTTCAGGCAGAAAAATCCCCCGCCAGCCCCCCCATCACTGCCCCTTGGTATTCCGTGAAGGGCTCCCACAGCCAAAAGCCACTTCCGCAGCTCCTGCCGCTGGTCGGTGGCACTGAGCCGCTGGGGGTGTCTGGAACAGGCAGGGACCCCCCAGCCCTGACCCCCACTGCAGTGCAGTGGGAGCAGCACCCCACTGTGTAGTCAGGGTGGTCTTGGGTGACTGCAGGAACCTACCTGAGCTGGCAAGCTGCAGCCAAAGGCTGCCCAGCCGTGCCAGCAAGGCAGCCCTGGGAGTCAGGAGCCACTGGCAGTGTTGGAGTCTAAACAAAGCACCCCAAGGACAACAAAACAAAATGTCCTTAAAGGCCTGTGAGGGAGAGGCAGTCAGACCCTCCCCTGTGGCTCACAGGGATCCCCTCAGCCCAGCCACACAGGGACTGATCCAGCCCCTGGAGCTGTCCTGAACTTCATTGGGTATCTGCAGTCAGAGCATTTCTGGGGCTTGGGAGCAGTAAGGTGGGCATGACCCCTCCCAACCACCTCCTGTTTTGGAGTGAGCATTCAGAGCTTCACAGGGCCACCCAAAACACAGATCCTGCAAAAGCAGTACACATCACCCTTGTTCTCCAGGCCCCAGCTGACAGGTGGGGAAACTGAGGCACAGCCGCACATCACCCAGCTGCTGCCTCCATCACCCCTGTCCCTCCCCAGGTGGGGCACAGCAGGCACTGTAAACTTCTCCAGCCCCAGGCACTGCAAATAATGCTGGGCTGGGGTTGCACAGTGAGAGCCTGGCTGGACTGGGGGTGGTGGGGGTGGGAGCTGCACCTGCAGGCAGGGATGAGAGGACAGGCAGGGACCAAACTCTGTGAGGTTACTGGCAGGGCCCTGGAGGCAGGCCAAGGAGATTATGCTCCTTTCCCAGGGACCCAGGCAGCTCAGTAATCAGAATCTGGCCCACTGGAGCTCCTCCTGGGGCTCTCAGGATGCAGGAATGGGGATGCTTCAGGAGCAGGGATGCTCTCACAGGGACCTGCCCTTCTCCCCACAGACCCCATAGCAGCAATGCCCTGTGCAGAGGTATCTTTGCATCCTGCATACAGGGGAGGCCTGAGAGCAAGGGCGGCCAACACAGCACAGACCCCATTGCAGCTGACACTCTGGCCCTGGGGTGGGCTGGTCAGGTACTTCCAAGAAGCAGGTTAAAGATTTACTGGGAGTGGGTGGGCACTCCAATGTCTGACTCCCTGACGTGGGTGTCAGGCTCGGCCCTCGCCCTGGTGCGATGCTGACTGCTCTGGTCATAGCAGGAAAACATCAACGGCATGGAGTCATGGCAAGCACCATGTACAGAAGTGTGTCCCCATGACAGACCCCTGACTGTACCCAGATACATCCTCAGCACCTCCCTGTTACCGGCCCAGGGGTTCTCCAGAAGAAATCTGCCTTCCTATCCTACCAGCTGCCCCAAGCCCTTCTCTGTTGGGGGCAGGATGGGTGCTGGGCTCCCTGCTGCAGGCACAGCCAGCGGGGCCATGCTGGGACACACAAGCAGAGGAACTGCATGCACGCGGGCATACTGGAAGCACTTGCTGGAGCATGCCGCTCCCCTGGCTCTTGGCTTCCCAGGCAAACCCTGGCTCCCAGCCCTCCAGCTGGAGTGTGCAGCTATTTCAGGAAGCCCCCCGGGAAAGGGAGGGCCTGGTGACCGTGTCAATCTCAGCGTTCAGCTCCTATCCTTTGGGAAAAAGGGAAAAAGCCAAGCCCAGCCTGAGCTCACCTGCCCAATGCAGCAGAGCAGCCTGTCACAGGAACCTGAGCTGCCACAGGCATGGGGCCATTGCAGCCTTCCAACAAAGACATGCAGTGGGTACATCCCACATCTGCCTGGAACACCAAAGCCAGCCCTGGCACAGGCAAGTGCAGGGCAGCTCACAGCACCCTGCAACACACTGTGCGTGAGGACAGAGGGTCAGGCACTTCACTGGTGCCCAGAGAAAGCTGCCTCTGCCTGTGCACCATCCTACCAGCCCAGCCTCGGAGAGCCCACTGGGGGAAGGCAAAGGGGAAGCACCCACAATCTGTGCCCCTCCGGGGGCACCTGGCTTGGAGGAACAACCGCACCCTTTGCTGACAGCAGGCTGGAGAGCCGCCTGCCTGGAGAGTTGGGGTGGGTGATAAGGCTGGGCAGAGCGCCTGAAAACAGGTGATAGCATCACCAGGCACAAGGAGACACCACACCCGAAGAGCCCCACAGGCAACAGGTTCATGGAGAGAGAGCATCAGCCCAAAAATCATCATGCTAGGAGAGCACCATGGTGCCACAACCCCAGCTGGCGGTCTCGGCAGGGCACACCAAGTCCAACGGGAACCCCAGCGTCCTGCTCCCTGTGCCAGGTTCTCTGGGCCCCCGAGGCAGTGGCACACACCAGCCCGCTCCCCACACCCCTGCACTTACCAGCAGCCCCTCGCTGCACTTATCGGCCATTCCTGGAGGCTGGAGCACGGTGCCGGCTGCCCAGTGCAGGGTCCCTCGCCTGCCCGCTCTCTGTCACGCTGGCTGCAGCACCAGCACTAGTGTCCTTCAATCCACCGTCAGAGCAAGCTGGGCAGAGAGGAGAAGACACCAAGAGAGATGTGACTGGTGGGGTGGGCACATCCCCGCCCCAGGCCTCCCCCTCCCTCCAGGAACTGGGGGGCTGTGTCAGGCAAGCCGCTCCCCTCTACCTTCCCACTGCGTAGCAGGACTCCTGGTGGAGGACGCAGGGCCCGGGGCTGGGTGGGCTGGTGGCAGGGTCTCCTCCTGCTGGCTCCCAGCCCCTCCAGTGTCTCTGAACCCCCTGGCACCCACACAAGCGTCGGCTCCCAGGTGTTTCCCAAGAAGCAGTTAAAGATTTACCCAGTGTGGATAGACGACCTTGCGGACAGCTGGCTGCTGGCCCCCCGGCAGGTGGGCGTCAGGGGCCACGGGCAGGAGCGGGGGCCCCTTGAGCTCTCCCCCAGCGAGAGATGAAGCTGAAGTGGCTGCAGCACACAACAGCGCTGGGACTGGGCGCTGAGCACGGGCAGTGCAGGGCTCAGCTGCCGCGCAGGACACAGATGGGAAACGATTGCCTTCTGCCCCGGTGCATCGCATGCATGTGCAGCGCAGGGGGGCCGAGCTGCTGGGCTCTGCCGGGTGCCAGGTGCTGCTGGACAGTGCACAGGCACAGGCATCTGCCTCCCTGGCCCTCACCCCTGCCCCAGCCTGGGGCTGCTGGAGGCCCCAGGGGAACACC
The DNA here is from genome assembly GCF_020740725.1 of Corvus hawaiiensis. Lineage (NCBI taxonomy): Eukaryota > Metazoa > Chordata > Aves > Passeriformes > Corvidae > Corvus > Corvus hawaiiensis. The sequence goes on from NC_063221.1 coordinate 22,981,790, forward strand.
AAGGCCTGACCTCGCTGGAAGGGACAGACGCTCTTGCAAAACACCAGTTTGATTGTCTGTGCAACAAGCACCGGTGTTTGCAGATCCGACACCAGTGCTCAGTACCCTTGCTGGCTGAAGAAGGACCCCTGACCCACACCGAGGGTCCCCAATCACCACCAGCAGCAGTCACACACCCCAGGGCCTATCCCCAGGCTGCCATGACTCTGGAGCAATCAGCAGAAGACCTTAAGACGGAGGGAAGGAGCATGGGCAGTGTAGATAAGGGGCAGGAATCCACGGGATGTGGTGTGAGCCCCCAGCCCCTCCAGCGCAGACAGGCTGCTGCCAGCAGATACCACAGATACTGCATCCCACTGCCAATGCCCTGCTCAGCAGTGGCTGCATTTCCAGGGGAGCTGAGATGTCATCACTGTCACAAGCCTGGCTCCTCGCATGGCACGGGGACCTCTCAAAGGTGGGAGGTGCAGGCTCAGTTGCCAGACCTCCTCCTCATCACACACCTACCGCCAGCCAGCCAAAAGCTGCCCGCCCTGCGGCCCTGAATTCAGACTGGGAACTCATCCCGTGTCCTCGGAAGGGGGAGTACCCAAGGGGCCGGACGGCTGCCACTCCCCTCGGGGTCTGCCAGGTGCTGATAAGCCTCCATGACTACATAGATGCCGCTGGCGTTGGCTCCCAGCCTGGCAAGGACCGAGCGCGAAGCCAGCGGTGGTGTGGCAACGGGACGGATGCAAGGATGCCCGAGGCTGCAGCATCCCTTGGGACAGCCCAGCAGGGACGAGGATGCAAAGCACTGGTGCCACGGGGTGGCTCTCCCAGAGCTGCGGGATGCCATGACAGACCGGAGGGCAGCGCAGCTTGTACCTAAAGCCGGCACGGCTGGCACAGGGAAATGGGGACACCTGGGCACTCACAGGGACTCCCAGACAGGATGGCACACCTCGGCGGGGAGAGGCAGCCCACGGCACCCAGCGAAAGGCCACAGATGCCCGACCGAAGGATGGAGCCCCCGTCCCTTCCCGCCCGGCGGCCCGATGCCGCTGCCACCTGCGAGGCCATTTCTTCCGCCAGCATCCGCCGGGCCCGCCGCAACCGCGGTTCCTCGGTGCCCAGGGAAGGGCGACGCGCCCGCCGCCCGGCTCCCCCCCGCCGCCGCCGCCGCCGCCCGGTGCAGTACGGTGGCGGGGGGGCCCGGTTACATCAGCCGCCACGTGGTGGCTGCTCCGCCGCCCCGCCCCGGCACATGCCCGTGGAAAATTACCGCCAACCCCCCCGGCCCGTCACCGAGCCGGGCCGTCCCGGTGCCCGGCGCCCTCCCCGGCTGCGGTGGCGGTAGTCCCGCTCTGCGCGCCGCGCCCCCGCGCTCCCCCGGCACCGCGCCGCCGCGCCGCGAGAGCAACAGATGCGGGACCGCCCCGCATCCCGCCATCCCGCTATCCCGCTCTTCTCCTCCCGACATCGTCCTGACGGGTGGGCGCTCCCGGTGCCGCTCCCGCTGTTCCCGACCCTGCCGCTCCGGAGGCCCTCGCCGTCCTCGTCCCCTTGTCACCCCTCGTCGGCAGCCCACCCACTCCTCTCCCGTCCCATCCCCAGTGCTGCTACGGCTGCTGGACGGGCCGGGCACCCGGTGCCGGCGGAGGTGCGCGCTCCTTACCGTGCCCATGCCGACTCCCGGCCCCTCCCGCCGCGCCGGGTGGGCCTGCGGGGTCGCCGCTCCGCGGCGCCCAGCCCGGTGTCGGTGTCAGTGTCGGTGCCGGTGCCGTACCAGGCCCAGAGCCGCCGCCGCCGCCGCCGATGCTGCCGAGTTAATGAAAGTTTGGAGGTCGGTGGGGGCTGGCGCCGCCTCTCGCCCCCGCCGCCGTGCTCCGCCCCCCGCTTCGCCGTGCTCCCCAGCGCCCCGCCTCGGCACCCGCACCGCGTCCGCCCCGCGCCTCGCCGCACCGGGGGCACCGCGGGCACCGCGGAGGGCGAGAGCGCACGAGGTACGGCGGGCACACGGGCTACGTATGGTACACACACACGTGTGGGCACACGGGTACACACGGCACACACGGGCATGCTGCACACATGGGCATGCACGGGCACACTATGCGCTTGGCACACTTGGGCACGCCCATGGCATACTTGGCACACATAGGCACCGTTATCCCACATACAGCCCACAGGCACGCGGACATGGAGGGGCATATGCAGGCTTGCGCAGGCACGTGGCACGTGCGATCATATATGGGATGTATGGTCACACAGAGGCTTCCACTGGTCACACATGCATCCCTGCACACACGCGTTTTCACACACAGAGGAACCGCCACGCGCAGTGTGCACACACCGCCAGGGCACAGTGCCATGGCAATCCTGGGCAGCGGGATGGCCGCAGGCTCCAGCCAAGATACGTGAGGTCACTGTGACTGTTGTGCATGTGTGCGTTGTGTGGGTGTCTTGCACACGTGTGGGTCACACACCCGCATGTCCATGCCTGTGCGTGCTGCAGCAAGTGTGCTTGCTGGCGCATGTACGCACACGTGTGTGCATGCAAGTCTGTACGCTTATCCCTATGTAGTTAGGAGTGTGTATACATGTAGTTGCACATGTTTGCATCCATGAATGTGGGCATCTACATGTGTGTGCAAACCTCCATGCCGATGTATGTGTGTCTGCACACGTATGGGCACATATGTACCCACGTATGGGTACATGAGCACATGTGAACATGCGTGTACACAGGTGTGGGTACGTGTATTGATTAACATGTACTCATAAATACATATATGTGTGTTTCCCCATACCCATGCGCATGTGCACACATGTGTGTGCAGCCAGTGCACGCCCCCACATCCCAGGCCAGATGTTTCCAGTAATGCATGATGAGTAGGCCAGGGGCCACCCCTTGCTTGGCCTCTCACCGAGGCCTCCCTTCCCTCCCCTCTCCTTCCCGATGGGCTTCCCACATGCTGGGATGGGTGCCTGCTCTCCAGCACCCTGCCCTGCTCCCTGAATCCCTTCCACTTCCTGCACCTTAGGGCCTTAGCACTGCACCCTGTGTCTTCAGGAAGGAGCTGTTGGGGAGCATGGCAGGGGTGCAGCTCAGCACCCCAAGTGCAGCAACAGCACAGCCCTTCCCACATCCCGTCAAGAATCCTCTCCACCTCCACAGCCCTGCACACCATCCCAGGTCTGAGCTCCCAGAGTTCCAACCAGCTTGGGAAGCATCCCTTACCTGTCTCTCCAGAGATCCCTGCTGTCCTTGAGGGCTGCTTCCTGGTTAGGGAAATTCTCCACAGGGAGGGGGTAGAGGTGGGGACAGCGATGGGGTCGGTGCCCCGGGCGTGTCTGTCCAGGCGCCACTGCAGCAGTCTCAGCACTGTGCTGGGGCAGGATGGGAGATGGCTCCAGCACAGTCACTCACCGACATTGCTTTCATTTTGTAAGTGGTAAAGCCAGAATCAGGGCTCCCACAGCAGGAAGGGGAAGGCAGCAGCGAAACCGGCAGATGCTCAGGTCCTCCCACACCGTCCCAGCACCTACACATGGCTGCTCTGCACAAGGAGCCAGGTTGCTCACTAGCACCCTCGCTCCCGGCTGCATGTGGCCTCACACTACACCCTGCAGCCCAAATCTGGCACCCAGAACCTGAATCCAGCATCCCACACCCAGTGTCTTGTGTCAGAGCCAGAACTCGGCTGCAACTCTCACCCCTGCCCCAGGATCTGGGCTTCAGAGAGGAGCTACTGGCTGTGGAGTTGCAGACTTGATCCTCGAGGGATGGATTTCCATTGATGAAACTCGTGCTTTCAAACACCCTTCTTAGGATCTCTCGCACTTTCTGTGCATCTCCTCTGTGCTTTCAACATGGGGGAAGAGGAGGAGGGGCCCTGCAACCCCAAGTGGGTCAGCAAGGGACTGCTTCTTACCCCCTGCAACCTCCAAGATGCTGCAGCACCTTTTAACACCCTACACCTGGGTGCAAACACCTCCTTCCCAGGAGCCTAGCTGCTTTGTGCACCAATGGCTTTGGTCATGGTCCTACCACACCAATCAGGACTTTCCTGGGCTCTCCTGGTGCCCAGAGGCACAGCAGGAGCAGAGGCCAAATGTGATCCGTGGGGTGGGGGGCTGCAATGCCAAAGGGGTTTAGGAGAGGTGCTCCAGACTGTACTTGTGCCCCTTCAGCCCTCTCTCCCCATCTGGTAGCAATCACCCCCCCATTCCCCATCTTGGAGCACTTGTCTCTTTCCTTCCTCACTATCTCTCCCATAGGCTGGCAGGTGTCACGCTGTCCCCCAAATCCTCGCATGGTGGTGGGGCTGATGCCACAGCACTCTTATCCCAGTGCCATTCAAATCTGGGAGGCTGGAAGCTTCCGCCTCTGCAGGCAGGCGCAACGACCTCCTGGCGTCAGTGCCATCTCCGTGGGGGACATGGGTCAACACGCGGGTGGCACCGCTGCCTAGGCAGCACAGCCTCTCCTCTCCTATCTCCACGGGTGCTGTTGCCTGGGAAACCATGAGCAAATGCGGGCAGGGATCCAGAGGGGTGAAGGGTGGGGAGGAAATGCCAGCTCCCAGCACCTGCGAGAGGGATGGGCTGGTTGAAACACCGGCGATCTCTGAAGGCTTCCCACGCACCAGGCCTGAAGCATGAGTTTGTGGTAATCCCCAAGTGATTGAAGCCCTGATGTGGTCCAGAGCCTGTCCTTGAGTTCAGGCATGCATCAAATACAGCAGGATTCAATGCTGTCCCTGCTGTGTGCCTGATATGGAGGTTGGCTCTCCACCTCCCCAGACAGACCCTGGGGTTGTGTCCCAAGCACTTCCTGAGCACCGTGAGCTCCAAGACTGCTGGGTCTGGATCTGGACCTGGCCTTGAGGTCTCCCTGCAGTGGGATGCTGCATGCACAACTGGGGGCTCCTTACCCACCCCACATGGAATGACAGCTCCAGTGCTTGTGTGTATCCTGGGGTAGGAGAAGGCAGGGGAAGGTTAAGCTTTGGTATGATAGTACATCACCAAAATCAACCAGTTTTGTTTTAAACCATCTTCTTGGAGGCAGCTTACAGCTCCCCATGCTGCAGATCAGCCCCCAAGGGCATCAGGCTGCCTGAGAAGCTGCAGAGACTGGGAGACCACACACTCTGGAGTGACACTCATCCTGGTCCCCCAACTTCCCACCTGAGCACTGGAGCCTGGAAAGGGAGTGAGCTGGTGGGGAACAACCTCTGCCTTCAGGATGGGAGGAATGGGCTGGCTCTGTCCAGTCTGGGGACTTCACAGCTGGCCCTGTATTATCAGGAAGGGTGCTGCAAGAGGAGCAGCAGAAGTGCACAGAAGAGCCACCAGCTCATGTTTTGTCCTCCCAGCTTTCCCATCTTTCTTTTCTCTCTGGCATGTCATCTCCATCCTGCCTGACTCGTGGGGAGCTGAACGCTTCTATGACAGCATGTCATCTCCTGCCCCAAAGCACCCATGATGGTATCAAAGATCTTGGAAAGTCCCCAAAATTGTCCCTGATTTGCCAGCAACTTGAAGCTACATCGTGAGAGCTGCCTTGCTCCCCAGCATAGATCTGGCATGTTTGCAAAGCTGTGAGGGCAGTGCCATGCTCCTGCTCTGGCTCCCCTCTGCATCCTGGGACCCCTGTGCCTGCTGTGCCAAGGGCTGCCCTTCCCCCAGCCCTGCCCCAGGCTTTACCAGCAGCTCACGCCCTCTCCAGCTCCCGGCTTCCACTGAGTGCCCACAGCCTGGGCGAGTGCCAGGACAGGCAAGTGACATCGGGAGGAAATGCCACAGGCATCACTGCTCCCGGTCACAGGGAGCTGCATCCCCAGCAGCCACAGCTCCTGGGGACTTTCCACTCCCGTGCCTGCGTGCCTGCTAATGACCTGGGAAAATTCCCTCACGGAGTATCCAGACAGCCTGGAGGAAGCTCTGGCTTGGATGGGCAGCAAGATGGGTGTGGATGCCCAGGGGACAGGAGCCACAGGGGTTGAAGCCTGGCGCCTACACTGCCTCATTGTGCCTTCCCTGCAGCTTTCTTTGGCGGCACACACAGCACCCAGCTCACAACACAGGGCTTGTGTTTAACACCACGGTTATGTGTGGCTGGAGGGGACAGTCCTGGATACAGACAAGGATTTCACTGCTGGGAGCTCATTCTTTGGCTTCAGGTCCCAAGGCTGTTGTTCCTCTGCCCTGGTCACACCTGTCTGGGAGGCACGGAGCCATCTGGATGGGTTCAGCATCACCCAGCTCAGCCCTGCCCTGGGCTGCCTCATCCCTGGAATGTGGCTCTCCCCCACGTGTGGGGGGCAACAGGGTGCTGGGACCCTTGTGGGAAGCATGTCCACATCTTGTAATGCTGAGGAGGGCAGCACCCAAGTCCCTGCCCCAGTGCACTGTGCTGCAGAGAGCATGACAGCTGGGGTGCCTTGGGCTGCCCAAAATAGCTGTCCCTTGTCCCTCGCTGCCTGGCCGCTGGGAGCTATCCCATGACAGTGCTCCACGGACCTGGAGCAGCTGGAAGCGATCACTGTAATGCTCAGCCTGCCACCCACGGGCTGCAGAGCACTCTGGGCTGGGACAAGCATCACCACAGGGCCTGTCTCCCTGCCATGCCCCGGTGCACCCTTGGGCACTCTGCCTGGGGAGGGTGTGTGGCTGCAGCCCTGGGCCTTGTCAAGCCCACCTTTGCCCCCCAGACAGGGATAGCTGGTGCCCGGAGCTTCAGCAGGGCTTGCAGAAATGCTCCCAGCTCCTGTTGCAACTTGGCAGCCAGCCACATGCTGCAGGGTGCACAACCTCTCATCCCCCAACCCCCATCCCCTTCCCCATCCCGTTCCCCTTTTGCCTCAGGCATCTTCCTCTCCCCAGCCTGGCCAGCTGGCTCTTGGGTCCTGGCAAAAGGGGGTGGCATTGCTGCCCTGCCCGGGGCTGGTGCTGCGTCCCTAGGGAGTGGTGGGCAGGCAGGGACCCAGGCATAAATCACACCTGGCTGCTGAGGCTGGGCTGGGCAGCGTCCCTGGGGTGGTGGCACTCCCGCAGAGAACAGGTTGAGGGACAAGGGACAGTGGCTGCTGCAGCCTGGCAAAGCAGCAGCCAGTACTTGCCCCCATAAGACATTTGCCCATCGTGCAAGTCCCTGGAGAGAGGTGCCAAGGCCACCTCCTTTGCATCCTCAAGGGCAGTGAGGAGGATGAGGTGCTGTCCACGCAGCTTACCCTGCAGTCCTCCACCCTCAGTGACACAGCGGTTTCAGTTCCCTTCGGGGCAAGTCCATGGCATTTCTCCTCACCCATCCTCTGACTCCTGCTGAAATTCTCTTCGGGGAAATTAACCAAGCATCCCCATGTAGGAGGGACACGCAATGACGTCGTCGGGCAGGAGCCCTAGGAAACAGCCCATCCCCCTGCAGCTCCAACAGGCTACAGCCAGGGTGCTGCTGTGGTCCTGGGCAGGAGGAGTTAGTGACCCATGTAACAGCAAGCCTGTTACGCCTGTGCTCTGGGCATCCTTTGGCTCTGAGCTAAGCTCATCCAGGTTAGAAACTAGGCTGTAACAGAGGGGTCTGCAGGGAGCTCATACCTGGTACCTGTCACGTGCACATCTGTGCCTTTATCTGAAACAGCAGCAAGAAGTTGTCATATCAGAATCTTTCTCTTTTGGCTGTAAAATACTGAATAGAGCTGTTTTCTTCTAAGGAAATTCTATAATAGCTTAAATGACTAAACTGGAATAACCCTTTCTACCGACAGGGTCTGCACAGTGTGCTGTGTGGAGGTCTGTTCAATGCCGGGCCACTCAGGGTTCCTGCATGTTAGGGGATCCAAGATTATCTATAGTAGTCACTTTATAGTGTGACCTCTATTAAATAGCATTTTAAATGTCACTTAAAGAATCTGAGTGCCTTTCTCACTGGAATCGTGGCAGTCCAGCAGCTTCTGGTGCAAAAGGGACACCAACTGCGTTAGGAGTGGAAGTCCCAGAGCAAGGGGGGCTGCTGGAGGGCTCTATGGTTGAAGCCCATGGACCCCGGGACAGGTAATTTTAAATAGAATTCCTGGTGCCAGCAAAGATGAGCCGGTTCTACGGCTGCTGCCAGCAGGCAGGTCCAGACCTGAATGCTGGGGACCCCCTAAGCGACTGGGGGGGATCTCCCCAGCACACATCCAGAGAGATGGAGGCAGCCATGCTACATGGACAGAGCTCAGGCGGGACCCAACCTCGCTCAGTGAGGGTCCCCTCTCTGCCCTCCTGTCCCGCAGCTCGCCTCGTTCTGTGCAGAGGATCCCGGGGGACCTGAAGATGCTGAGCACTCACACTCAGGGGCAGAGGTGCCGGGGCCCGAAGGGGAGCTGCCCGCAGAAGGAAGAGGAGGAGGAGGAGAAGGAGGAGGTGGAGGAGGAGGAGTGGGGCCGGAAAGGAGCCGCGCTCCCTCTGCGGACAGCTGCTGCTCACTGCAGCCGGCGGCAAAGCAGCGGGTCCCCGATCCTGCCTGGCTCCTACGGCTCCCTCAGGGGTACTGTCCCCTACAGGCTGCCGGTACAAGGTGCAAGAGCTGTCTCCCTCTGGGGTGTGTCCCACGCCTGGTGTGTGCCGGCGCTGCCGAGCGCCCATCACCCCTATAACCACAACGGCTCATGTCTCCCTGTGGAGAGCTTGCAGGCGCTCCACATGTAAAGCTGGAGCGGGGAAGAGCAGATCAAATCAGATATCACAGCAGATAAAATCCAGATATCCCTGCTGAGAGTGTCCCCAAGTCTGAAAACAAGCTCTGGAATGTCTGAAGACAGGGATAGGCAGCCTCCGGGCAAGGCCAGGCTCTGCCATGCAGAGCTGCCTGTCCTAGGGATGCTCACCCCAGCAAGCTCCACCGTACAGCTTTGCAGCTGTTAATGTGACTTGGCAGCATGAAGGGAAGCAGGGGACAGAGGGGACAGCTGGAAAAGATTGAGAAGGATGGTCCAGGCCTGGGGACCAGCCGGGTACATGGTCCCCATGGCAGGGGGTGAGATACTGGAGAGATGGGCAGGCAGGCACTGCTCAGGCTGGCCAGCCCTAAGCTCCCACTGCTCAGAGACAGCTGTTTAGGACTTCTTTTGCTCCGTGAGGCAGGGATTTTAGGACAAGCTGGAGGTAAAAGGCTTGGTGTCAGAGTAGAATGAAGTGCAGCACATTTATGGAAAGACACAGGGCTGGCTGTCTTAGCTGTCAAGGGCAATCACAGGCTGGCGGGTATCGCATTTGTCCTGGAGAAACAGCAGAGTTTGAGATGGGATCTAATTAACAAAGACTGAGTGGGTAGGGATCCTAATGCACGTTGCCTTTGCCTCGTGTAAACTCGACCTCGCCTGTCCAAAACCATTGAATCCCTTTCCAAGACGAGGAATTAACTTGTTAAAGGCACTGGGCACACCAGCAAGGAGTGTGGTAAGATGAGCACGGTGGCACGTCCTCGCAGCACAGGGCTGCAAGTGCTAAAGGGTGCTCGGCTGAGTGTCCACGGCACTGCACAGAGGGTCCACATGGGGCATGGGGCAGCCAGGTCTGTGGGTGCCTGGACGCTGCTCTGTGCTTCACTGCAGGGCAGGGGAAATGCCAAACCTCTTCTCTCCAGGCGATGCTGTAGCAGCGAGGGCAGAGCGACACGTGGAGCAGCCAGAAACTGTGGGAGCAAAATGCCGCATTTCACCCAAAGCTGGGGGAAGGGGGAGAAGGTGGCAGCGGGACAGTGCTGCCTCGGGGCTGAGGGACCGCAAACCCCGGAGCTCCGACAGCCGGGAGCGGCAGCGGGGAGCGCCGGGTGTCCCGCTGCCGGCAGAGGGAGGCAGACACCGCGGCGGCGGGGGACGCTCCGCACGGCCCGGCAGCGGTGGCCGGGGGGACAGGAGCGCAGGGGCACGGCCGGCTGAGTGGGGGTGGCACAGCGTGCCCCACGGCCCCGGGCTGCTCCAAGCCCACCCGGCTGAGCTGCGGGTTGTAATTTCGGGAGGTAGCCCTAGGATTGTTTCTGACCCCACAACCAGGCTCACGTGGCACTGACCACAGGGATAGGAAGGTGTCAGTTTGTGTCAGAGGAGATATGGACCTGCCCTGGTGGCACTGGGGTCCTCACTGCGTGGGCACAGAGCCTGTGCCATCATCCTTGGGAACCGGGTCCCTCTGGGGTGCAGCCTCACCCTGTCTTCATGAGAAGTGCTGCTGTCCCCACAGCCGTGCTCCTGTGCCTCGCACCCCACAGTGGGTGTCAGTCTGGGAGGTGACAGTTCTGGGGTACATCTGGTGCCACTGATGTACCCACTGCCTGAGTTGGTGTGCCAACTCAGACTGCACCGGGAGCTCCCCACGGCCGTCAGCACTGGATGGTGCCTGGGTGTGTCCCCAGCTAAATTTAAAGGACTTTGCGGTATAAATATCCTCGGTCATAAATAAACAGAGGCTAGATGTTTATCGGGGCCTTCCTGGCAGCCCCGATCCAACATGCCGGGCACCCTGCACAGTCTCTGCGGTCCTCCCCAGGCTGTCCCCTCTGCCAGCAGCACAGCTGGGTCCTGCACAGCCCTACAGGGACATGGGCACAGGGTCCTGCCCCACACCATGGCCCTGCTCTGATCCCACCAGGCCTCAGTGGTAAAGATCGAGCAGGCACTTGCTCCTCTGGAGATGCTGACTCCTGCAGTTTGCTGGTGGGAGTGGGGATGGCCGCAGGCCCTGTGCTGTCACCTGCCACCTGCCCTGTTTTCCTGGAGCCTTGGGAACAGGTTTGTGTGGGGACACAGAGGGCTGGGGTTGGCATCCTGGCACCTGCTGTCGCTGGTATGGGGACCACTGTAGGGTCCTGTGCCACCAGTGCTGGAGCCCTGGGGACCCTGAGGCATCCTGGGCCTAGCTCCAGTGGAATGTCCCTGGGCTGTGCTGGCACTGCCCCTTGGGGACTGACCACCATGGGATCACTGTGGGTCAAGAGCCACTGCCACCATCAGGGTTGAGGCCTGGACAAAAATGGGGAAAGGAACCAGACTACAATGTGGGGTGGAGTTCAAGGTGTTGTGTGGGAGCCAGGAACACATGAATGGGAGGTGAGGACCAGGCAGAGCGGCAGGAGCAGCCCCTCAGCCATGGCAGAAGGCTCCCGTGGGCTCAGCACCCATGTTTCTCCTAGTTGTTCCTGGTCTACCCATTTCCAGCCCCTGTTCTGCATCCTGCACGTCTAAGGATGTCCCGCTGTTCACTTCCATGGTGCTCACCAACCTGCCCAAGATGTGCTGCACAGCCCTCCTACCCCCAGCTCCCATCATGAGGGCTCTGAAACCCTCCTGTTGCACACAGGGGCTGGAGCATCCCTCTACAAGAGCCAGCAGCTTCTCTGCACCCCATGGCTGTGCCAGGAGCATGGACTGAGCTGAAGAGGGATGCTTTGAAGGGGATGCTGCTCAAGTCAAGTCCCATTGTGCTGTACCGTGGGGTGGTGTCAAGGTTTAATCCCAGCTGGCAACTCGTACCCACACAACTGCTCATTCAATTTCCCTTCCCACTTCTCCACCAATTGCATGGGGAGGAGAATCAGGAAAGAAAATAAAATAGAACTCATGGGTTGTGATAAGAGCCTCAGCCTGCTGGCATGCTGAGCTGTCAGCAGGTTGGCCGCACCTTGCAGAGGTGTGAGGGGAAACCTCTGGCACATCCGCTCCTGGTAAAAGGTCATCAGAATTTGCCCAGAGCTGGTCCCCAGCACTGTTAAAGCATTCCTGGCTAGCTCAGATCCATCCTCCTCACCATCTGCAGCCCAAGGTTAATGAGTACCTCCAGGGTACACAACTGGAGGGTCATTAAACAGCAGTCGAACAAGATGGGGCTGCCAGCAGCACTCGAACAAAGAGGGCTGATTCACTGTTTGCCCTGCAACAATATTTACCATGGCCGGGAGTGAGGGAATGTTTGTGCGGGACAGGACAGCGAGGCGACGCAGGGACTGGCCACGGAGTGTGACAGTGCTGTGTAGAGGACTGCTCACACTGCTGCAGTCCTGCCCACTGCAGGTAGAGTGCCTGCATGGCCACCTGTGCCCTCGGCTCAACAGGGTGTCCCTGTGTCCCCCTGGTGTGTCTGTCCACCCTGGGGAGCCAAAGCTTCATGGGTTCCCAACCTTACCCATACTAGCAGCCTGCTCCAGCATACTTGCTGGCATGTTGTCCTCATCATCTCAGCCTGTTTCCCAGAGAGGCGGGGAGCTAGGGACAAGGACAACAGGGATGGATGTACCTGGCTGAAGGTGGGGAGAATCCTCCCTGAGGAGACCCTGGTGTGAGGCTGCTTGTGGCTCACTTGTGGCTAAGAAGGATGCTGTGGGGGAGCCTGTGTCTTCACTGATCCTCATTTGTCTCCTCTGCTGTCCCCAGAAAGTCAATGCTTTCAGGGTCGTTTGCTGATCAGCTTACTACCTAATTAGCCCTGACTGAAGATTTGTCACATGCACAGCCAGGATGCCCATGCTCAGACATACATGTACACACACACACACACACACAAATACACACACATGTGTCAGTGTGTACTCAGCAGCCTGAAGGCCAGGACACCCGTAGAGGAACACGCTGCCTCTCCTGGGAGATGCTAAGACATGAGAGGTGTTCAGCAAAGACGCTGCTTCATGCCAGGGCCTGCCACGCAGCCGGCTTCCCTAGCACAGCAGTGATGGGCTGGGGCACGCAGGCCATACCCTCCTCAAGAGCCCTCCAGCCACTCTGGCTCCCAGCCCTCTCAGCTCTGCCTGGCACAGCCTTTTGCCAAAGTAGTGCATATACCGCACCTTGCTGGGGCCTCTAAGCGCCCCACCAGGATCATGCCCCTGCCCCTATGCCAGGATGGGAACTGCTGGTTCCAGGCTGTTGGTGGCCAGTAGCTGGTGGGATCAGGAAGCACCCTCCAGCTCATTCTAGCACATACACCCAGCACAGGGGCAGAGCTGGCTGTGGTGGGTGTGCATGTTCAGCTTCAGGGTGGGTGAGCAGCTGGCACCAACCCCAGTTCCTCCCCAGCATCCCATCAGAGAGTCAGGACTCGTGTCTGTGGGGCAGAGGGGACCCATGCAGATATGGCAGTGCTGCGGGTACCCTGCCTGGTGAAGGGTGCTGCCTGCCCTGTCTGTGCAGGCTCACGGTGCAGCAGCTCACCTGCACACCCCTCCCTACCCCTCTGGGCCCTGCAGCCTCCTGGGCTTAGGGCGGAGGGGGGCAGATTCCTTTCCAGGTGGAAGATTTCTCTCCTCAGGAGCAGTGAATTATCCCCAGCCTGTCGCACGCAATCTGTCTGCCTCTTCACTCTCCTGCTTGCCAGGTTGCAGGCACGGCACCTGCCCCATGTGCTGGCTGCACCAGGGTCCCACCGCAGGGTCCTGCCTCTGCACACCATGTCCAGCCTTGCTTCCCCACATCCTTCCAGTCTCACAGGGTGCAAGACCCCAGCAGGGCTGAAGTATGTCCAAGCCCTGGCTATGCGACCTTGGCTGAACTGGGGACCCACCCCTCCATCCCTCAAGGCCTGAGAGCACCCTCAGCATGCACAGGAGTGGGAGCCAGTCCTACTTCTCTCCCTGCTCTGTCCTGGCCTCTTCCAAGTACAACAACCAGCTCAGCCCATGCAAGAACCAGACCCTGTTCCTGGCTCCAGGCAGCCATGGGCTCCACTGTGTCTCCCAAACAGTCCTGCCTGATGTGTCCTCATGCTGGCCCCTGCACAGGTGACCAGCGTGGGAAAGGGGCAGCTGGCCCTGTGTGCCTCTGCAGCCTGTGGTGCTCTGGCTCGGGGCTGAAGTGAGTTGGAGCCTGCTGTCCAGGCATCTGTCCCATCCTGGGTACACCCTGGCCACTGGAAATGTGGTGTCCCAAGACAGGACCTGATGGCTGGATGAGTTTCCCAGCTGGGACCAGGATCCTCAGGCCTGGGGGTGACAGTGCTGGGATGTCCCTGTAGGTGACACACTGGGGCTGGGCAGTCAAACTGGAGCCAGGACTCCTGGGTCCCCAGCCAGGCTCTGGCAGCTGAGGCATCCCCTTAGCAGGACACTACAGATGAGTGGGAATAGCCAGGACTTGCTGAGTTCAGCCCTTTGGTACCCACTCTTTGCCTGGGGCATCCTCATCCTCCTGCCTCTGTTGGGGGCAGGAGCAGAAGGGACAGAAGCCTGTCATTACCTGGCCCAGGAAAACCTCCTGTGCCCAGAGCCAGCCCCCTGCCCTGCTAATCGCATTCCCCTCATTAGCCAGCTCTCATTCAACCCTGATGAAGGGGAACAGCAGGGGATCCAATCAGACAAAATGACAGGCCAGATCAGGGATCCTGCTCTACCTGTCCTGGCCCCCGGCAAGCATCACTCATGGGGTGAAGACTCTGGTGGGACAATGTGGGGGACAACAGGAACGTGGTGGGTTTCTCTGGGTCTTAGTGTCCAGCACCCTTGCTCTGGACACTGATCTGATGGCACTGGAGCCAGGACATGGGTCGCAGGTGCTGCCCACATGCTGCTTCAGGGAATCTGCACATCCCTTTATGTGTGTGCCAAGGATGTACAGCCCTGTGCACTGGTGTGCCAGGCTCTGACACCCTCAGGAATAGGTTCTTCCAGTGATGTAAACTGCTGCCATCCCTTCTGGGGCAATGCACCTGGCTTCCTTACACACAGGCCCCTGCCCCTGGCTGCGGTGGCAGAGCTGCACCCCAGATATGGACTAAGGGTGCAGCCTGGCCCTTACCAGAGCCTCAACCCTGCACCTCCACCCTACTGCCCTGTGGGGTCCGCAAGGTTCTTTGGGTCTCTCTGACCTGCCCCTCCCCCAAGCCATTCCCCAGGATACTTGTGGGGTCAGATGGGACCACACAAACTGGACATATCCTAGCTCTGTTAGGGCACCCAGACTTGTCAATAGCCCTGAAGTTTGGGTCCCTATGGCTGGTGCATCCTCACCCTCCAGTTGCCAGCCAGGAGAGGATACAGGGCATGCTGCAGGAGCCTGGGTTGGGAAGGGTTACAACCGCAAAAGGACAAGGTTCCCAGCACCTTCCCAGCAGGAAATACGGGGCTCATTAATCAGATGTCTATGGAAGGGATGGGAGGGACTTCATTAGGGATGGAGAGCAGAGCTCAATGGCCCAGCCTCTGGGCACTGAGGGGCTCTATCTCTCCTCGATCTGGCCTCCCTTGCCAGGGAGGAGACCCTGACTCAGCAGTGGGGCTGGTCAGCCCCATTCCTCCATACCTTGAGCTGAGCCAGTGATCCCCCTTTCATTTGCCTCCTGCCCCTGGTGCCCTGTGCAGCAGCTGGTGGGACACCACAGCCAAGGGGCTCCTGGAAATGCCAGGGATGAAGGAAGCCCTTCTGTCCCTCCAATGGGGATGCAGCCCCTGGATCTGACAGGGTACCACAGGGGACTCCTTGCCTGGGGGTCCCTTTGGCTCCCTGCAGGGGGATTGCCCCACCAGGACCGTTCTCCTGCCAGGAAGAGCTGTGGGTAATTACAGACCCTGGCAGCAATGCTAATCACAGGTTGTGGGAATAAATAGAACAGGTCCGAGTGCCTGAGGGCTTGCACTTCCCTTGCCCCAGCCAAGAGCCTGTGTGGCCAGGAGGGCACAGAACCACAGCCTAGCATGGCTTGGGGGGCATGTGCCCAGGGCTGTCCCCTGGCTGTTGGGGACACTGAAATGGGTCTGGCATTACCACAGTGTTTGAGCTGCACATTCCAGCTCTCCCCAAAGGATGCTCTTGCAGTGTGTGGGGTTGGGCAGGGCTGATGGCTCAGCGCCCACAGCTTCTGTGGAGCTTAACTCAACATGTCTTTTCTACCACACTCTCTGCTTCAGTTTCCCCATGTGCAGAAGGAGGGGTGGGTGAGTAGGCATGTGAGCTGTCCTGCTGCCAGGGTAGGAGTGATGGCATGGCCAGAGTTACCCTGCGCAGGCTGCAGGGACAGCAAGGCACAGCAGGGCTCAGCATGGCAAGTGGCTTCCATGAGCCTGCCTGTGGCCATGGCTACACCCTCTGCTCGAAACTGCATCCTTACCCCCGGCACGAAGCTGTGCGTGGCTCCGGGCAAGGAAGGGATTTTCCATGGGCCGTGTGAGATCTGGCCTCTCCCCAAGGCTGAGCATCCCCATATGGCCGGTACCATCCAGCCCAGTGGGAGGGACAGCCGAGCTCACTGGAGCCATCCCAGCCCAGCTCTGCCTGCCCAACTCCCGGCCCCGGGCAGCCCCTGCCCTCCTGCCCAGCCCCGGGCACCTCTCCCCAGGCTCCAGCAGCGGGAGGCGCCCATGGCCACCAGCACTGCTCCTCCCGGCACGTCCTACAGCCACAGCGGCGAACGAGCGGCGCCCGCGCTGCCCGCCCGGGCCTGACTCGCCCAGCCAGTCCAGCCGCCCCGACCGCCCGGCAGCGGCGGCAGCTTTGTCCCCGTGCCTCCCGTGCCTCCCGCCCTGCCGTGACTCAGTGCCCGCCCGCAGCCAGCGCTCGCAGCCCCGCTGCCTCACCACCCCCCTCAAAACACCCAGGCGGGGAGCTGGCCAGCACTGGGGAGGGATTCTGAAGCCAGGGCACGGAGGTGGAAAGGCAGGGCAGGAGCCAAGGAGATGTGTTGCCCCAGCTTGGTGCTCCAGGAACTTGTCCATCCGGATGGGGAAGAGGAAGGTGCCAAGCAACCATCCGGGAAATCGCAGCAAGACCCAACATGACTGGCCTGACAGGCTGGGAAACAGCCGGAAAGAGACAGCCTGGCCCCTGTGTCACGGCTTGGATCCGCCGCTGTGGGGAGAGGCACCAGGAAGGGCTCAGGGCTGTTCCCCAGCCACCTGCTTGCACGAGACCTCGCTGGCTGCTGGCACCAAATGAGCCAGCGGTGCTCCCCAGCACACTGCTGAGTGCTGGGAGTTGCTGCCGTGGACACTTGCACGTGTTTGAGTGTGGCACAGGTGGACAGACACACACCTGACATCATGCGTACCTCGCGGTGCACACGCCACGTATACACACACACACCACCCACGCGCACAGCTCCTATGCCCCCCTCTACACTGTCCTCCCCAGGAGTGAGGCATACGCCTGGACATACATCCCACAGGCCTGTACAGGCCTCCCCACACCCCTCCAGAATTGCTGTGCATATGTCAGTATCCCACACACACATCTGCACCACACAAACACCCCTATGGGAATGCATGTACACCCCTCACACGCACACACACCCTGCACATGTATAGACACGCCTACACATGCCTACACACGCATACATCACATACACACCCACCCTATCAGTGCATGCCTGGGTGAGCCCAGACCCCACACCGGGTATCCCCCCACATTCCCTACACCCTTCACACATGCAAACCCCTGTGTGCCCACTCACCAGCCCCCTTCACCTCACTCCTTCCCTGGCCACACGGGCTCAGTTTGGGTTCGCGTGTGCCTGCACATTGCGTGGGGATATGGACACATGGCCCACCACTGTGGACACCCACAGGACACACAGCCTCCTGCCACACATCCCCACGCTCCTGTACATCCTGCACTCACACTGATTCCCCTCCTGGCTGCTCCCCCAGGGGTTGTCTCACTGTGGGGCTGGTGGGGTGCTATGGTGTGCTGATCACCCAGAATCCTCTACCCACGCGGTCACACTGCCCTGGGCTCAGCCATGGCTTGGCAAAGTCACTGCACACACTGGCATCGGTGTGAGCCAAGGGCACCACAGTGGGGTGGGAATCACGTCCGTGCTGGGGGTCACACATCGCTCTGGTGCTGGGTCTTGGCAATCCCTGGCATACTTGTGCCAGGATCCACAGTGGATTGAGGAGACAGCTGATAGGAAAGGTGTGTGTGCTCCTTGCTGACAGTGAGCCATCCTGAGGTGCTGCCAGGGGATTGTGAGTGGGAGCCCCATACATCTCTCCCTCTGCACCCCACCCCCACAGCCAGCACCCAGTGCCCCTAGTCAAGTGCTTCCCATGTGCCTGAGCCCTGGTCATGGCTACTTTTGCAAATGCCAGTCCAGGCCCAGGGCTGGGGGGTGGCACTGCTGGCATATCTGGATGGGGATATGGGACAGCGCACATGGAGCTGAGCAGGGGCTGGGGCCAGGGCAGGCTGGCTGCCAGCAGGGTGAGGTTGCTGGCAGCACTGCTGCACTCTTTGAAAGAGTCAAGCATCACAGTGAGCTGGGATAGGAGGTAGCAGGGGGTCAGTGATGCAGTGCCTGGAGCTGGGGAGCTGGGGATTGGTGGCAGAGGATGCAAATCCCTTCCTTGGGATGCCTGGGACAAAGGGTACAAAAGTGGGTGCTCCCGTGGGGCGCAGGACCTCCAGAATCAAAGCTTCCCCAGGGCAAGGCAGGAGCATTTGCACAATTCTGCTGGGGTCAAGGGTGGGAAACTCATCTCTGAGACAGGGGAGAGCACCCTGGAGCAAACACTCACACTCGGATAGGTGCCCATCGCCTTGTGTGGAGCCATGCACAGCCACTGGAGCGAGCACAGGCTGCTGGCACAGCCAGGCACAGGTACAGGTTTTGGCAGCAGAGGTGTGGATGACTCAGAGCGGGGCAGAATGTGGAAAATGCAGCCTGGCCACAATGCCACGTGAGACGCAGGCAGGGCTGGGCCTGCCAGTGGCTGGGCTCCAGCGCCGCGTGCGCCGCGCCGGGTGATGGATGCGTAGCCAGGACAGTGAGGGTGCCTGCTGACGAGGCACCGCCAGGGCCCTCATTACTGGCGTGGGCCGCGAGGACGGGCTCAGCTCCCCTCCTCCGCAGTGTTGAGCAAGCCTGCGGGAAGCTGGCATGGTGCGGCTGCCCACATGTCCCACAGCAGCAACCGGCCGGGATGCTTTGGGAGCCCAGGGGCCACCAACAAAGCCCTGGCCCACTGCAGCCCTGCACTGGAGGTGGTGGTGGGTGGCAGCTCCAATGGTGATCACCAGCACATGGGCTGGGTGAACTGATGCTGCCTGGCCTTGGAGGGTGGTCAGCTGTGGAGAATGGGGACCCCAGCCCTATGTTTTTTCCCCCCCTGTGATGTACCACTGCCCTGGTGCCCAAGGAGGCTGTCTGTGTCCACACTGCCTTGTGGTACCCCAGCCCAGCCCTCCCCAGGTGTATTTGCTCCCAAACAGACATCAAGCTGCTGGAAGAAGCTGCCCAGGGACCCTTCAGTCCTCCCTGGGTGTCATTTGGAGGTGACATGATCTGTTGTCTGATCCCAGGTGCCTCCAACCACCCCAGGACAGGCAAAGAATGGCCCTGGAGACCAGCTATTGCTGGCAAGACCAGAAGCACCAGCATTTGCAGGTAATGTTGCCTTCAGCCAGGGACGGGGACAGCAGCAGCTCCTGGGTGGCCAAATTCTTCGCCTAGGGTAGAGCTTGCGAGTCCCTCTGGGCAGGGCTAGTGTGCGTCCAAAGGGAAGTGGCCAAGGGATTTAATGGGGCAGGGAGAGGAAAATGTTGCAGAGAGGTGGATCCCAGACGGCGGCTTTCCTGAAACATCCTGGGATCACAGGCAGGACTTGAGCTGGCAGCAGGGATAGGAACGAAGCCGGCTGCAATCCAATTAGCCATGGTGCTCAGTCACTGAGTCAAACGCCAGCTGAGTGAGGCCACTGACTTAGCGGCAGGGGCTGAATACAGGCTGCAAAGTGCAAGGGAGCCTGTTGGCATCTTCTCTTCTACTTAAGACTGTGCTGATGACCCCATCTTGGACAAGGGACAAGTGGTGGGGTGCACATTGTGTCCAGAGATTGGATTTGAGGGCAACAGCCATGTGACACTTGCCTGCTTGTCTTCTCCCAAGAAGGGACAATTTGAAGAAACCAAGACCCAGGGGCAGAGGGGTTCAGGAACCAGGGTCTCAAAGCCATGGAGATGTTTACAGCAAGGACTGGTTTGGATGTCTGGAAGTGGGGGTGAGAGTCAAGAGGTGGAGCTGTAGGTGGGGTAGGAACGTCTAGGGGCAGAGAGCACCCTCTGGACCACAGGCAGTGAAAGGCGGGAGGGCAGGAAGCTGTGGGGTCAAAGTGACTCAGGTGCGAGTCACGGCCAAAGAAAAGGTGAGATGCTTGGATAAGAACCGCAGCTGACTCAGAGTTTCCACTTATTCCAGAGGGTGACCACAGAGAATGGCCAGGGACCATTTGGTACCCCCTTTGCATGGAGGCAGTGTTGGGAGGAGGTGGCGGTTGCACCCCAATGCCTTTGGGAGCGTAGAGTCCAGATCCGTGGTGGGGAGCAGCACCCACCGACCCCCCAGGACCTCTATCCAGTGTCCGTTGCCGGGGGAATCCCAGCAGGAGCCCAGCAGCCAGCCTGGGAACCTGGGCTGAGAGCCCATGCCTTCCTGGAGTGCCTAGGCAGAAGCTGTTTGAATTAAATAGGAGAGATTTCCCCCTTATTAGCAGGCTATTAATCACATTCAGGGTTTTTTTTTTTTTTAATTGAGCTGTTGCACAACAGGTTGAGTAACAGCCTAATAACAGGCTGTAAATCTCAGTTTGCTCTTGGGAGATTACAGATGTTAATAGCAGATAATGACCCACAACTCACGAGCTTCTCTTCTCCCCCACCTCTTTGATCCCTCTGCTCCTCCCCTCACTGTACCCAGCCTCCCAGCAGGGCTGCAGGGAAACCCCCAAAAATGCAAACCACCCTGTAATCCCCCCACCCCACCAGAGCTGGGGTCCAAATTCACACCCCTCACTTCCCACCCCAGCAGTTCCCACCAACCACAACTTCTCC
Organism: Corvus hawaiiensis; assembly: GCF_020740725.1. NCBI lineage: Eukaryota > Metazoa > Chordata > Aves > Passeriformes > Corvidae > Corvus > Corvus hawaiiensis. The sequence goes on from NC_063221.1 coordinate 23,002,561, forward strand.
TGCGGCTCCCAACCATCACCTGTGCTGTCACCCCACGCTTCTGGTTTTGGGGTCCTTGGCTCCGTGCGCTGGTTCACGCAATGCATCTTTAGCCATGGGAGTGCAGGGAGAAGAAAAGCATGGGGGCCTCCAATTCCTTGTCTTTGTGTCAGTGCTCCTGCAGCCTGTGGGTCCTGGCTGGGAGCTGGGTGCCTGCAGGATTTGTGCAGGACACTTGGGTCAGGCAGGGCTTGGCCCCAGCCCCCAGCCTGCTCCTGCTGGACCCTGGGCATCATCCCTGTCCTCCCTGCTGCAATCAGTGTGGGAGGCCGAGCCTCATGCACACTCGGGCTGTTCTTGGACTCTTGCTGCCACGCTGGGTGTGCCAAGACCAGAGCACACCATGCTGCAGGAGACTGTTGCTCTGTAGGGACCCACTTGCTGCCACAGCAGCTGTGCAGGGGAGCTAAACTCCACTGAACCTCCTGGGGAGGGTTCCAAAGCCAGTCCCCTCTCCACCTTCTGCCTACTGCCTCACCCCTACCTGGCCCATCTGCCCCTCCCAGACCCACAACCGCTTTCCCAAAACAGCAGCTTACAACTGGGACACATTCACTTGTGACTTTCCGTTCTCCCTGGATGCATGCAAACGTTGCCTGCATCCTTCCCCCAGAGTGCGCACATTCCTACAAGCCCTGGGGCAGCTGGGTGAGGTGTTGGCCGAGCAGGGCTCAGCTCAGCCCCAGGTACTGCTCTGGGGATGGGAACAGTCCCAACAGGACTCCCCCTCTCCCTGTCCCATGCACTAGTTGGGAGCAGGAGGATGGAGGGACCCTGTGGAAGGGATTGGGGATTCCCCCAAGAGGGTGGAAAAATAGGGAAAAAGGAGTGGAGGATGACTTTCTTTACCCCCTGTCCTGAATCTGGCACCACCAAGCCAGGGCACAGGAACAGGGTGCCAATGATGCAGCCATGGCAATGGGGCGTGGGGTCCCCCAGGCTCAGGGGGTATCCCCCATGGGTGGCAGCCAGCCCTGCCAGCGTCCTCCCAGCACCCCAAAGGATCAGGGCCCATGGAGGGAGCAGGGGCTGGCAATAGCTGTGGGATGGGTTGCAGGAGGAGTCACCCAGCAGGCAGGGCTGGTGAGGGCGGTGAGTC